>NW_006921965.1:1502058-1506910 GCF_000298275.1 Orycteropus afer afer | reverse complement strand
GGAATGGGGTGTTTTACCCATTACATTATGAACATCAGTGTTTTTAGAATTTTTGATAACAAGCAAATATTAATTTAGCAATAAAAATTCAATAAGATATAAGAAAATACCATTTTAAAATATTATAATCAAAGAGCTTAATGGAGTCTCACTCTCTGTCTTTTTTTAAATTTGATTTCTTTGTGTTTTCCAGAGACACAATAATTTCATTTGTTAATAATGGAAATTTAGCTTTCTCTTGTTCAATATTTGTGCTTCTTTCTTTGTCTTCTTTTCTAATTGCATTCTTAGCATTTTTAAAACAATGTTAAATGTGACAGTGGATTTTTTTTTAATCCCTAAATTTAATGGATTACTTTTAATATTTTACCATTGAACATGATTCTATTTTATGTTCTGAAATATACTGTTTCTATTTTTATTTTACTAAAGTTTATTTTTTAATTAAATATTAACAGCCATTCAAATCTACATCAACAACTTTACACTTAAATTCATAAAAGCTTATTACCTTGTGAATAAAGGGATTTCACAGCATGTTCATCTCTTTCATGCTAAAGCATTTATTGAGCTTATATCTGATTAAATCCCTTAGACTCTGAAAGTAGTATTTCCATCTATTAATGGAGAACAGTGCCTTTAGCTCAATGTAAAATGTTTTCTGATTATTCTGCATTTTTTGTGCAATGACTAATGTAGTTAGTACTTCACAGTAACCAATTTGTCTTATAAACTAAAGAAAAACTCCTCAGCTCCTGCTAGTTCTTTCCTATTTGATGAGACACTTTTTTTTGAGCTGAGATGGTTCTCAGTTTTACAGTTGAGAGGTCCTCCAGATTAACTCAGGTGTTTCTCCAGAATTCAACATTTACATTTCACTTTTCAGACCTCAGGAGATTTTCATGTTGGTTTCACATTTTGTTTTGATCAGTGTCTTGAAGAGAGTTACCTTGGAAGCCACCGGCTTATCTATGCCTTGCACTTTCTTTCTTTCTTTCTTTTTTTTTTTTTTTAATTGTCTCATTTAGTGTCATTATCTTTAGCCTTGCACTTTCTTTGAACAGCTATATGGTTGCACACAATTGCATAAATGCCCACACAAATGCCACAAGCCATTACAATGCAGAAATAGGTCAGACTTCAATGTGAATCTAAAATAAACTTAATGAATGAACAAATAAAGTTAAATACAGATATTCATTAGAGAAATGAAGCTTTGGAAAGTTCTCTCTGCACTCCACCCCACCCTATTGTTTCCCCATTTCTGTGGTTATGGTGGTTAAGAGTGCAGCTGGGGAGGTAACCGTGGATGAAAAAGGCAACCGACTCCTTACACATGACTGCCCAGATGTGCTACTCTCTCAGGGATCTGTGTCCGCCTCGGTCTGAGCAGCCTTGCTTGGTTTTCTTTTATGCTGAATGGTGAGGAGGAAACAAGTTGCCTAATACAATATCATTCATTAATATGTTACTTCATTCATTTCATGTTTTTGATGGAATACCTACTAGATTTCCGACACTGAGCTCACCACAAGAGATGTAAATCTCAGTAAATCATAATCCCTTATCCTGGGCTTGGAGGCCCACAGGAAATTAAAAGACCTCACTCACTCACTCACTCACTCATTCACTCACTCACTGTCATTGAGCTGATTCAACTCATAGCGACCCCTCCTTGGGTTTCAGAGGCGGTATCTGTAGGGAAGTAGATTGCCCAATCTGCTTTCCGAGGAGTGGCTTGGTGGGTTTGAACCATCAACCTTCTGGTTAGCAGGCAAATGCCTTAGGTGCTACGCCACCAGAGCTCCTTCCGACAGACTAGGTAATTAAAATTCAGTGTGATAAAAATAGGATGAGCATAAGATGCTATAGGGGCATATAGGTAAGTTACGTTCTGGCCTATGGACATTAAGGATGCATTCATAGAAGAGGTAATGTCTGAAGCAAGTCCTGAGGACAAGTATGGATTAGCCAGGTAATGAGAGCAGTTAAGTGCAAAGGTCAATGATAATGGGAATCTACATCTAAAATAAGGAGCGCTGGTGGTGTAGTGGATAAGGCATTTGGCTGCTATCCAGAAGGTCAGAGGTTCCAGCCCACCAGCTGCTTTGTGTAAGCATGATGGGGCAATCTACTTCTGTAAAGATTTACAGCTTTAGAAACCTAGTGGGGTCACTATGAGTTGGAATCTACTCAACAGCAATGATTTTGGTTTTTTGGTTTGACATCTTAAAATGGGCTTGGTAACAGGTGAAAAAAGAATGTGGTGGTTATGTTTTTGTGTCAACTTGGCTAGGCCTGGTTGAGTGGCTGGGCAGCTGGATGTAGTATTCCCCATGATGAGACTGTCAATCAACTCCATGGTGGAATCTACTGTGAGCAGCTGAGTAGCTGCCTTTGGGTATGTGGTCTGCTTCCTGTATATAACCAGCAGCTTTGGGAATGGTCTCTAGAATATGGCACACTTGAACCCTGCATGTAGCTGTGTGATTTTTCAGCAGCCTGCCATGCTCTGCTGACCTTGGGACTTACAATGGACTTGAATTAATGGCCTGCTGTGTGGTTTGGTAATATCGGGACTGTGCCTTGTTACTTGTTAAACTTTGGCTTGGCAGCCTCAGCAGCCAGCAGCTGTCTGAGTGAAGAAAATCCTCTAGCTTCAGTGAGCCAGGAGCTACAGACAAAGCTGAAGCCCAAGGCTGAGGGGCTTTCACTCAGCCCCTAGATCTTGGCACTTTGAACTTGGACTTAAAGCATCCAAATTGTAAGAATAAATTTCTGTTTGTTTAAGCCATCCCATTTGTGGTATATTTCTTGTCAGAGCAGCACTAGGGAACCAGAGCCAAGAGGTAGGCAGGGATGGAACAATGGTCCCCCAAAGATGTCTGCATTCTAATCTTTGGAATCTGTAAATGTGTTACCTCTCAGGGCAAAAGAGATTTTACAGTTAGGGAGAATATCCTGGATTGTCAGGTAATCCCAATATGATCTCAAGGGTTTTATAAGAAAGAGGCTGGGGTGTCAGAGTGAGGGAAAGCATTGTGTTGACAGAAGCAGAGGTTGGAGTGATGCACTTTGAAGATGAAAGAAGGAACCACAAATCAAAGAATACAGTCATCCTCTGGAAGTTGGAAAAGGCAAGGAAATGGATTTTCCCCTAGAACTTCTAGGAAGAAGCAACCATGTCAACATCTGGGTTTTAGTCCTAGAAGACTCATTTCAGACTTCTAACTTCCAGAACCATAAGACAATAAACACATGCTGTTTTAAGCCACCAAATATGTGGCAATTTTTTACAGCAGCAACAGGAAACTAATACATTGGATCCTCAAAATACTTTTATACCTTACTGGGAAACCACTGAAGGGTTTTCATTAATTAAAAGGGTTTCAGTGAAGAGTAACTTGATCAAATTGCCTCACAAAAGGGCAGTGAGATGGACTTTTGTGACCTTTTTGCCCACTTAAGGTGATGTTAGAACCAGCTCCAAGGTGAACCTGAGACCAAACTGAAGTTGGTCTTTGTGCAAACTTTCTCTTTGCCTGTAAATCTCTCCTCTCCCTCCCTTTCATGTACTAGAATTACAACTATTTTATTTAAAAAATGAAACCAGCAATGTTCCTTCCCTCATGGAATTCCATCTTACAAATGGAGAGAGACAATAACAAGTAAAAATACAGACAAATAATGTAATTGGTATTGTGAAAGGGTTTTGAAGGAAAAGAAATAAAGAGCTATGGTAGAGAATAATGAAAGTGGTCTTATTTTTGAAAACATGATCACATCACTGATAATGTGACATGGGAGCTCAGATAGGAAGACTAAGAAAAAGCCAGTCATGTGCAGATCCAAATAAATCATATTTCTTATAGAAAGAACTACAAGTGCACACGTCTTGTGGTTGGAAAAAAAAAAACTTGCCATATTTAAGGAATGTTGTTGTTATGTGCTGTCGAGTCGGGCCCCACTCATAGTGACCCCTTCTTGGGTTTCCGAGGCAGTATCACTACAGAAGCAGATTGCCCAAACTTCCTTCCCAGGAGTGGCTGGTGGGTTTGAACCACCAGCCTCCAAGAGGTGATTTTTGTGTATATCAGAATCATTACTTGAAATGTTATTATCTTTTGTTTGCTATCGGGTACCAGTGAGTTGGCTCTGACTCACAGTGACCCTGTGTACAACAGAATGAAACACTGCCCTGTCCCGTACCATCCTCACAATTGTTGCTGTGTTTGACCCCATGGTTGGGGCCACTGTGTCAAATTATCTCATGGAGGGTCTTTCCCTTTTTCACTGACCCCTACTTTACCAAGTATGAGGTCTTTCTCCAGGGACTCATCTCCCCCCCCCCTTTTTTTATTGTGATCTGGGTGAAGATTTACAGAGCATATTCACTTTCCATACAGTAGTTCACATATAATTTGTCTCATGACATTGACCACAGTTTACCACAATGCTTCCCTCCCACTTCTTCCCCTAAGTCACCTCTTCCCTGTGTCCATTCCTCCATGGACTCCTGTCCCTTGAGCTGTCTCCTTGTGCATAAGCAGCCCTTCTTTTTCCCACGATTGTTCTCTCCAAGGAGTGTATCTACTTGAGGTAAATGTTGAACTCATATGCCTGTATTTTGTTTGACTGGAAACCACAGGTGTGGGTTTAATTCCAGAACTGAAGGGCAGCTAGGGGCCATAGTCTCAATGGTTCCACTAGGCTCTATTGGACCAGCAAACCTGGT
The DNA here is from genome assembly GCF_000298275.1 of Orycteropus afer afer. Lineage (NCBI taxonomy): Eukaryota > Metazoa > Chordata > Mammalia > Tubulidentata > Orycteropodidae > Orycteropus > Orycteropus afer. The sequence continues at coordinate 1,502,175 of NW_006921965.1, read as the reverse complement.
CCCCACCTTTTTTTTTTTTTTTCCCTTCCCAATGATTTTGAGTTTTGTTCCACATTGTTCTCCCTCTCTATCAAGGATCCCCTACATAGATCCCCTTCCAAGTGGATGACAGTGGTA
>NW_006921965.1:1494001-1495369 GCF_000298275.1 Orycteropus afer afer | reverse complement strand
CAGAAAAAAATGGTAGGATCTGGTTGGTGGGTAAAAACTAAAAACCAAACTCACTGGCATTGTGTTGGATCCGACTCATAGCGATCTCTCCATGGGTTTCTGAGGCCATATCACTATGGAAGTAGATTGCACACTACCTTGGTGGGTAGAGAGAAGAAAACTGACCAAAAATGTACACTGAGGAGGACCCTCTTGGATGACTTCCCAAATACACACACATACACACACACACACATGTACACAAGCAGTGTTTGATGCTTGCTTCACAGAAAGCCCTGATGTGTAGTAGCCAGAGAAGCATTGATAATAAGGAGATGATTTGTTGTTGTTGTTAGGTGCCCTGAGTTGGCTCCAACTCCTAGAGACCCTATATACAACAGAACGAAACACTGCCCAGTCTTGTGTCAAATGCTCCTTGGAAGAAAATGATAGAATTGAATGAAAAGGCACTTGCTTACTGCGCTCCTCCTTTTGCTAATCCTGGAGGGCAAAGAGAATGAGGTGGGGTAGGAGAGGGAGGAGAAAGAGGAGGGTGAAGAGAGAGGGGGAAAGGGGAGGATAAGGGAGAGTAGGGGAGGGTGTGAAAGAACAGAAGCCATTATCTTCCTTCTCATCTGAATCCCTCTTGCCACCTGCAATGAGGATGTGTGTGGCTTTGATTCGGATATGAGGCTGCATTTTATAACAGGTATGAATTAAATTTTTCTCACTGAAGATGATGAGCAACTTTGACATCTGTCACAGATATTAAGAAAAGAAGAATTCAATAGAGCTCTCTTCTTTTCCAGTAGAGCATTCTTGAGAAGAGGAATTAGAGAAAAGTCAAAACTTTTCCAGGTTTATATTCCACTGAGTCAAGATTCCTCAATAAACTCTAATACACACATGAAATTTATTATGCTGCACCTCTGATTAAAATCCTGCCAAGTATTCCATCACCTGAAGATTACATCGAACTTCTTAGAATGGCATATCAATTACTTAGCCACTGACTTCTACCAATTCCATCAAGTCTCATCTCCCACCATTCCTCTGCATAGTATCTGCAGTAGGAATGCTAAGTCGACACTCCTACTGGCAGCCTCCAGTGATAAATGAATCAGCAGTACTCATTCTCTCTATGAAATATATTGGCACCCACAATGAGACTTGGCTGTTAGCAGGATGTTTTCTAGTAAACCCTTCTATTTTGCTCCCATCAGATGACATTTGGCTGCTAACCAGAAGGTTGATGGTTCAAACCCACTAGCCATTCTTTGGAAGGAAGACTGGGTAATCTACTTCTGTAGAGATACAGCCTTGAAACCTAAGGAAGGGTCCCTATGAGTAGGAATCGACTTGAAGGCAGTGAGGTGTTTTTTTTTTTTT
>NW_006921965.1:1463791-1492681 GCF_000298275.1 Orycteropus afer afer | reverse complement strand
CATATATATGTAATAAATTTATATATATATATATATAATTTATTTTTAATAAAAACTTAACTGACTTTCTGGAGTAACCACTAAAGAGCTATTGTTCTCAATTGAGACAGATAAAAAAGACAGCAACTATTGTATTTGTAAGTCCCCAGACGTTTCAGTCTCTCATGCCTCCACGACTTTGAATGTACTGTTTCCTCTGCCTGAAATGTCCTCCCAAAACACAATGGCTCCTTAGCTGGCGCACTCTGACTTATCTTGCAATACTATATTTAGTGAGCCTGCCTTCCCCTTTCTCTTACTATGTGTCCTGCACAAGTTTCTGTCATTTTTTTTTTTCCCACTTAATGCCACTCAATGCCCCACTCATTGAGTGAGAGCCTGTCTCTTACAGCAGAAGAACAGTCCAGCCATTCCCTTCCCTGCTGTCTATTGCTAGAGCCCAAGCACAAGATCTAGGCTTATGAACCATCAATCTTAGACACTGGCCTGACTTTGAACCAGCAGCTAGTGACAAGAAGGAGCTAGATGCTTCCAAAACTACACTGGGGCTTGGTGGAGGCACTTGGGTGTCTCTTTTCAGCTTCTGGAGGTGTTAGTGGCAATTATTCAGTAGGACTCTGTGGCCTCCAAGACTGGTTCTTTGACTCCCCCAGATACTCTGTGAATCTTCTAATACCAAACCTAACTCACTGCCACCAAGTTCATTTTGACTCATAGTGACCCTCATTGGGATTTCAAGGCTGTAAATCTTTACAGAAGCAGACCGCCTCACCTTTCTTTGGTAGATCAGCTGGTGGGTTCAAACCACCAACCTTTTGATTAACGGTCAAATGCCTTAACCACTGTACCACCAGAGCTCCTCTGATAGTCTTTATTAAATTTCTTTACTGCTCGAATTAGCCCAAATTGATTTTTATTGTTAAGAGTATCCTGACTGATACTCTGCCTTAAAGCAATGGTATCACATTGTAACTGCTTCTCCTTGTCTTTGTCCTTCATGTGATTGTGACCTGGGAACATGGTGTGTCATTTCCATAGCCTTAATACCCAACACGGTGCTTAGTCACGCTAAGTGGATCCTCAACATATCATTGTTAACTGATTTCAATTGGTCTATGAAAAGAGGTTCTTCTGAAAATCCAAACCCATAAAATGACAACAAATGACACCAGAATATTTCCAGTGGTTGCTAGGAGCTGTGACCCACCCTGGTATCACTCTGCTTGTAGTTCTTACAGAAGACAAACATAGTGTGGTAGTCAAGTTTGTGTGTCAATTTGGCTGCGCCTGGTTGAATGGTGGGCAGCTGGATGTAGTATTCCCAATCATGAGACTAGTAATCAACTCCATGGTGGAATCTACTGTGAGCAGCTAAGTAGCTGCCTTAGGGATGTGGTTTTCTTCCTGTATATAAGGAGAAGCCTTGGGGAAAGGTCTCTAGCTTATGGCATGTTTGAACTCCGCATGTATCTGTGTCATTGTTCAGTAGCCTGCCATGCTCTGCCGACCTTGGGACTTTCAATGGACTTGAATTAATGGCCTGGAGCATGGTTTGGCAACATTGGGACTGTGCCTTTTTACTTGTCAACCTTGGGCTTGTCAGGCTCAGCAGCTAGAAGCTGTCTGAGTGAAGAAAAGCCTCTAGCTTCAGTGGGCCAGGAGCAGGAGGCAGAGCTGAAGCCCAAGGTTGAGGGGCTTTCACCCATCCCCTAGAGCCTGGTACTTGGAACTCAGACTTCTAGCCTCCAAAAATTGTAAGAATAAACTTCTGTTTGTTAAAGCCATCCCATTTGTGGTATTTTCTGTTGGAGCAGCACAGAGGTAACCAAAACACACAGTCACAAAAAGTTTCATGTTGTTTAATTAAATACAAGATGTTAACATATATCAGATATTTATATACTTAGCAGCTCTGCAAAATATTTGTAATGAACATGAAAAGATAGTCAAATCAGAGACTTTCACTGTAGTGAATGCTGAATAGTTTTAAGAATAACCCCAAAGAAAAATCACTGAGGTGGCAGAGGGCCATCAGACCTGCATCATTTCCACTTGCCCTACTACACATTTTTGCCATCTTCCTGGCAATCTGCCTCGAGACTCGTAGCCCCTCAAGGACAGCTAAGAAAACACAAAGATGAACATTTGAAACATACTTGGCTTTCCTGCCGCAGATTCCCAGGAAACTAGATTGAAGGAAGAGGGAGTCTGGTAGAAAACCAATCAGAATCAGTTCAAGCCATTTACACCCAAGCATGGTTGTGTAATTGACCAAAATGGTTGTCCATTCTTCAGTTTTCTTTTCATGTCATGCTTTGAAGGACTAACAGTTTGTATCTCCGATTTATACATTGTCTCTGCCAGGAGTTTGTCTTAATGAAATCCAAAGGTCAGAAACAACTAGTAATCTTCCATTGTACATTGTCCTTGGGTACTTAATCAAGCATTAGCAGCAGTTATTATTATAAAAAATATAATACATGTTTTTTGAATGCCTCCAATTATAGACAGACACACACTAAATTCAAATGATAACCTCAGTTTAAAAACCCTGAAACATAGGATTTTAGAGCTAGAGGGACCTCAATGCTCCTCTGGACTTCTTCATTTCTTCAAGAGATTTTCTGTTTATGTCAGGTGAGATTTAGTAACTTATCTGCCTTCTCTGTGTCCCAATTTTCCTATGAGTCAAAATAATAATAAACACTACATAGGACTTGTGTGAAGATGAAATAAACTAACAGAGATCCAGATTGGTAATGAGTTGTTTGTGACCTCTTTGAGACTTGGCTCCTATTGCTACAAAATATTAAGAGCACTTACCACCTGATCACCCTACTTTTTTCCATATAAATTTATGTTACTTTGTGGCACTTTCTCTGACTGTCCTCCTACTGAGTACTTTGAATATACCTTCATTATATATAGGTTTCCACATTAGTAGAATCATTTGTTTACAGATCTGCCCCTTTTGTTAGATTTTGTACTTTAAGAGGGCAGGGTACCAATCTTATTTGCATCCAGATTCCCTTTGCCTAACACAATGGTTGGCACATAGCAGGCTTTCTATAAGGCTTGTCAAGGCAATGAAGGAAATAATTAATATGAAAGTGCTTTGAAAATCACAAAAGCACTAAGCAAATCTAAGATAGTAAAATATTGTATGCATTACCACTAATGCAGAGGGCAGTGCTTTGGGAAGCACAAAGAATGCAGTTGTTGTTAGGTGCTGTGGAGTCAATTTTCGTTCATAGCGACCCCCATGTGACAGAGTGCAATGGCCCCATAGGGTTTCCTAGGGTGTAATCTTTACAATAGTAGATTACCAGGGCTTTCTTCCACAGAGCCACTGGGTGGGTATTAACCTCCAGTCTTTCGGTTAGCAGCCAAACGTTTAACTGTTGCACCACCAGGGCTCACCAAAGACTGTTGTTGTTATTAGGTGACATCGAATTGGCTCCAACTCATCGTGACCCTCTGTACAACAGAATGAAACACTGCCTGGCCCTGTGCCATGCTCACAATCCTTGCTATGCTTGAGCCCATCATTGCGGTCACTGTGTCAATTCACCTCCTGAGGTCCTTTCCCTTTTTCACTAACCCTCTACCTTACCAAGCATGTTATCTTTCTCTAGAGATCGGTCCCTTCTGACAACATGACCAAAGGTAGGTGAGGCAAAGTCTGGCCACTCTTGCTTCTAAGGACCATTCTAACTGCACTTCTTCCAGACAGATTTGTTCATTCTTCTGGCAGTCCGTGCCATTTTCAGTATTCTTTGCCAACACCACAATTCAAAGGCAAAAAATAAGATACCTAAAGAATAAGATCATCATTTCACCAAAGAATAAGAGAGCCTAATTATTACTATGTTTCTAAGTAAATAAGGTTCATCAGTTCATGATTTAAAACTCCCTTCACAGACACCACAAAATCAAACATAAATTAAAAATTACTACCCACAAACACTAAAAACAGAACAAAGAAAAAATAAAGCAACCCCCCCCCCCAGCAAAACCCTAAACTTATATATATCTTTCCTTACTTCCTTCTGTCATCTCTGGTTTGTGCGGTTCTGTGCACAACCAGTGCCTGTAAGCCCTTGTAAGAGTGGGGTTAGCTGTATTATTCTGGTCTGAGATTGCTCAGCTGCCTTGACACTGGAGATAAACAAACAAACAAATTAATAATAATAATAACAAGTTGGCCATTGAGTTGATTCTGATTCATGGTGACTTCATATATGTCAGAATAGAATTGGGCCTCAGAAGGTTTTTGTTGTTGTTGTTATGTGCCGTCGAGTCGGCCCCGACTCATAGCGACCCCTCCTTGGGTTTCCGAGGCAGTATCACTACGGAAGTAGGATTGCCCAATCTTCCTTCTGAGGAGTGGCTGGTGTGTTTGAACCGCCAGCCTCCTGGTTAGCAGTCAAGTGCTTTAGCCACTATGCTACCAGAGCTCCCCAGAAGGTTTTTAGTGGCTGATTTTTCGAAGTAGATGTCTCTTCCAAGGTACCTGTGGGTAGACTCAAGCCTACAACTTCTCGATTGGCAGCTAAGCTTGTTAAATGTCGGCACTCCCAGGCACTCCCTTGATTAAAGACAGTCACTAAAAATTCATCCAGACCCAGGAAGGCAAGAGGACAAATGTCAATGATATGCCTCTCTTCCATAGCTTCAAACACATGGCCACAGTCTGTTGACTCATTGTATGCTTGTAAGTCTTCCCTGAAGTTTAGGGCAAATTTGAGGTTGTGGAACTTAGAACAATTTGTGGATGAATATGGATTGGGGCAGTTGGTGGACGCAAAGCAGGGGTGGTTCCCTGTCTTATTGCTCACATGGACCTGTGTCCAGGGTCAGTAACAGGTTCTTTTGAGGTCATCAGCATGTGCAGACTTGGGGGGTGGCAGCAAAAGGATTAAGATCTTGACAACAAATTATGGAAATTCTAGGCTTCTAATTAATTCCTCCTTGAAGACTGTTTTTAAAAAGCAAAATGAAATGGGTTTTGTGGCTTTTCCTTGACTTGACTTTGTGTAGACACGGCTGGCCACGGCACTTCACACACCATAAAAATGTTTATCTCTACTCTTTTCTCTCACCTGTATTTGTTTGGGTGAACATTTATCACCATTTGTCTTGGACAGTCCCAGTTCTTGCTTGTTATCCTAGAGTGATATTTATAGCTTCCCCTTTCACTTTCAAAAGTGACTTGATTTTTTAAAAAATTAACCAAATAGTCATCCTATTAGAGTGAGGGTTGGCAACCAATACTGGGAGGGACAATCCCTACTTAAATGGAAGGCCCGTGACTCAGGAGAGACTGCACTCAGTCAAATCTTGGCTCCACCCCTTGCTGAGTGGACAACTTCATTCCTTTCAGCTGCATTTCATCATCCTTGAGAAAGAGATTAATAATTATAATTGCACCCACATCCCAGGATTGCTGTGAGGTTGATGTAAGACAAGATGCGTAGAGCACTGAATACAGCATTGGGTATACAGTAAGCAAATCCCAACAGTGGTAACTATTATTCTTATCTCCCTTCCTTTTTTTCTTCTTCTTATTTTCTTTTCCATTTCATCCTTTCCTCTACTTTTTCTCATTCTTTCCTGTTTCCCACCCCCCCCATTCTTAAATAATACAATTACATCATTTGGGTGGTCTGAAATTTTGTGACCAAATCAACATGACAGAGACAGGACACTCTTATCTCAAACAGATGCCCCAGAATCAGGGAATGACAAAAGCACAGTTTCAGAATGGCCATTCTGATGTGGTGGGCTAATTTTGTCTTCTTTGCAATGCAGAGGAGAGTAGGAGACGTCAGCCATCTTTGTCTGGTCATAATGGTTCCAGTTCTGAATTTCTAACAGTTCACTGATTTTGATAGAAACTGGACATTGTGACATATGCTTCTTCTTGACTTGATCCCAGGGAAGTGAGGCTGGGCTGTCCCTGGGGAGTTGGATTCAATGTAAGGATTCCTGATTGGAGAGGAAACAGAGGGGGCTGGGTACCATTTGAAGTTCCAGGGCTAAGCAGTAGACTCTGGTATACATGAGGCCCATTCTTGCCAACATCCCTGCAGCTTAGGGATCTGCAGGAGGGTAGCTCATGGACATTATAAATATTGATGTTCCCTGGTTGGCTTCTGAGGGCTGAATCTCCCCCAAAAGTGTCTGGGGTGATGACTGCATGCTCGGAGGGCCAGCTGGGGCCCTGCACATCTGAAAACTTCTGCTTCTCAGACTCCTTGAGTGGTGGAGGCAAAGCACCCTGCAGAAAACCTTCCGCTTCATCTCTGGCTTGAATGCCATCCACCTTATGAATTTGACAGTCCAGGAAGCTTTCAGGATTAAAACTCACATTCAAATTCTGCATGGAAAAAGAGACAAGGCATGAAGACTGCACCAGAGACATACTGCCAAATGTTCATTTCAAGGAGACGTATAAAGAACTTTCTGACAGGGAATTTTACAGGATAACCCACATGTTCCTCAGCTGACTGTTCTGGAAGTGCCATAACAAGCTAGGATCTGAAGTGACCACTGGCTTGACCTTTTGACTCTGGGATGCCTGGAAAGTTCTGAGACTTCTTTCTCATTTTAGCACCCTACCTCCAGAGCACTGCTGCTAAATCTTATAAGGGAAATGACTTATACAATCCAGAAGAACCAAAAGTGGAAGTTCAAGTGTTTCTTATCCTGGAATGTCATTCTTGGCTCCTGGCCTGCCTTCAACATAGTAATAGAAGCATCAGAAGCACTCACCTTTTTTGGTTTCTTACACAGTTGTTCCAGTGTCTTCTTATGATCAGGGAGATTCGGCCAAATAATAGGCTTAATTCTTAAATGAGAGGACATTTTCAGATGAATGCATAGCAGAGGGAGCAAGCACAATATTTCTTTTCATTTATTATAATATTTGAAGGTGGGGTTTCTACTCTTGACTCATGACTTGCTTTCTCTGCACCTGAGGACCAGAAATCATTGTCACAGATTTACTCTGTGAGTAAGACATAATAATGGTACACCACTGGGAAAGAGCTCCGGAGAGAAAGAGTGAAGAGACTTGGCAACGAGATAGTTTTGATGTAGCTCTGGGACTAAAATTTGACCTGGTATTCTATTCCCACTATAGGTGTTGTTATCTTATTCTCTTCATTGGCAGCAAATCCTCTGCCCTAATTTTGCTGGAAGACTTTTGATTCCTGGTCTAAGGGATCTTTCTTAACTTACCCATGGACCTTGCTTTAAGGTGCTGTGGTGCTTTTCAAATTGGGATATTTCCAATCCTGGGGATATGTGTTCCTGTGCTGAGGGCATCTTGCAAAACATTAAGTAACTTAATGCATGTGCATTTAAAACATCTTTTTTTTTTTTAATGATGAAAAACAAAACAAAACAAAACATGACTTTGTCATGGAGCAGAATGCAAAAGTCCCACAAATTTGGGTGCTTAACATCAGGACTTCAAATATATATTGCATTGGCCATGGGTGCTCCTGCCTGCTCACGTACTCTGGCATATGGCTTCTACTCGCTTTCCCCTTTAGGAGATAGATTTTGGAGGGAATGTTTGGGAAACATTGCCTTAAAGGATTGTCTTTTAGGAGGAAGAGTTTGCCTTATGTACCTTTTATATATTTTCACCTCTTATGAAATTTACTGTGCATATTCACTGGGGTCTGAGGATGGGGAGAAGTATTGAGCACTATGATTCTTGAAATGCCTTATTTCCCTTTGTGGTTCTCTCATTAGTAAATGCAGTTAAAGTTATGACTGTCTGGGATCCCACACAATCACCCTCTTGATTGGTTAAAGAAAGTCACCTTTTTTTCCATAATACACAGGCCAAGATGACCAACACACCCACAGAGAAGGAACTCAGAATGCTGATGATTAGAAAAACAGGATCCATCTTCCCTGGAATGCAAGGATAGATCTTGGTTAACACAGTGGGGTAGAAATGAAGGATGAATTGAATTTATTTAATGAATTGTGTCTATTATTTCTTGAAAGTTGTTCTTTAGTAAAAGTATGATTTGCTAGTGTTATGGGGGAATTTTGACTTCAGTAAGTGGCACTGAGTTGGGTGACCTTGGAATGTAAAAGTGATCTAGCCTCAGAAGTACCATCATTGGTTCTCATTTCTACCACCAAGGTGTCTACTCCAAGGCAAAGAAGCCAGAATGGGGGATGTTGATATAAACATCCTACTTGGTATCCTTGGTAATTTCTAGGGTGAAGTTAGAAGGTGGGTAGTATAGAATTTTTTTTCTATATCATCCTCCAAAAGCAAGGTATATGTGGGTACTCGGAGTCCTGAGGGACTTCCCCAAGCTACGTTCTCAGGGTCTTCTGGCCATTCTAATTTTCTACATTCATAAAAATCCAAACCTGTTGCCATTGAATTGATTCTGACTCATAGTGAACCTATAGAGTAGACCTCCCCCATAATGTTTCCAAGTCTGTAATCCTTATGGAAAGGTGTGGATCAGGGTTATATCCTTTCACCATACTTATTCAATCTGTGTGCTGAGCAAATAATTTGAGAAGCTGAACTATATGAAGAACACGATATCAAGATTGAAGGGAGACTTATTCATAACCTGAGGTATGCATATGACAGAAACTTGTTTGCTGGAAGCAAAGAGGACTTGAAGAATCATTACTAATGAAGCTCAAAGACTACAGTCTCCAATATGGATTACACCTTAACATAATAATAATAATAATATTGATAATAATAATAATAATAATAAAATACTCACAACTAGACCAATAAACAACATCATGATAAATGGAGAAAAGATTGAAGTTGCCAAGAATTTTATTTTACTTATATTCACCCATCAATGCCCATGGTAGCAGCAGTCAAGAAATCAAAAGTCACATTGCATTGGACAAATCTGCTGAAAAAGACTTCTTTAAAGTGTTAAAGAGCAAAGATGCCACTTTGAAGATTAAGATGCACCTGATCCAAGACGTGGTATTTTCAATTGCCTCATCTGCATATGAAAGCTGGACAATGAATAAGGAAGACCAAAGAAGAATTAATGCCTTTGAATTATGGAGTTGGTGAAGAATATTATATATACCATGTGTTTTGGTTCTCTAGTGCTGCTATAACAAACATACTACAAATGAATGAATTTGACAAACAGGGATTTATTCTCTTACAGGTTTTGAGGCTAGAAGTTTGAGTCAAAGTGCCAGCTATAGGAGCTGGGTAAAGACCCCTTGACTTTAGGCTTCAGCTCTGCCTCTTTCTCCCTGCCCACTGGAGCTGGAGATGTTTCTTAACTCAGACAGCTACTGGATTCTAAGGCTGACAAACCCAAGGTTGAAAAGTAAAATATTATAGCCCAAGATTATCAAGCTACATGGTAGGCCACTAGTTTAAGTCCAGAAACAGTCCCAAGATTGCCAGACCACATGGCAGACCACTGATGACTTGGCCAAATGCAGGATCCAGATGTGGCAAGAAGCTCAAGAACTTTCTCAAAGCATCTCCTAATATTCTGGAAGCAGGCCACATCCCAAAGGCAATGAATTAGCTCATCACAGCAGGTTCCGCCATGGAGTCGATGACACCACATTCAATCTCATTAGGGGAATCACTGCATCCAGCTGTTCAGCCACTCAAACCATGGCCCAGCCAAGTTGACACACGACTTAACCACCACACAATGGGTTGACAGAAGAATGAGCAAATCTGTCTTAGAAGAAATACAGCTAGAATGTTCCTTAGACATGAGGATGGTGAGACTTCATCTCACATACTTTGGATACGTTATTAGGAAGGACCAGTCCCTAGAGAAGGACATCATGCTTGATAAAATATAGGGCCAGAAAAAAGAAGAAGACCTTCACAATACCACATTGCCATTAACACCAAACACTAGGCTATACAGATAAACACACAAACACCTGAGATGATCAAACAGGGATAGTGAACAGAAGTATACTCTAGACCAAGGACAGACTCAGCTGAGGCTAATCTTGTACAAACACCAGTGATACAAAATACCTGCAGTCCTTATAGAAACAATAGAAGGCAGACACAGAGTAATCCTTCACAGACATCCCAACACTATGGGAGAGAGATCCAATAGAGCTACTACCTCAGGACCATAGTACTGGGGTATACCAGACTCAATTGGCACAACAAATACACAAAAGCATTGCTCCACATCCTACATTGGTGAGTAGCGACTGGCTTTCAAGCAGCCATTTAAGATGCAGCTAATGGTCTCCTAGCATCAGAAGAAAAGAAGAATGCACACATAAAAAAACAAAAATGGGCATTTAGAAGCAATCAACCCTAGGACACGATGGCCCTCGAGACCAGAAGAACTGGATGGTGCCCAGCTACCAATGCCAACCACTCAGGAAAGGATCAAATCTGGAGATTCTGGATAGGGTGGGAGGGAAAACGTGGATCCAAAAACTCAATAATGACCAGAATTACTGGTCAGATGAAATCTGGTGAGACCCCCCAATACTATGGTCCTGGGATACATTCTGGGCCTGGAATAAAGCTCACCCCTGGTGGCAGGCTTTCAGCCCAATAGTTAACAAGATGTACATGCAGACCACTCAACCCAGGATGCCGCACCCATACACTAAATGGTAATACATTCCTTAGAGCAATAGACCATGGGACACCAAAAGACCAACAATCAAACTGAGGAAATGCAGGACAAACAGGAGTGCATAATTATGAGGGGCACAGGGGGAGTGTTGCAGGGTAGGGAGGGGAGGAGACTGGGTTAGGGCTGGACATGGCGAATGGGGAATGAAACTAAAGGTATGTGTGACTTTGAATGTAAAACAAGCTCTTAAAAATAAAAAAAAAAAAGGAGAGAAAAAAAAATCCAGCTTTATAGGACTGGTTGAGTCTGGAGAATCCCAGAGACTATTGTCCTGATATTCTGTCCCCTAAAACAAAACTACCCCTTGAGGTCACCCTTTAGCTAACTAACAGATTAAGTCACAAATAAAGAATATCACCAGTGAATACTGAGCTCCTTTAAAAAATAATCAATATGAGACCTAACCAAAAAACAAACTCACTGCAATCGAATTAGGTCCGACTTATAGTGGCCTGTCCTTGGGTTTCTGAGAAGGCATCACTACGGAAGTAGATTGCCCTACCTTCCTTCTGAGGAGCAGCTGGTGGGTTTGAACCACCAGCCTTCTGGTTAGCAGTCAAATGCTTTATCTTAAAAACAAGATGAGAAGGAGACAGAGGAAGTAGATTATTAGAAAGGGAGCAACATGAAGGGAAATAATGAAAATATTCACCAACTGAGTAGAAAGTATCAAACAGAAACCTAATCTGTTGTCTAAACTTTCACCAGAAGCACAATTAAACATTATTAAAAAAAAGAAAAAAAAAGCTGTGATCAGTTTGATTTTGGCTCATGGTAACTCCATGTGTATCAGAGAACTGTGTTCCATAGGTTTTCAGTTGCTGAATTTTCAAAGCATTCAGGACATTCTTCTAAGGTGCCTATTGGTATAATCAAACTACCAACCTTTTTGCTGCAGCTAAGTGCATTAAGCCCTTGCATCACCCAAGGCCTCCTATTGTTATCATAGAAATTAAATTATTTATTAATTAAATTTAATTATTAATTAAAATAAAACAAACAAGAAAACATTAAAAAAAAAAAAAGAAAAAGAGAGAAGACCCTCAACAAGATGGATTGGCAGAGGGCTGCACCAATGGCCTCAAACAGCAGTGACTGTGAGGATGGTGCAGGGCTTGGCAGTGTTTCATTCTGTTGTACATGGTGTTCCTATGAACCAGAACCGACTTGACATCTGACAATAATGACAAAGTATGTTACAAAACAAAGATGGCACCTCGAGGGCTAAAGTTCACCTTACACAAACCACTGTATTTTCAATCGCCTCATATACATGTGCAAGCAGGACAATGATAAAGGAAAACTGAAGAAGAATTGATGCCTTTGGATTATCATTTTGGCAAGGAATATTGAATACACCATGGACTTGAGAAAGAATGAACATATCTGTCTTGGAAGAAGTATAGTCAGAGTGCTCCTTAGAAGTGAGGATGGTGACAAGTTGTCTCATATACTTTGGACATTTTATCAGGAGAGACCAATCCCTAGGAAGGACAGCACATTTAACGAAGTAAAGGGTCAGCTGAAAAAGAAGGAGACCATCAATGAGATGGATTGATATAGTGGCTGGAATAATGAGATAAAACATAACAATTGTTAGGATGGTGCAGGACTGGAGAGTGTTTCATTTTGTTGTACATTGAGTCATAACAACAACAGCAACAACAATCTTTACAGAAGCAGACGGCCAATCTTTGTTCCGCAGAGTGACTGGTGAGTTCAAACTGCAGATCTTCCTATTAGTAGCTGAGTGCTTAACCACTGTACCACTAGGACTTCAGTCTAGGTCCATACTATTCATAGTCACTGCCATTGAGTTTATTCTGACTTATAGCCACCATCATAGTGTTTCCAAGATTGTAAATATTTACAAAAGCAGACTGCCTCATCTTTCTCCTGTGGAGCAGCTGGTGGGTTTGAACCACTGATCTTCTGGTTAGCAGCCAAATGCCTTAACCACTGCACCACCAGAGCTCCTCTTCTAGGACCATAGGACATACTGATTATGCTGGAAAAGAAATCATGGATCAGCCACGCTAGCCTGCCTATCCATCACAGCAATAAAAGCATCCTTTGGAGGAACCTTAGAGAAACCTCCCACAGCAGAACGCATGGAGTCGCTATGAGTCGGAAACGACTCGGCGACACTTAACAACAACAACAATAAATTGGCAAATTGGAGGTAGTGGATGGAGATTTTGTTTACAATTATTAGCAACTATCAGAAACACCCAGGACAGCAACATCCAGACAGCCTGCACCCATTAATTAGCTACTAAGAACCCTCTTTTCACTGCTCCCTTGTTCTTCATAAAATGGGTAATGATGACAGTTCATTCAAAGAAATTGTAAGAATGCTCTCCGTGGGAGTCCTAAATTCAGGTTGGTTTCCTCTGTCTCTCTCACGCTTGCACACACGCTTTCACACACAAAGAATTATGGGAGAATAAAGACGCTACAGTCACTCCTCACCTCCATCATCGGGATCTGAAGTTCTAAAGTGGTAACTTGGACTCCATGCACTCCAGAAGCCTTCAAAATACTTTCCAGTAGGAATAGATCGGACTTTAATCTCATACATTGCATCAGGTTGTAGCTTTCTCTGCAGGAGTGCCAGCTTTGTGCTGGATAAATTCACGTGCTAAAGAGTAAAAGTTTCATTGCATTTTTAGAATGGAAAAAGAAGGATGCCTAGATGTCCCAAAACAGTCCAAGTTGAGCTTCTTTCATCATATGGACATTCTCTCAAAGTTCTATAACATTTGTTAGAATTTTTGACAAGTGGAGGTGTCAGCAGCAAACTTAGTGGCAGAGTCTGTCTTAATGTCATAAATGTTGCTGCAAGTGGCCAAGGAGTGCAGTGGAACAATGGGTCTTTATTCAGTTGAATAAAGACCATGTTTGGGAAGATGTGCATCACTTCCTTTCTACACATCAATCTCTTCTTTTTCTTTCTCCCACCTTTCAGGTCCCAAGGGAGGTAAAGGGAAAGTGTGAGGGTCAGAGAGCAAGAATTATTTTCCTCCAGAAGGTAACAATTCTTCATTGTAAACAGCAATATTGAGAATGTCAATTTCATAACAGTCTCTCTAACATTATGTATTATCCTTAATTTAAAAAATCTACTCATTTGATGGGTTAAAATTAAAAAAGAATCCATTGCTATTTATATTTGTATTTATTTATTAGTTTTAACATATTCATTGAATTTTTGTTTCTTCTTTTTTGAAACCCTTTTCCACATTATTCGCTGACTTTTCTATTGTAATATTTGTCTATTTCTTAATGATTTATAAGAGCTTTTTATATATTAAGGCTATTAACTACTTCTCAGTTGCATATGTGACAGTTTAAAACTAATTTTTAGTTTGCTTTACAATTTTGTTTATTGTGTGTGCTAACATATATAAGCCTCCATATTCTTTTTTTCAATCTTTTCCTTTCTTTCATGCTTAGGACATTGTATTCTTTTTTTTTTTTTTTTTTTAATGTGGTGAAAGTATACATAACAGAACATTGTCCAATTCAACAATTTCTGCTTATATATTTCCATGACATTGATTTTATTCTTCAATTGTACAGTCACTCTCACTATCATTTTCCATATTATTCCACCACCATTAATGTAAACTCAATGCTTGGTTTAAAAAAACAAACAAACAAACAAACAAACAAACTTTTCCTCTTCCCTCCCATTCTTGATAACCAATAATAATCTTTGGTTTCTATATATTTGCTTATTTCAGATAATTGATTCATACACTACTTGTCCTGCAACAGACTTAATTAGCTCACCAAGATGTTTTCAAGATTCATTTATGTTGTGGAATGCATTACAACTTCATTCCTCTTTATGGCTGCATAATATTGTGTTATACATACCTATCACATTTTGTTTATTAATTCATCTCTGAATGGACACTGTTCAGAGAATAGCATGTGAACATGGTATAAAACTACATTTTCTGAGACCTCAAGTAAAGAGGATTGATTTGGTCTCAATCTATATTGTTAGTTTGACTACTTAGAAACATTATAAAGACAAAAATTAGAACAATTTAAAAAGGAAAAATCAGAGCTAGAACAGACACGGGCTAGGAAACATCCAGGTTTGTGGGGCCTGAAGTTTATGCAAGAACTTCTTTCAGTAAATGGTACATTTGGAACAAAAAACTGCTTTGGGCCTTCCCAGGGTAAATATGTCCCTGGTACAATAAAATATGTAACACTAAGAAGTTTTTAGTTTATAAATGTAATTGAGCTACATACCATCCAGTTGTTTTTGCTTTTTTCCAGGCGGTAGGCTACATCATGCACTAGTTCTTTTACATAATTCTTGTGCAGGTGTGAAGTATTAAATGTCACTAAAAAGTCATTTGCTCCCTCACGATAGAAGACTTTTAAGTCAAAAGGAGCCTCGGGCTTAACTAGAAAGGAAAATGAAATGAGGTGAGTCTCTAGGGCAGTCAACAAAATAATATTTGAATTCCATCTACTCCAAAATCACATTTCCTTCCTGTGGTAGTAACTAGCTATCTGTTCAGAATACCATTTCAAAGCCAGACAACACTTCCCAGCATTCCTTGAGGTTGAGTATAACCTGGTGATTAACATGAACAAAGGTGTTGTATAACACCTCTACTTCTGTGTGACTCCAGTCCTCATTCTTCTTCCACCATTTAGAATCATATGTCAAAGATAGTAGAGTCACAGCCACAGCACGGAAGGTGCCCTGAATATTGTTTGGAAAAGCACCACTCACTGATTTGGAACACCCATTTTGGATCTAATGTGAGTAAGGAATATATTTACTACGTTTGAGATATCATATGTTTAGGGGCTTATTGTTACAGCAGCTAGTGTTATACTAGAACATATTTTATTTTTCATTTGACAAGTACACAGCTTGTTACTAAGAAGCCCTTATGACATAGTGGTGAAAATATTTGACTGCTAACCAAGAGGTTGGTGGTTTGACTCTATTAGCTGCTCTGTAGGAGAAATGTGAGGCAGTCTCACTCCCTAAGATTTACAGCTTTGGAAACCCTTTGGGCAGTTCTTCTGTCTTATAGGGTTACTATAAGTAGGAATTGACTCAATGGCAGTGGGTTTGGTTTGGTTTTGGGTTACTACCAGATAAGCAGGAGGATTTAAGTTTTAATCAGTTACTGCCCATTGATTCTGACTTATGGTAACCTCATGTGTGTCAGAGTAGAACTGTGCTCCGTATGGTTTTCAATGACTGAGTTTTTGGAAGAAAATCAGCAGGCCTCTGGGTAGACTGGGACCTCTAAGCTTTCAGTTAACTGCTGACGGTGAGTGTCTATCACCCAGGGACTCCATTTAAACTTTGAGTCTTCATAATGCAATTCAATTAGGATATGCTGGGGATGTTGCACCTCATCTAATCAACACAGAAGTTATGGGCCTGTATCCTGGCCCTGGCCCATATGTTGCAGAGTGACATCAAGCTGCCCTCTCTCTCAGTCTTATCTGCATTAACTCTAAACTCTTATCTGGCTTTCTTTTCTTGACCTATGTCACAAAGTTGCTATTAAGATCAAGTACACCTGATAAGAAATTCTGTTGGAAGGAGTTAGGTGTTATTTCAAGCAGAACAAATCCTTAGACGGGTTTGAATTCCTACAAGAGTGTCTGTGTTCAGGCTGCCTGCCCTCCCACTGGTGTGAGGCTTCGCTGTCTTGGTCTTTTAGCTGCTCATTCACACACTGGGAAGTTAGTGGTCTAGGGATGAGGTGGCTACCTTTTTTACATGGTTAATGTTAAGAAGACTCATAATGGCTTTAAAGGACAGAGTAGAACTGCCCCATATGGTTTCCTAGGCTGAAATCTTTATGGGAATAGATTGCCAGTTCTTTTCTCCTCCAGAATGGCTGGTAGGTTCTAACTGGAGACCTTTAGGATCACTATGAGTTGGAATTGACTTGACCCATAATAACACCACCACTGCCAGGCAGATATGGGGGAACACATAGCTTAAAATCTAACCTAAACCTATTACTAATGAGAGCATGTGTGTTCTCACGTGTGTGTTCAGTAGACTGAGCTGGATTTCAGGCTGCCTGAGCTAAGCTTTTTCTAACTCACTCATAGAGCCAGTAAAATGAAACCTGTGGTGGAGTTTGGCCCAGTTATTGCAGGGACTTGCTCATAGTGGAGACAACCTTGTTTCTCCATTGTCCTAGAGGTACTGCAAAAGGGGAAGTCGCTCCTTCTTACCCTTGGATGTCTTTTAAAAGGGGAAGTGTATCCTTTTTTACTCTTAGATGCACTATAAAAAGGAAGC
Organism: Orycteropus afer afer; assembly: GCF_000298275.1. Classification (NCBI taxonomy): domain Eukaryota; kingdom Metazoa; phylum Chordata; class Mammalia; order Tubulidentata; family Orycteropodidae; genus Orycteropus; species Orycteropus afer. The sequence goes on along the minus strand of NW_006921965.1, from coordinate 1,475,713 downwards.
TGCCCTGGAGGGGAGCAGGAGGAAGAGGGTAGGGGTAGAGAAACAGATCAACAGAACTTGGCCCACTCTGTTACTCCTCCCCACCAGTTCCTATCATTCATTTAAAGAAATAGTTAAGATTCACATTCTCAACAAAACCTTCTCAAGCTAAATCTCCTCTCCATCTTCAACCCCCAAAGACTCTCAACAATGCAGGAATTCATGGAAGAACAGAACTAATATTGGTTAAACCAAAACAACAACAACAAACCCAAACTCACTGCCCTAGAGTTGAATCCAACTCATAGCAACCCCTCCTTGTATTTCTGAGGTGAGTCGGGGCCGACTCGACGGCACATAACAACAACAACAACAACAGGTATTTCTATGGAAGTAGATTGCCCCGTCTTCCTTCTGGCTAGCAGTCAAATACCTTAGAAACTACACCATACTCCTACTAAGTGCCAAGTGCTTTATTTATGCCACTTTCAAACAATATGATGACTTATTTCTACTCTACGGTTGAGGAAACTAAGCTTCAGAGAACTTTCTAAAGTTTAGCTGGTAGCTGTTGTTGTGTGCCCTTAAATCGATTCCGACTCATACGGACCTTGTAAGACAGAGCAGAACTGCTCCGTAGTGTTTCCTAGGTTGTTACCTCTACAGGAGGATGTCATCAGGTCTTTTCTTACATGGAATCCTGGTAGGTTTGAACCTCCAACCTTTTGGTTAGCTGTGGAGCACCTAACCATTGCCCCAGCAGCACTCCTTTTCTATGGAGCTCAGGTCCTTGTAACCAGTTGTGGTCAAGTCATTTTGACTCATGGTGCCCCCTGTACATCAGAGTAGAACTGTGTTCCATGGAGATTTCATGGCTATGAACTTTCAGAAGGAGATTGCCAGGCCTTTCTTCTGAGACCCCACTAAGCAGTCTTGACCTCCAATCTTTCTATTAGTAGTCGAGTGATTTGACCATTTGTATCATCCAGGGAATTCATATAATTGTTTAACAGGATTTAAATGTCATTCTGCCTGATTCTGGGGATTGCTGTCCATTTAGCTTTTGCTTCTACATTTTGTCATCCTACACTTGCTTATCTAGCTACTCCAAAACAGGCTGGTCTCTAGCCCAACTGGTGTTATTGGGAAATTAGAAAAATGTGTCCATTCTTCAAGTTACATTTTTGAAAATTCATATACTGTTACACAATCTGAACAATTTATAGATCACCCTGCTAGGAACACGGGGAAGACAGGAACTGCCACCTCCAACCTCATGGAGGACATACCAGAAGAATAAGAGGTAAGTGAGTTGGCAAATGGTCTTAGGGAGCTGTGATCCTGGGGTTCCATTAGGAACATCGTATTTAAATTCAATTAAATGATTGAATTAAACTCAGTTCTTACAGGATTAAACTGGTCTTTTTACTTGCGTGCCTGGGACTCCATATGTGCTTAGTTGGATGCAGCAGAGTCAACTCATACCTTTCACAGGCTCCTGTCACTTGGCTTTTTAACTACTAGAAAGCAGAAATGCTAGGGAGTGATTTCTCTTTAAAGTCAAGCCAGGATGTGAAAGAAATGCATTCTAAGGAAGAGAATTTCAATACAGCTATCTTTTATATGAAGTAGTACAAAGAAATATTTATTTATGACAAGGATGTAATAAAGAGAATGGTTTTGAAAGGTCTTGGAGCCAGCCTTACATAATATCTCCCAGACAACTTAAAAGTTTTAGTGAGCTGTTTCTGGGAAATGAAGTCCTGGTACCAAAGGGTTATCTTCAATTCCTGAAACATCTGATTACAGCTATTTAAACATCAGTGAGTTATATTCTTATGATCCCACCTAAAGGATATATGACTATGATTGATAATTTCTGGAATCAGCTCCAGAAAACTGAGTAAGTTATACTCAGTTTTCCAGTACAAGCCCATTCCCTGCCCCTAATGCATCCTCCTTGGAATTCCAACCAAAGACTAACCAATTAAATGACTGTACTATAATTTCTTTGTTCCCGGGACTATATTTGCCATTGTTAGAAGCTCTTTAGTTGAAGTCATCAATTCTCATTTAAATTACCTTGTGTCTCTCTGTCTGCATTCAAATGTACCTTTTTTCCTGAATAAATCCTCTTAATCTCATTTTAAGGACTGAGTGTTTTTTTTCCCCCTCACTGCAAAACTTGATAATTCAGCTAAACACACTCTGAATATGATGGAAATATGGGGATAAAACTGAAAGACTCAGAAGACAAGGACAGAAAGGAAAGGATATATAAATGTGGATGACAGCAGGCCCAGCTCCATTTAGGTTCTTCATACAGATTAGTTCTTGCTGCGGTCTGTAGCTACTACTCTACCCTCTCCCATCACTGAGTCTGAAGACTCTCAGAATGCTCTCACACCAAGAATTTGTAGCTAAGTTTCAAAATTTTCATGTATTTAAAAAAATATTTCCATTAGATAATTTGCTATTATCTATTGCAAATTGTCCCCACAATTTGCCTGATTTTAACATACAGAATCCGGACACCATCAGTGTCTTCAGACTCCAAAAACGTGTCAAGGGTAACCGCACCCCCACATACAGCTTCTTACCTATCTTGACTATATTCATTTTTCTGCAATTTATGTTTGTCGTTCCAAGCTTCACACATATTTTGCTGTCTCCAATCAGTAAGAATTTCCTTGTTTTGATGAAATATTTGTCTTGTAGTTTATTCAAAGTCAGGCACTTTACCTCCAAGAGGGCATCACTATAGAAACAAAACAACAATCTATTTTAATTCAAGCAAGAGTTTCTCCATACTGTGGGTTAGCAGCATATGGAGATTTTAGTTGTGTGACTTCAACTTAGTCCATAAGTATGTGGGTGTGGGTGATGTATGTGCAAGAAAGAGAAAAGAGAACAAATGAAAAGAATGTGGCCTCCTGCTGCTATTCCACTCAATGATGACTGACTCAGGTGTTAGATATAACTGCAACTGATACAGTCAAAAGTATCATTGTGAAGAAATATGAATCAGAAATATATGACAGGGGCAGGGATATCAGAAAGAAATATGAATGATTTTAGGGGTTTCTTGATCACTGAAAAGCAAGAAGTAGGAAATGATCAAATATCCTATTTACATTAAATCACATATATTTAATGGGTAATTTAACATATTTTCATAGGTAATTTGGACTGTGCTCAACTTTTGCTTCATCAGTAGACTTTAAAAAATCAACCCTTTTCCCCACACTCCCTAACTTAACAGGCAATAGTAACGCCTTAGGAATTGCATTCGGTCACTTCTCTAACCTCTTCCTTCCAACTAAAGTAAAGCTTTCAGGAAATTAAGGAAGGGAGAATGTTGCCTATTGTACCTATGATTCCCTGGTGGTGCAAACTGTTAACGTGCTTGACTGAGAGTGGAAAGGCTGGAGGTGTGAGTCTACATGTAGGTGCCTCAGAAAAAGGGTCTCGCTAAGTATTTCTGAAAAATCAGCCGTTGACAACACTTTGGAGCACAGTTGTAGTCTGACACACATTCGGTCACCATGAGTTGGAATGGACTCAAATGCAAATGGTTAGTTGGTGCAACTAACATCAAAACCTCTAAATTTTACACTTAAAAAAAAGTCCTATTTAAAAAGTTACAAGTTTTAATTCCAGTAATGGCAGAATAAGGAGCTCTGGTGGACTAGTGGGTAAGTCATTTGTCTGCTAATCAGAACGTTGGTGGTTCAAACCTACCAGCTGCTCCATGGAAGGAAGATGAGGTAGTCTACTTCTGTAAAGACCTACAACCATGGAAAACCAATGGGGGTTGCTATGAGTTGGAATCTACTCAGTGGCAATGGATTTGGTCTGTTTTTTTGTTTAACGGTAAAGTAGCTTATATGAGATTGAAAAAATGAGTGAATTTCATAGTGGCTCCTAAAAAAGATATGTCTATATCTTAACCTCTAGAACTATGTTGTTATTGCTCTTGTTAGGTGCTATCAAGTCAGCTCTGACTCATACTGACTCTATGTACAACAGAAGGAAACACTGCCCTGTCCAGTACCAGTCTCATAATCCTTGCTACACCTGAGCCCATTGTTGCAGCCACTGTGTCAATTCATCTTGATAAGGGGCCTTTCCCTTTTTTGCTGACCCTCCACTTTACAAAGCATGATATCCTTATCCAGGGAATGATCCCCTCTGAAACATAAATATGTGAGATGAAGTCTGGCCATTCTCACTTCCAAGGAGCATTCTGGCTGCACTTCTTCTAGGACAGATTTGTTATTTATTCTGGCAATTCGTGGTACTTTCCACATTCTTGGCCAAGACCACAACTCAAAAGCTTCAATTCTTTGGTTATTGGTGTTATGTGCCATTGAGTCATCTCCGATTCATAGAGACCTTATGTACAATAGAATGAAACAATGGCTGGTCCTGGGCAGCCTTGTGATCCCTACTGTACCAGGACTCATCGCTGGAGCCACCATGTCAGCCCATCTTGTTGAGGGTCCTCCCCTCTTTCATTGACCCTCCACTTTACCAAGCATGACATCCTTCTCCAGAGAATGGTCCCTTCTAACAACATGACCAAAGTAGGTGAAATGAAGTCTGGTCATTCTCACTTTCAAGGAGCATTCTGGCTGCACTTCCTCCAGGACAGATTTGTTAGTTCTTTTAGCAGTCCATGGTACTTTCAACTTTCTTCACCAACACCACAACTCAAAAGCATCAACTCTTCTTCAATCTTCCTTATTCGTTGTCCAGCTCTCACATGCATATGAGGTGATTGAAAATACCATGGCTTGGGTTAGGTGCATCTTAGTCTTCAAGGAAACATCTTTGCCCTTCAGCACTTGAAAGAGGTCTTTTGCAACAGATTTGCCCAATCCAATATGTCTTTTGATATCTTGACTGCTACTTCCACTGGCATTGATTGTAAAACCAAGTAATATGAAGTCTTTGATAACTTCAGTCCTTTATCTATCATGATGCTGCTTATTGGTCCAGTTATAAGGATTTTTGTTTTCTTTATATTGAGGTGTAATCCATACTGTAGACTATAGTCTTCAATCTTCATCAGTAAGTGTTTCAAGTCATCCTCACTTTCAGCAAGCAAAGTTGTGTTGTCTGCATATTACAGGTTGTTAATAAGCCTTCTTCCACTCCTGATGCAATGTTCTTCCTCATATAATCCATTTTCTCTGATATTTGTTCAGCATACAAGTTGAATAAAATGCTGAAAGGATACAACCCTGATGCACTCCCTTCTTGATTTAAAACCATGCAGTATCCCTTTGTCCTGTTTGAACAACAGCCTCCTGATCTATGTACTGGTTCCTCATGTGTGCAATTAAGTGTTCTGGAATTGCCATTCTTCTCAATGTTATCCGTAATTTGTTATGATCCACACAATTAAATGCCTTTGCATAGTCAATAAATAAATCATTATAATGATTCCAAGTAAACATCTTTCTGGTATTCTTTGCTTTGCACCAAGATCCATCTGACATGAGCCATGATATCCCTCACTCCATGCCCCTTCTGAATCCAGCTTGCATTTCTGGAAGTTCTCTCTCAATGTACTGCTGCAACTATTTTTGAATTATCTTCAGTAAGATTTTGTGTGTGTGTTATCAATGATATTGTTTGGCAATTTCCACATTCTGTGGGATCACTTTTCTTTGAAATGGGTACAAATATGGGTCTCTTCCAGTCAGTTGGCCAGGTAGCTGTCTTCCAAATCTCTTGGCATAGCCAAGTGAGTGCCTCCAGCACAGCATCTGTTTGCTGAAACATCTCAATGGATATTCTGTCAATTCCCAGAGCCTTGTTTATTGCCAATTCCTTTAGTGCAGCTTTGACTTCTTTCCTCAGTACCATTGGTTCTTGATCATATGCCACCTCCTGGAATGGATAATCATCTACCAACTCTTTTTGGTATAGTGACTCTGTGTATTCCATCTATTTTCTTGTGATGTTTCTTGCATCATTCAACATATTTCCCACAGAATCTTTCAATATTGCAATTCGAGGCTTATTTTTTTTTCCCTCAGTTCTTTCAGCTTGAGAAATGCCAAGGGTGTTCTTACCTTTTGGTTTTCTAACTCCAACTCTTGGCACTTTTCATTGTAATAATTGACTTTGTCTTCTTTGGCTGTTTTTTGAAATCTTCTGTTCAGCTCTTTTATCCTGTCGATTCTCGCATTTGCTTTAGCTACTCTCCATTCAAGGGCAATTTTTAGAGTCTCCTCTAACATCCACTTTGGTCTTTTCTTCCTTTCCTGTCTTCTTAATGACCTTTGGCTTTCTTCATGGATGATGTTCTTGATGTCATCCCATAATTATTCTGGTTTTTGGTCACTGTGTACAATGCATCAAATCTATTCTTTAGATGGTCTCTAAATTCAGGAAGGATATAATCAAGGTCATATTTTGGCTCTCATGGACTTGTTTTAATTATCTTCAGCTTCAACTTGAACTTTCATATGAGCAGTTGATGGTCTGTTCCACAGTCAGCTCTTGGCCTTGTTTTGGCTGAAGATATTGAGCTTTTCCTTTGCCTCTTGCCACAGATGTAGTCAATCTGATTCTTGTGTACCACATCTGGTGAAGTCCACATGTAGAGCCACCATTTGTGTTGCTGAAAAAAAGGTATTTGCAATGAATAATTTGTTGGTCTTGCAAAATTCTATCATGCAATCTCTAGCATCGTTTCTATCATCATGACCATATTTTCCAACTACCAGTAATTCTTCTTTGTTTCCAACTTTTGCATTTCAGTCACCAGTGATAGTTAACATATCTTAATTGCATGTTTGGTCAATTTCAGACTGTAGAAGTTGATAAAAATCTTCAATTTCCTCATCTTTGTCTTTGGTAGTTGGTGCATAATTTTGAATAATAGTAATATTAACTGGTCTTCCTCATAGGCATGTGAATATTATCCTGTCACTGACAGCATTGTACTTCAGGATAGATCTTGAAACATTCTTTGTTGTGATGAATGCCACACCATTCTTCTTTGATTTGTCATTCTTGGCATAGTAATCATATGGTTTTCTGATTCAAAATGGCTCAAGCCAGTCCATTTCAGTTCAGTAATGCCTAGGATACCAATCTTTTGTGTTCCATTTCATTTCTGACTATTTCAAATTTTCCTAGTTTCATACTTTGTACATTCCATGTTCTGACTATTAATTGATGTTTGCAGCTGTTTCTTCTTATCTTGGGTCATGCCACATCAGCAAACATAGGTCCTAAAAGCTTTACTCCATTCACATCACTAAAGTAGGCTCTATTCTGAGGTGGCAGCTCTTTCCCAGTCATATTTTTAGTGCCTTCTGCCCTGAGGGGCTCATCTTCTGGCACTATCTCTGAAAATGTTTCAGGGCTATTTTTCAGTAATAGACAGTGTTTCACTGCTATTCATAAGGTTTATGCTGGCCAATTCTTTGAGAATAGGATGGCCTCTTCCTTCTGCTGAGTCTGTCTTAGTCTGGAAGGAAGTAGATTGCCCAGCCTTCCTTCTTAGGAGTGGCTGGGGGGTTTGAACCACAAGCCTTCTGCCTAGCAGTGAAATGCCTCCCTTAGCTGTTACAAATTGCTCCACTCCTATTTCCTAGCCTTCCTGACCAGTTCTGGCCCTCCAAAAAAGCTTCAACTCTAGAATCATTTTATGATCTTATTTCCAGAAGGCTGATGGTTCAAACCCACCAGCCACTCCTTGGAAGGACGATGGGGCCATCTACTTCCACAGTGATACATCCTTGGCAACCTAAGGAGGGGTCACTATGAGTCAGGTCCCACTCGACGGTACACAACAACAACAACAACCTTTTGGGAGCTCTGGTAGCGTAGTGCCTAAGGCACTTGACTGCTATCCAGAAGGCTGGAGGTTCAAACCCACGAGCCACTCCTCGGGAAGGAAGATGGGGCAATCTACTTCCATAGTGATACTGCCTGGGAAACCCAAGGAGGGGTCGCTATGAGTCGGGTCCAATTCAACAGTACATAACAACAACAACAATTTACAATAAGGATTTCTGTAGATGTAATTCAAGATGAGATGTATTCTTACCTTGAGATGAGATCATTCCGGATTAGGGTGGATCTTAAGTTTAATTTTTGATGTTTTATAAGAGACAGAAAAGAGACACAGATGAGAAACATAGGGAAGAAGGCCATGTAAAGATAGAAGTAGAGATTGGACTTATCATCTATAAACCAAGGAATACCAACAGTTGTTGGAAGATACCAGAAGCTGGGAGAGAGATAAGGGACAGATTCTCCTTCAGAGCCTCCAGAAAGAAGCAAATCTTCAAAAAACTTGATTTTAGACATCTGGTCTCTGGAACCGTGAGAGTATTAATTTCTATTGTGTTAAGTCACCAACTTTGTGGTGATTTTTTACAGTAGTGCAAGCAAAATTTGGAAGACTGCTACCTGGCCAACTGACTGGAAGTGATCAATATATGTGTCCATCCAAAGAAAGGTGATACAACAGAATGTGGAAATTATCAGACAAAAAAATTAATATCACATGCAAGTAAAATTTTGCTGAAAATGAATTAAAAAAATGGTTGCAGCAGTATATTGACAGAGAACTTGTAGAAATTCAAGAAGAGATCATGGAATGAGGTATATCATTGCTAATGTCAGATGGATATTGGCTGAATGCAAAGAATACCAGAAAGATTTTTACTTGTATTTTATTGATTATGCAAAGGCATTAGACTGAGTGGATCATAACAAATTATGGATAACATTGCAAAGAATAGGAATTCCAGAATATTTCATTATTCTCATGAGGAACGTGTGCATGGACCAAGAGCTTGTTGTTCGAACAGAACAAGGGGATATTGCATGATTTAAAATCAAGAAGGGTGTGCATCAGGGCTGTATCCTTTCACCATACTTATTCAGTCTGTATGCTGAGCAAATAACCTGAGAACCTGGACCATATGAAGAAGAATGCAGCAACAGCATTGAAGGAAGACTAAATTACAACCTGTGATATGTAGATGACACAACCTTGTTGGCTGAAAGTGAAGATGACTTGGTGCACTAACTGAAGATGAAGAACAAAGACTACAGTCTTTAGTATGGATTACACCTCAACATAAAGAAAACAAAAATTCTCATTATTGGACCAATAAGCAACATCATAATAAGTGGAGAAAAGTTTGAATTTGTCAGGGATTTCATTTTATTTGAATCTATAATCAGTGCCCATGGAAGCAGCAGTCAAATCAGACTCATATTGCACTGTACAAATGTGCTGCAAAAGACCTTTAAAGTATTAAGAAGCAAAGATGTCATTTTGAAGACTAAAGTATACCTGACTCAAAGCATGGCATCTTCAATCACCTTGTATACATGTGAAAGCTGGACAATGAATAAGGAAGATCGAAGGAGTAATGATGTTTTTGAATTGTGGTGTTAGTGATGAATATTGAAAATACCATGGGCTACCAGAAGAATAAACAAATCTGTTCTTGAAGAAGTACAGCTGGAATCGTCCTTGGAAGTGCAAATGGCCAGACTTTGTCTCCCCTACTTTGATCATGTTGTCAGAAGGGACCATTCCATGGGAACAGATATCATGCTTAGTAAAGCAGAGGATCAACAAAAAGGGGGGGAAGACCCTCAACTGAGATAGACTGATACAGTGGCTGTAAGGATGGGCTTAAGCATAGCAGAGATTGTGAGGTTGACACAGAACTGGGTAGTGTTTCATTTTGTTATAAATAAGGCATTATGAGTTGGAGCCAACTCAATGGCACATAGTAACAGCAACATAGGAAACTAATACATGTAAGAAAACCACAATATAATAACATTAGACAATGTGGTTTTTATGAGAAGAAATATACTAGAGAAAAAGAGCAAAATTTCATAATGGTAAAACTTTCATTTCATCAGAAAACTCTACCACTAATAAACCTATGAGTGCCTAACAAGAGAACTTTAAAACTCATAAGCAAAAACTGATAGAAATAAAGAGAAAAATAAAAATCCCACAATCATTGTTGGAGATCAACATTTTATCTCAATAATTGATATAATAAGTAAACAACAACAACAAAAAAGCAATTAGTTACAGAATATGAACAACACACTGTACTACTTTAGAACTAAATAAAAATTATGAAATAGCACACCTAACAATGACAGAGTATACATTGTTTTCAAATGCATATGGAACATCCACCAAGATATATCATATGCTAGGCCATAACGTAAGTCTTAATACATGTCAACATTTTGATAACTTACAAATAGTGTTCTTTGACCTAAACAAGATTAAATGAGAAGAAATAACAATAACATACAGAGAAAATCCAAAATATTTATAAATCAACACTAGTGCCAAAGGCATTTGACTTCTAACCAGAAATCTGGCGGTTCAAACCCACCAGCCACTCTTTGGAAGGAAGATTGGACAATCTACTTCCATAGTGATACCATCTCAGAAACCCAAGGAGGGGTTGCTATGAGTTGGATCTGACTTGACGGCAGTGAGTTTGAGTAAAAGGAGAAATATCAAGAGAAATTAAAAAATGTTTTAACTGAATTTCAGATAATGAAAATATAGTAAATCAAAAATGTATTGTCTACAGCAGTGCTAAAAGGAAGGTTTAAACATTAGTTGCTTATACCAGGAAAAAAAAGTTTAAAATAATTGTATTAACTTTCTGTCTTAAGAAACTAGAAAAAGACAAACAGATTGAACTCAAAGTAAGTTGACAGAAGGAAATAACAAATTACAGAGAATAATTAAATAGAAATAGAAAAACAATAGAAAAATGAAGAAAGCTAAAGTGTTTCTTTGCAAATGGAATATAATTATTCTATTTCTATAGAATTTATAGAACTGATAAACCATAACAAGATTGATAAAGAAAAGAGAAGCCTTCCAGTAAGATGGTGGAATAGGCAGGCAAGTGATACAGACCCTCTTCAACAAAGAAAAGAAAAACCAGTTGACAGAGATACAGAAGATAATCCTGGAGCTCTGACCTTTGAAAGGAACTATACAGAAGTGGAGTAGGCACCAACTAGTGGAAAAATCTGGATGAAAACAGTGAGTACAGAGACAGTTGGAGCTGCGGACTGTCAGCTACTCTGACGAGACCAACATCCTGAATATTTCCAAGTGGTGTTAGGGCCTGAGGATTGACCTAAAGATCAGCCCCCATCACCAAGGGCTGCAGGGATGACTGCACTGGTGGCCTATGACTAGGAAGGGAAACAGCAAGGAGGGAGACAACCTGTGCTGTTGACTTTCCACTGTCCAGAAGGCACAGCCATTTTGATTGTTTACACACGGCAACCATTTTGGATATTTAAAGTGACCAAGGGTGCAGGAATTTTGAATTTTTACAAGTGGCAACCATTTTGGATTTTAAAGTGATAGCATTCTCATTCAGATTCCAGGGACCTAAGAACAGGCTCTGTTTGTCAAGGTTAACAAGGACATATGAGAGGCTGGCAACAGGAAAGGAGACAGGTGGTGAGTATATAAGTGTTATAAACTAGTGAACAGAGAAGCATAGCTGAATACCCTGACTGTGTAGATAACATACAAACAAAACAAAGAAAATGAAAATCGTGAGCAAGTCACTCCAACATACAATCGCCAATTAAATATAAAAACAAAAAACATCACAATGCCTTGGAGACAACAGAGCATGACAGTCCACACAAAGAAGCAAGATAAAGTAGGAGAAACAAGAGACTAGGATACAGACCCAAAACACATCCCTGAGGAAGACACAACATTGGAAGTCTCTGATAAGGAATTCAAAAGAATTATATTTAGGTATCTTCAATGAATTGAGAGACAGATCAAGGAAAACACAGAGAAAACCCTAGAACAATTTTAAAAGACACTACAAGAACAAAATGACAAAATAAATGAAAAATTAGAAATGACACAAAATTTACACA
>NW_006921965.1:1441841-1459926 GCF_000298275.1 Orycteropus afer afer | reverse complement strand
AAATTCTTCCAGAAAATACAGGTGAAGTGGACACTTCTCATCTTAACTTTATAAAGCCAGTTGTACCTTGGTCCCAAAATCTGTCAAAAATATTGCAGAAAATAAATTTCCAGATAGTATGCCTCTATAATGTATATGCAAAATTCTTTTTTAAAATATTATTAACACATTAATGTTAATACATTACAACCAAGTGGGATGTATCCCAGGAAATCCAGGTAGATTAAAAATCCACAACTCCATCAGAGTAATTTACCACATTATATATAAATAGTCTGATCATCTCAATTGATGAAGAAAAATCAATTGACAAAATTCAACATTCATTCATCATTTGAAAAACCCCAGCAAACTCAGTAATCTAAAACACCTGTGGTTAATATTATACTTAATGGTGAAATTTTGTGTGCTTTCCTTCTTAGAGGGAGCTCTGGTGGCATAGTGCTTAAGGCATTTGACTGCTAACCAGAAGGCTTGTGGTTCAAACCCACCAGCCACTCCTCGGAAGGAAGATTGGGCAATCTACTTCCGTAGAGATGCTGCCTGGGAAACCCAAAGAGGGGCCGCTATGAGTCGGATCCGACTCCACAGCAGTGAGTTTGGTTAGTTTTGGTTTTCCCTCTTAGAACTCTGGTAGACAGTACTAAGGCATTTGACTGCAAGCCAGAAGGTTGGCATTTCAAATCCACTAGTGACTCCACAGAAGGAATATGGGGCAACCTAGCTCTGTAAAGATTACCAGCTAGGGAACCCAATGAGGATCACTATGAGTGAGAGTTGACTTGATGGCACTGTTTTTTATTTTGCCTCTTAGAACAGGACAAGACAGGACTATTCACTTTCATCATTTCTATTTAACATTGTACTGGAGGTTCTAAAAAAAAAGAAAAAGAACCTGACTACCATGGAGTTGGATCCAACTGATAGTGACCCCTTCTTGGGTTCCCAAGGTGGTATCACTACAGAATAGATTGCCCAACCTTCCTTCCAAGGAGTGGCTGGTGGGTTTGAACTGCCAGCCTTTTGGTTAGCAGTCAAATGCCTTAGGCCCTACGCCACCAGAGCTCCTGGGTATCACTAGGGAAGTAGATTGCCCAACCTTCCATCCAAGCACTGGTGGGTTTGAACTGCCAGCTTTCTGGTTAGCAGTCAAATGACTTAGGCACTATGCCACCAGAGCTCCTACTGGAGGTACTAGCTTTTGCATAAGGCCAGACAAAAAATTTAAGGGCATTCACATTGGAAAGGAAGAAAAAAGACTATTATTTTTAATTTTTTTTTTTAGACAACATGTCTATAAAACATTCTCATACAACTACAAGAGCTAATAAAGTGAATTCATCAAGGTCAATTTACAAGAGTCAAGTGTTTTACTATAGTCTAGCATCAAATAATGGAAAATGAGATTTAAAAATAGTTGCATTTGTAATAGCAATAAAAACATAAAATTATTACAAATAAAATTAATCCAAGCTGTTCAAGGCATCTGGTCTGAAAACTGTAAAACATTGTTATGAGATATTAAAGGAGATCTAAATAGAAGGAAAGGTATGTTCATGGATTAGCAAATTCAGCTGTGAATGTACGGCAATATTCCCAAACTGGGCTATAGATTCAACACAAAAACCAAAAACCAAACCAGTTATTCTTGAGTATTAATCAAAATCTCAGCAGGTTTTTCTGAAAATTGACAAGCTTATTCTGAAAGTTATTTATGTGAAAATTCAAAGAACTCAGAATAGCCCAAACAATATTAGAAATATAAAACAAACAAGGAGGATTTAGAACATTTGATTTCAAACATACCACAAAGCAATGGTAATCTCAATAGAAAAAAATATCAGGTTCAGAAAAAGACTTACACCTCTAATGTTAATTGATTTTAAGTGCTGATCCCAGTTGATTTTAACAGGGAGTACAAAGTATTTTCAGCAGTTGAAAGTAAACAGAATAAATTTATGGGAAAAATGAATCTCGACCATTCACAAAAATTAGACATGGATTGTAGATCTAAACATAAAACATTTAGAAGAAAACACAAAAATATCTTCTTGTGTTTGGAAGTAGGTGGGCAAAGATATCTTAGCAAGGACATCAAAGCACTTAATGTAGAAGAAAACATTGATAAAGTATTGATAAAATTAACATCATCAAAATTAAAACTAAACTTTTGTTTATCAAAGTACACCACTAAGAAAATGAAATGGTAAGCTACAGAGTGGCTGAAAATACTTGTAGCATGTATATCTTAAAACACCACCTAACAACAACAACAACATATATCTGACAAAGGAATTGTATCTAGATATATAAGGAAATCATACCTATGAATAATATAATGGCAAATAAATCAATGAATAATAAGCAAAAGGCTTTTACAGATATTTGACACGAAAAAGACATAGATGTCCCATAAGCACATAAAAAGATGAGCAATGTTATTTGTTGTTTGAGAAACAAAAATTAAAATCACAATGGGATACAAATTCAAAACTACTAACTCACTGCAGTAGAGTTGAATCCGACTCATGGCAACCCCTACTTGAGCTTCTGAGGCAGAATATCTATGGAAGTAGATTGCCCAATCTTCCTTCCGAGGAGTGGCTGGTAGGTTTGAACCACCAGCCTTCTGGTTAGCAGTCAAATGCTTTAGGCACAGACTGATAAAATCTAATGTTGGCAATTGTGTGGCTCTTTCATACACTGCTGGTGGGAAAGTAGAACGGTAGAACAACTTTGGGAAATTATTTGGCAGTTTCTTATAAAGTTAAATACATACCTACCCTATGATATATCAAGTCCATGCTGAGGTTTTTACTCAAAGAAATGAAGACATATGTCCATAAAATTATTTCTTTAAAAAAGAGCCTAAAACTTATAAAAGATATAAGACAAATCCATGAAGAGGAGAAAAGATCAACAATTTGTGGCATATGGTTACAGTGCAATTACAACTTGGCAAGAGAAAAGATGAGCTATGAGACATGCGTCAACATGGATAAATATCAATAAAATTTATTTTGATAGAAAGAAGGCAGACAGAGCTAACACTGTGCTATGTTCCATTTTCAAGAACTACCAGAAACTGGTAAAACTAATCTTTGGTGATAGAAATCAGAACTATGATTGCTCAAGGTGGTTGAGAATAGACTGAAAGGGGACATGACAATCTTTCTGAGGTGAAAGGAATCTTTTACATTTTAATTGAGGTAATGGCTAGATGTTGTATATATTTCTCTGATGTCTCTTAAGATTTGTATATCACACAAAATGTACATTTTATATCCAAACAATGAAATATTACAAAAAAGAAAGCAAATTAAATTAAATTAATGAACAACATAAAAATTATAGAAACAATGCAAATATCTATTCTCATTGTGAAAATAATAATTCAATACAAATAAAAAGTAAAATTTCTGATTTCCCTTTCTTACTCAACCCTCAGTTTAGTTTCCCTTTACTGTGATAATAAGTTTGGTAGTTTGATAACTATCAGTTTTTTTCTCCACTATATGCTCTCCAAATGCAGCCAAATAGCCTGAAAATGAAGTAAAAAATCAGTTTCCATTAAGTCAAGTACAGGTCATGGCAACCCTGTATGTGTCAGAGTATAAGTGTACTTCACAGAGTTTTCAATGGCTGAGGTTTTGGAAGTAGATTGCCAGGACTTTCTTCCAAGGGACATCTGAGTGAATTTGAATCTCTGACCATCAGCAAACAAGTCCTTTAATGCATCAACTGTTTGTACCAGTTGGGTGTGGTGATGTTGGCTAAGAAAAGTTCCTTTGTATGAGCTTACATGTACCTCTTTCTTGCACAATCTACATGAAAGAATTTCTTCTTATTATTCAGATATTAAAAAAAAAAAATCAGAGAGAGTTGTTGTTGTTAGGTGCCATCAAATTGTCGCTGACTCATAGCAACCTTACGCACAGCATAAAGAAACACTGCCCGGTCCTGTGCCACTGTGCCAGCCTCACTACTCTTGCTATACCTGAGCCATTGTTGCAGCCACTGTGTCCATCCATCTCATTGAGGGCCTTCCCTTCTTCATTGATCTGCCACTTTTACCAAGCATGATATCCTTCTCCAGGGAATGGCTCCTTCTGACAACATGACCAGAGTAGGTGAGATGAAGTCTAGGCAGTGTTACTTCTATCACCAAGGCCATATTTTCCAACTACTGGTAACTCTTCTCTGTTTCCAACTTTTCCATTCCAATCACCAGTGATAGTCAACACATCTTGATTTCATGTTTGGTTAAGTTCGGACTGCAGAAGTTGATAGAAATCTTCAATTTCCTCATCTTTGACTTTGGTGGTTGGTGCATTAATTTGAATAATAGTAATATTAACTGGTCTTCCTTGTAGCTATATGGATATTATCCTATCACTGACAGCATTGTACTTCAGGAAAGATCTTGAAACACTCTTTGTGACAATGAATGCCACACCATTCCTCTTCAGTTTGTTATTCCTGCCATAGTAGATCATATGATTTTCTGATTCAAAATGGCCAAAACCAGTCTATTCCAGCTCACTAATGCCTAGGATATTGATGTTTATGCATCCCATTTCATTTTTCACAACAATAAGGGTAGGAAAGCCCTTTCTACTTACAACCTAGAAATATGTGCTGTTGTTTTTCTGTTAACTTTATGTTTGTACACTTAATCTCTTCATGTGTTTAAGGGAACACTTCCTATGACGGTTCCTGGACCCACACAAAATGAAGAACCTGTCTGTGTGGTCTGAGATGAGCTGGGCATGGGGTTCAAATCTGGGGAGAATTCTCCAACTTTAGGTGTAGAATCTTTCACCTTTGGGCTGCTTTGAGTTTTGAGGTACTAAGCTCCTACAGTCATGGAGAAACTGGGAGAAGGTGAGGCAATCTTAAATATTAATTGGTTAAATAATTCATTATTGGTAGAACATTCCTGACAGAGGAGCTCTGATGGCGTAATGCCTAAGGTGTTTGACTGTTAACCAAAAGTCCGGTGGTTCAAACCCACCAGCCACTCCTCGGAAGGAAGATGGGGGAATCTACTTCCGTAGTGATACTGCCTCAGAAACCCAAGGAGGAGTCGCTATGAGTCAGAGTCAGCTCAACGGCAGTGAGTTTTTTTTAATTCCTTACAGTATCTTCTCCACAATGTAATTTGTTTACTGATATCTTTTGGGGTTTGCAGTTGGTTAGGCTTTGAAGTACGTTTGTATTTGTGAGTGTGTGGCAACCTCTAGAAGGTTGTGTCCCTTAAGGTAGATGGGTTTGCCCACTGCAATAGAATAAAAAGAAACCATCAATTTTAAAGGACATTAGATCACCCCATAGAAACAAACTTGGGAGCAATGTAGGATTGTCATGATCTGATGAGTAAATATAGAAGGGGAAAATAGGAATAGGGTCTCATGTTTGAATTTTAGGATGATCTGTAATGTGGAAAAATTAGAGAGATGATGGCTTTTAGTTAAATCCTTGAGTTTAGACTGCATTTGTAATTAGGGCATGTGTGGAATATACAATCACAGAGCCTAAAAATGTAGCAAGTTTCTGTTACTATTGTACCAGTTCAGTGTGATAAATAGATTTCCCTTTTTGATGCAAAGAGCTATTTCACATGGAAATATTGAAAGACAAATATTGCTTTTACCATCTGTTGGCCTTGAAAGAATCTAGCTGAATTTTTTTTTTTTTGAAGATTAGTATGGTCTACAGCAAAAAGTGTAGACAAGTACAACAATATTTGTCAGATATTGCTATTTAAGACTACGGATTCAGTTAGATTTGTTGGGGTACAGCCTGTGATGGTGGTGGTAACAGAGGAAAACAAAATATTGCACATTTGAAGTGGTATCTGTAGGCAGTATATGGGAGTGACTGTGGTGCCCCCAAGAATGTGTAAATAAAGGAAATACAATTGTCTTCTGATAGCTGACTATGAAATCTATGCAAATACCTACAAGTAGGGGCTCACATTCAAATGCCTATGTGGTCTAGGCTGGTGATACAAACGAGAAAAATGGGCCTAACTTCAGAACCAGAGATTTCATTCCCTATCTATACAGAACAAGAAATCTCTTGCAGCTACATTTTTTTGCAGTGCTATCAGATGAGATTTTAAAAGAAATACCTAGATTTCAAAACTAATTTAAAAACCAAACCACTTTGAGATAAGAGCCAAACACCTTTGGTCATAAAATCAGCACATTTTCTTTGTTTTGATTCTCTATTTATGGAAGAACATTTTGATTGTATTTTTAATGAAAATCTGACTACATTGAGTTAGCTATCATTGCAGGCACGTGCTATATGACTGAGGAGCCCTGGTAGTGCACTGGTTAAGTGCTCAGCTGCTACCTGAAAGGTTAGTGTTTCAAACCATCAGAGGGTCAGTGTGAGAAAAGACCTGAGGACCTGCTCCTGTAAAGATTAAAGACTTGGAAACCCTATGGGGCCGTTCTATTCTCTATTAAACAGTTGCTATGAGTCAGAATCATCTTGATGGCAACTCGTTTGTTTTTCGGCTTACCATGTAGCAGAGACTAATCCCTTCTATCCCAATGCAAAGCAGTTGTTATAATCAGAGAGCTTCAGTAACTCTCCTTGTCAAAGAGATAATGAGGTTTCAATCCAACCGTCTGTCTCCAGGGCCTCTACTTCTTCAATCAAGGAAGCTGAGAGATAGAGTTTCATTAAATGAAACGTTTTTAGCCTCCCTCTAACCTCCAGTAAAGCTGGATTTATATTGATCCACAACCTCCTGGTCCTCCCTGCCTCCCTCCCACCCCCAACAACAACTCCTGTAGGCCCTGAATCCAGTATGCATAATGCATACTGGGGAGTCCTTGGATGGTGCAAAGGGTTACAGTTCTTGGCAGTTAATCAAAATGTTGCATGGTACAGTCAACTCAGAGGAGCCTTGGAAGAAAGACTTGGCAATCTACCTCTGAAAAACCAGCCACTGAAAACCCTATGGAGCACAGTTCTACTCTGACACACATGGGGTTGCCATGAGATGGAGTCATCTTGATGACAATGGGCTATAATAGTTGTATCTGCCAACAACTATTGCATGCTGGCAATCCAACTGTGTGCTTGATTAATCCAAGTTCATCCCTGAGAGGTAGATCTACTTATTAAATATTAATGAAGTCAATTTGCAAACTTGGAAGACTGGGGGCAAGATCCTAGGAAGGTGGTAAGTTCATCTACGAAAGGCCTCTTGAAAGAACTGAGTGGCTTCTACCAACATGTATTCCCATGTGTGTAATGACTTCAGCAGAATGCATAATGTTCAGTGATTTCCAATTTCTTCTTTATAAAAAAAAATTATATTAACAGGAAAAAAAAAGCTCCAATAGAGCTAATTTCTTTGTTAAAAAGAAATCCAATCTAACCAGCAAACACAACGCTCTTCTTAGCTGAATTTAACTTGATATATACTGCCTGCTCTGAATGTATGAGGTGAGCGGTCTCCTCTCAAGGTCTATGCACATTTTACAGAAGTGGCTGGTCTGTAGAAGCACCTTAATCAGCTGAGAAGTTCCTATGTACTGTTTTATGCTGAAAGTATGAATTAAAACAGTTCCATTCTTACTGAAATATCTGAATCCAATGGAAAAACCCAGATTGAAGCTAAAGACAGATTTAAAATACTACAGGAAAAATCAAGAGACATGTTAAAGGAAGTGGGTAAGTTTATTTACGTGTGGTCACATACTGTGTAAGTGAAAGTGGACCCAGAGGTCAACCTTGGCCTGGTCAAGAGAAACCATAGTGAACACTGTGCAGAGAACCCCATGTCAAACCTCTGTGTTGACTGCATTGTTTGAATGAGTTGTTAGGCTGCCTTTTGCACAGTCTGGTTGCAGACTGGGGGCAGTGATGGTTCAGTGGTAGAGGTTTCACCTTCCAGATGGGAGGCCCAGGTTTGAGTCCCAGTCTAATGCCTCTTATGTGAAGCTACCACTTGTAGGTCAGTGGAGGCTTGACTGTTGCTGAGACCCTGAACAGGTTTCAGAACTTCCAGACTAAGACAAACTAGAAAGAAAGACCTGCAATCAGTTTCCAAAAATCAACCAAGAAAAACTCTATGGACCACAATGGTCTGATCTCCTTGTGAACGGGGTCACCATGTATTGCGTAGGGGCTGAGTGGATGGTAACAATAGTACATCCTTCACTCTAGACACTGTAGGTGGCTGCTCTCTTGACAATATTATTATTGGAAGTTGTGTTAGGGAAGTGAACTGGGAGAAGGCAGATGGAGAACACGCTACGGAATTCAAGTCCAAGATCATAATTATCCAAAGACTGCTTCAGGAAAATACGCAGGCAGCTTCTGTAAATTAATGTAAGGCGTAGAAGTCAGAGCTTGTCTGGACACTATTACCGGGATCAGCGGAGTGTTTCTGGAACTTAAGAAGCTCTCTTTACTACTACTGGTAAATATTGATGTACTTTCCTCACTAGAAACTGATTAAGAATTAGGTCATCTGATATGGTTTTGGAGTTAGCCATGAGTCAGAATTTCATGTTAGAGTATTTTTTTCAAGTCACCAGAGATAGAAAACTTTAGCAAGAAGAGATGATGTGTGGAAGAGGGCTCTGTGCATTTTAGCAAACTTTCAAACTAGAGACCTTTACTTTGCCTTTTCTCTGAGGTCTCATGAAACCAAGAGTGGATTTGTCCCTTCAGATTTTCAGAAAATTTACATTAAGAGAATCATCTTTAGTTAAACTTTATCAAGAGGATGCCTAGAGATTTGGTGTTCCATTTAAAATTTATTTTTCTTAAAATTTCACTGATTTTTCTTGGGTCTGGAATTCTCTATGCATAAAATTCCGACTTCATGCCTTTTCTCCATGACTCATTACACACAGAATGATTCCTCTAAGTGCTTTACATACAATAAATTATTTAATCATCATAACCTGTCTGTGAGGTGGGTATATCTCATTCGACAGGTGAGGAAAGTGAACCCCAAATAAGTTACATAACTTGCCCTAGGTCAAAAAGTTAGTAAGTTTTTGTAATGAGATTAGAATCCATGCTACAGGGCTTCAGAGTGCAACTTCTTCAAGTTCACTAATTGTGTCATGTTGAGTACATCAATTTTTGAAGAGGCTCATTTTGGGAGAACCAGTGTTTAAATTCTGATGTTAGGAGAGATGTGGAAATTCCACGATGCATACCATCATTTGTCTGTGGCAGCAGGACTTGGGAGATGGAATATGAGTTTGTTACTTGAATCTTTTGATGAAAGTCAAGGAGTTTTAGGAGATTTTGGTGAATTCATGAAATGTTTACCATTTGGGAATTAAGGCACACAATCTTTTGTGGCTATTGCTCTGCAATGTATGAAAAGACAGACCCATTCTAAGCACCCATTCCTCACCATATCTCAAAATCCAGATTGGTGCTGTTGACATCTAGGTCATCAAAAGCACAGGTCAGTGAGTGCTGGGCTCCGTTCACTTCCAACTGACTGAAGCATGAGAACGAGTGGTCCTCTGGTTCTGCATCTTCCAAGTCTCCTGGGAAGGAACAAACCCACAGCTATTAGGGAAGCAAATAATGTGTCCTTTTCAAATCTGGAGTGACGTGAATAAGGTGACAGACTTTAGTGGCAGGCATAAAAGAGTAACCATATTTTACTGAAAGAAGGAATGCCAAATGATAGGGACAAGATTAAGGCTTAAAAAGCCAAGATGCACAGAGTTTTCTAGAAATAAAAGTTCATCACAATGAATAAATAACCTTTACATAATATTTCCAAATATTTCTGCCATTGGGTTAGTGCATTTGTGATCTAGAATGAGGAACTGAACACACTCTTTCCTTCCTTTAAACTGGAATTTCTTCTATTAATTTGTACAAATCAGAGATACTTCATCATTCATATGCTACCTAATCTAATCTTTGACTTGATTATTCATTTTCATTTATTTCCTTCAAATTATTTGTTTTCAAATGAAGGAAGATGCTTGTTCAGTCAGAGGTTCACATTTTTAAGGGATAGCTTTCCCTTGCTTTAGGAGTTTCAAGTAAAAGGAGCACTGATTATCTCCGTTGTTAAGAAAACCTTTTTTTTTTTTTTTTTAAAGGTAACATCTCTTAAGATACCGACTGAGAAAAATGTCATTAGATAAAATCAGATTTGAAAGAATTCAGATCTGGTGGACCTTCCTATAGATTTTCTAGATACTGCTTCTGCTTGGTGAGGCTGGAAATATCTGCCAGCAAATATACACCGATTAGGATCTGAGAACATTCAGAGAAGCCAAAGGGGATTCTCAGAGTGGTTGAACATGAGCCTATGGCTGGTTCTGGGACTTCTGCCCATTGGTACCAGGAATCAGATGCCCCAAGGGCTTTGAATTGGATCCAGAGTGTATTAAAATCAAATCCCAACTGAATGTCCCAAAGGCTATGGAATGTCCAAACAACATTCTCCTTACTTAAATAGCTTATGGCTAGGAGCATAACAAAAGACTTCTCCTGACCTTAGCCACCCACTCTGGCAAAATTTGTTTGCTGTATATTCCCAATCATGAATGTCTAGTTCATCCACTTTTTCCTGTACTTTAAGTGGCTGTGTTTTTTAGGAAGCAGCTCTCTGGTTCTTCAGTGAACATTACTGGGCAGGGTTACTTTGTAAGCAAGAAAAATTCCCAACAACTTGCAAAATTGCGTGGCATTTTACAAAGAGAATGTTGTACTGGAACTAAGCTGAAAATTTTTTAGCTAAGAGTAGTTTGGTACAGTTAAGACATTTTGTGCCAGAGCTGAACATATGTAGGTTTAAATTCTTCTTATACTACTTGGTAGCCTTGCTCCTCCATCAAATTACTTAACCTCTCTAAGCCTCAGTGTTCTGCTATGTAAAATCATTTTATTATGAGGAGTCATTGAGCAAACACATGGAAAGACTTAGCCTAGCACCCAATAAACATTCAATAAGGGTTAGCTATGACATTCATCATAAAATTTGAGAAATAAGTAATGAAAAGATAAAATAAGAATCTGAGTTCTGTAAATAGACATGAAAACTTAGAGCTTTTCTGAAAGAGTCCTATGGCAATTGGAAGTGTTCTTTTCTTATGGTTTTGCAATTACATAGAACTTTTGAATAAGAGTTCATCTATTATTGTCGTAGTGCTCACTGTCTAAGCATAAACCAAACCAAACCAAATTCACTGCCTTAGAGTCTAACCCACTCATAGTGACCCCTCTTTGGGTTTCTGAGGCAGTATCACTACAGAAGTAGATTGCCCAACCTTCCTTCCGAGGAGTGGCTGGTGGGTTTGAACCACCACCCTTCTGGTTAGCAGCCAAATGCTTTAGGCCCTATGCTACCAGAGCTCCCATCTAAACATATGTACCCATAATTTTTTGAGAGGGTGAGTATTATGTACAAGGCTCTGTATACTAAGTGTGGTTTGAAGTCTTCTTCCTTTGGAATGGAATTAGTTGATTGAAAAGTTTAAGTGCTTTGGATTTTTTTTTTAAATACCCTTTTTCTCCTCTTGATCATCTTTTGTGATTTTTCAGAGAACTCACTTATCTTTACAAAAATAGCAGCTGAAAAGTATGTGAATTTCTTACATCCCACACTGGGAAGTACATTGACACAATCATGTGGATGAGTGGTTACACATAAAATGTCTTTCAGATGTTCTAAAAAATAAGAAGTTTTAAAAGTTGAAGTGAAAATTCAGTTTTTAATTAGTTGTTATTCCTTTTAAAAACAGTATGGTCACCGGTGAGAAGTAGAGAGAATACGTTATAACAAAAAAGTAAGACTTCTGTGAATGTCCTATTCTAAGGGCCATATTTTGCTAAACCTGATGTACATCTATCTCCCTCCATGCTAGTGTTTACCATAGGATAATGATCAGCCTCCACAGTGATTCATACATGTTCTTCACATGCAAATGTCAACCCTCAGACAATTCCTTTAATGAGAAATTTTTAGGGATTTCCATCCTGAGCAATCACATGACTTAAATAGCTAAGCTGAGTCATTAGGTTGATGTGTTTGATATCATCTACAGTAAATACTTTTAACTCTTAAAGTGAAAGAGCTTAATTTGCAGGAACAAATAGGCGGTACAACTTCCCTGGTGGCTTCTGTTGCTGCTGCTTCACCTTTGCCTACAGTTTTGTTGCCGTTATTACGTATCTATGAAACAGCCAGGTCTCTGTCTAAACAAAAAACCAAAGGCACTGCTGTCAAATTGATTCCAACTCCTAGTGACCCTATAAGACAGAGTGGAACTGTCCCACAGTATTTCCAAGCTGTAATCTTTATGGACATTGACTGCCACATTTTTCAACCACAGAGCAGCTCATGTGTTCAAACCACTAACCTTTCACTTAGCAGTTGAATGCTGTAACCACTGCACAACCTGGTCTGCTTCTAGTTCCTTGCTATTTTTAAGTTACTCAAAGGAAATTATTATAAGAGAGCAAGCTTGTTGATATGGTGTCAATAAAATATATTTCAATGAAACAATTAGTTCAGATCTTTCTCTATCAACTATTCCCTTAGAATCTCACATGAATCTATCAAAACTAAAGGGTTTTGAAGGTATTTTCAAATATTTATTGAATGTCTACTATGTTCTGGACATGCTGTTAGGTGCTGGGTATATAACATTGGTGAGAGTAGACAAAGTTCTTATTTCTGGACATTATTATATTATGAAGGATGGAACCTCCTGAAAGCTCCACAAAACAAACTTAGCTTGATTTTTTACAAGGCTAAATTACCTTGGCAATTTACCAACCAGCACAATCATAGCATTGATATGAGTTTTCTTTTTGTAAGAGCAGAAACTTCAATCAACATTTAAGATCCACTTTTTGAGAGTCAAATGTATTCCGTCTTGATGATTCTAAGATCATTTCTAAACCACCTACTGTGCTGTCCCCATGTCCTCTGTCCTGGTGGTTAGAACTTACAGACCTGGCTCTGAATACATGTTAAATTCTCAAGCTCCTTTACAACCTTGTGTTCCAGCTCAGGTCTCCTAAGGATATAACCTAAAATATATGCTAGAGAACATCAAAATACTGAAGAAAAATTAGAAATGACTCACCATTCTGTGCATAGCCACTTTCTCCAGAAACGACTTGAAGTAAATAGAAAGACATACCAAGAGCTGTACCTAGAATTGTCATTCTGAAAGAGAGAAAGAGGAGAGAGCAGGCGCGGGAGCCTGTTTGTTCAAATGAATGAGAGAGAGAGAGAGAGAGATACTTAGATCTACAGCTTTATACGTATTGAACCACAGCCAGGGGGAAGTATAAACACAGCAGAAAAAAAGGCAAGTGCCAGAAACAGGAAGTCTGAGTGAATGGATTGCTGCTGTAAGCAGAGGTAGAGGAAATCAGGGGTAGAGAGCATGTTAAATTATTATAAAATAAAATAGTTGCCATTGAGTCAGCTCCCATTTGTGTTGATCCCCTGTGGGGCATAGTAGAACTGTGTTCCATAGAGTTTTCAGTAGCTGATTTTTTTTTTTTTTTTGAAGTGGATGGCCAGACCTTTCTTCCAAGGCACATCTGCATGGACTTGAACCCTCAACCTTTTGGTTAGCAACCAAGTTCGTTAACCTGTTTATATCACCCAAAACAAGAAAAACAAAACCAGCTGCCGTTGAGTCTATTCTGACTTACGGTGATCCGTGAGAATAGAACTGTGCTCTTTGGAGTTGCAATGGGTGTGACCTTTCAAAAGGAGATCAACACAGTCTTTCCTTTGAAGCACCTCTGGGTGAATTTAAACCACTAACTTTTCAGTTTATGAACTTTAAAAGTATTTAACTAGTTGCACCACTCAGGGACCCCCTGGGACTCTAAATTATTGTACTTCTTGCAGTCCTCAAACTTACTGGGCTTATTTCAGAATAAGAGGGTGGATTCAAATTTAGCCTCAAGTGATCGCAGGCTAGAGTATAAACAGGGTCCAACTTTAAAAGAACCACAAGACAAAAATCTAACCTTACAAAGCTGATCAGTTGATTGTTTAGGGGTTAGGTTTTGTTTAAAGAAATATTTTGCACTTTATGAAATAATTCATTGCAGATTTGTTTTAAATAGCTCCCTTTTAACCTCTGAACATATGCTAAAACCCAACCAAACCCACTGCTGCCCAGTCGATTCCAACTCATGGGACAGAGTAGAACTGTCCCATAGGGTTTCCAAGGCTATAAATCTGTATGGAAGCAGGATGTCACAACTTTCTCCAGTGGAGTGGCTGATGGGTTTGAACTGCCACCTTTTGGTTAACAGCCAAGTGCTTAACTACTCACTGTGCCTCTAGAGCTCAGAACATACACTAGGGAGGCTCATATAAACAGCAATTTTTCTCATTTTTTCTCTTTATAGTACTTATATCTTACCTAACATAGTAAACATTCCAGAATTATTTGTTTAATGAAACGTTAGCCAAAGATAGCCCATCACCTGTTTTTTTGTAAATGAAGTTTTATTGGAAGACAGTCATATCTGTTGTTGTTATGTGCCGTCGAGTCAGACCCAACTCATAGCAACCCCTCCTTGGGTTTCTGAGGCAGTATCACTACAGAAATAGATTGTCCAACCTTGCTTCCGAGGAGTGGCTGGTGGGTTTGAACCGCCAGCCTTCTGGTTAGCAGTCAAGTGCCTTAGGCACTATGCTACCAGAGCTCCACAGTCATACCTAATCATGTGTATTATCAATGGTTACTTTTGTGTTACATCGGCAGAGTTGAGTAGCTAGCATAGAGATTGTACTGCTTTGCAAAACTTAAAATCTTTCCTATCAGGCCTTTCATTGAAAAAAGTCTGCTGACTCCTAAGTTAGTAGATTATATAGTGAGTTTCTCATGACATTTAAGATAGAATTCTATTTGTGAGGATCTTATTGCCATATAACTTTATAGACACATAAGGGTACATACAAACCACACTGGTGCCTATATATATAGGGCAGAAGACTAAGAAATGATGTAGATAATTTTGACTCTTCCTAAACTTATATGCCAATCAACATTGTTCTGAATATGACCTCATGGTTCAAGTAGTGGTGCTTGTTAAACCTGGTTGACTTCTGGAGGGTAACTCAGATTTTTTCTTTAAATCATGATCAGTATTCAGAGCAAGTCAGTAGCAATCTTGCCATCAACAGATACACAATACACTTTGTACAATTTAGCTCTGCTCAGGGCTTCAAATGAGTAATCTCACCTAGATTCAAGCCATGAAACAGCAATCCCTTGATTCACAGTGGCTCTCTTTTGGAAAGAAAACACAAGAGTGTACTTACGAGGTGATGAATACAGAGAAAGGGAGGGGACAGTCAATTACAAAGCTTGATTTGATTCACTGTCATTGAGTAGAAGTGATCCTTGGGGCCTAAAAAAGGTGGCTAAATTAACAGAGATAAGGAATATCTCCAGTGAGTGAAAACAAGCCAAAGAACCTTTGAAAGCTACATGAGCTAACTTGTCTTGTCATCATAGTTACTGTGACAATCTAATAAAATGGGAAAAGAAGAGGTGCAAGTGTTGGCACCAGTTTCTGGGAAGCTCCTCTTTAGTTTTGAAGCAGACTCAGAGATACGTAATAAAATGGTGTATACCCTTTATCAACCAAGCTCCACACTATCAGCCCAAGGATTATTTCAGAACAAGAAGCTACTGAAGAGGACATGTTCTATGTCCTCCATTGGCCAGAGCCTTTCCCTGGCATTTTAAAACACTGTCTCTAGCAAATGCAGAGTTATAATTTTGTATGTCAGATTATAATTTGTGTCATCCTTTCAATCTTGTTTTCAAAACTTGGTTAGAAAATGATAAGCTTGATTCACAAAAACTGGTACGTTTTGTGCATTGAACTGAGTATCCTCTTAAGAAAGCTGTAATTATAAATTCCCATGAACTAAATAAGTATTCACAGAGAAATCACAAAATTTACATCTGTCCACCAACACAGATCTCATAAAATGGTTACAGATTGTCACTCAATGGGTGTGCAATTGGGTCATGTCTCTTTAAATTCTCTTGTTTATCACTTAAGTGGACTATCATTTTGATTGTATCTCTTTCCTTTAGTTGTGAAGATGTTAAAGAACAAAGCAAAGGCACAATATTTTGGTACAGCATGTGCTAGTTTGTTCAGGGGATTTCCACTGGTGCACTAACTCTCTTTGGGTGGGGCCAGGAGATGCCGAAGGACCTCAGAGAGAAACCTAACTAAAGTGTGGGGAGCTTAAAGACATGAGAAATCTCACCAGTCTTTCTAAAGATTAGATGCAAACCATGGTACCATCTCTTTTTCTCCACTCAGGTCTTGTTAATCCTTTGAAAATTTAGAAAAGTTGAGGAAGAACTTTCTTGCTCCACCTATCCCCTAAATAAGAGACATTAACATAACACTTTGTCATTACTGTCTATGAGAGAACTAAAGGGAGAGAAAAAAAGCATTGACATAGACTCTCCAGGGGATATGAACCTCCAACCAAGAAATCAATCATGGCCCAACCATCAAGCTCTGGGCAAGAGAGTCCTTTGACGTTGCAGCTTGATTGGATCATCTGCCTTCTCCTTGCCTTTTTTTCTCCTCTCATCTCCATCTTTCCTTTATCCTTTGTATTCCTTTAGTTTTATGAGTTCCTCTGATGTGTCAAACCAGAAAAACCAAACTCACTTCCATTGAGTCAATTCCAACTCATAGCAACCTCCGTTGGCTTTCTGAGGCTGTAACTCTTTACAGTAGGTCACCAATCTTTCTTCCGTGGAATTTTATTGCTTCCCACACACAAGCAGAACATGCTGTCAAGCCTACTGTGACTCATGAAGATCCTATATGGCAGCGAACCTGTGCCATGCGTTCCCTAAGCCTGTGATCTTCGTGGAAGGTGATCCCCAGGTCTGTTCCCCTGTGGAGCCACTGGTGGGTTCAAACCTTCCAACTTTCAGTTAACAGCTGAGCACTTAACTGTTGCACCACCAGTGCTCCTCTCCCCATACCAGTTGGTCATAGCTCTCTTTATTCTTTTGAAAATTGTTCAAGTCATTTGTCAAAAACAAAGAAATCACATGAAAAGGATTCTTTTATTCTCACACTGTACTAGGCTATAAGTCTTTTAGATATAACTGGCAGAGTCGCCCCGCCCCGCCAGCTATATCTGAGATCCTGGACCATTGGAGTTGTAGGAGCGTGTACAGGTTTCATTCGGTTCAGTTTGTGTCATTGATAACATTCTACCACAGGAAGTCCCGTGTTTTCCATCTTTTTCTAATCAGTGAGGACAAATGTTTTCCGGCACAACTTCGGGCTGAACAACTTAGCTTATTATTGATAACATAACTTGTCTTTCAGGAAAATAAATTTTAATTTCTTATTATTGCTATCATAACTTGTCTTTTAGGAAAAGAAATTTTCATTTCCATACTTGACTAAGATTATAAATTTAGAGGGACAAATATCAATGCAATATCTCTTTTACCATCAGTGGGAAGCTTACTATTTCAAGAGAAAAAGTATTTTTTTTTTTTTTTCGGAGCCAGCTTTTAAATGCTATTTATAGAATAACACTTACCCATTTAGTAATCTGTCCTCAATGAGAAAGATTTTAAAAGCCACTCACCTTATAATTGAATATTGAAGGACAATAAATGAAGCAATGGTATTAGTAGTAACAGTAGTAGTCATAATAATAATAATATTAAGGATAATATATGTTGCTATAGGAATAAAACCAGCCGACATTCAGCTGATTTTGACTCATGGAGACCCTGTATGTCTCAGAGTAGAATTGTCTTTCGTAGGTTTTCAACAGTTGATTTTTGTAAGTAGATCACCAGACCTTTCCTCTGAGATGCTTCTGTGGGGACTTGCACCTCCAACCTGTTGATTAACAGGCGAGCATGTTAACCATTTGCTCTACTCAAGGACATTCTAGGCAAAACAGGATGCTTGAAAAACTCTTGAAAACCCCAAAACACGTTCTATGAAATCTGTATTAACTCTCTTCTGCCTTCTACTGTCACTTACCTTCCTTAATTAATAGTTAAGATTTTATCTCTAATGT
>NW_006921965.1:1439497-1440494 GCF_000298275.1 Orycteropus afer afer | reverse complement strand
GTGACCCAATGTACAGCAGAATAAAACTCTGCCCAGTACTGTGCCAGCTCCACCTGCAATCCTTGTTATACCTGAGCCCATCATTGTACCATCTTGTTAACGACTAAGGTGAACCTAATCCAAGCCATAGTATTTTCAGTCACCTCACACACATGTGAAATCTGAACAATGAATAAGGAAGACTGAAGAATTAATGTCTTTGAATTGTGGTATTGGTGAAGAATAGTGAAAATACCATGGACGGCCAGAAGAACTAACAGGTCTGTCCTGGAAGAAATGCAGCCAGAATGTTCCTTGGAGGTGAGAATGGCCAGACTTCATCTCACTTACTTTGGTCATGTTGTCTGAAGGGACCAGTCCCTGGAGAAGGATATCATGCTTGGTAAAGTAGAGGATCATCATTAAAAGGGAAGACCCTCAATGAGATGTATTAACATAGTGGCCACAACCATGGGTTCAAGCATGGCAATTATTGTGAAGTAGTGCAGGACTGTGCAGTGTTTTATTCTGTCGTACATAGGGTCACTATGAGTTGGAGCCGACCCAGAAGCACCTAACAACAACAACATCCCCCATGCTGTTTTTGAGAAAAGTCTAGATTAAGTAATGGGGCCCAGGATGTCCCTTACTGTTTACTCTCACACTACCTTTACCAATTCAATTGCCTCATGGTGAGGTCCTGTCTTACTGCAGAACATTCACTGAAGGATTGAGATGTGGATTGCCACATACAACCAGCATATCAAAATTCAGATAACTGGGAGAACTGGCAACAGCCTTGGCCTTCATAGAACTCAGAACCTCTGTGCAAATTGAGTCCAAAGAATATCTCTGAGTCCTGTAATTTCCAAGCTAAATAAGCTAAGTCATGTTAAAATGGACCCTGAATGATTCATGGAATTGCCACAAAGAATCACAGGGGTTCCCAAAAGAGAAGAAGCAAGTGGTCAGTGTGTTGCCAAATCATATGACCCTGACATTTTAAGATATAATTGTC
>NW_006921965.1:1437231-1438242 GCF_000298275.1 Orycteropus afer afer | reverse complement strand
AAATTATTGAACAATATCACTAATATCACACACAAGTAAAATGTTCTTGAAAATAATTCAAAAACAGTTGCAGCAGTATATTGACAGGGAGCTTCCAGAAATGCAAGCTGGAGTCAGAAGAGGACGTGGAATGGGGGATATCATTGCTGATATCAGATGGATCTTGGATGAAAGCAAAGAACACCAGAAAGATGCTTACCTGTGCTTTATTGACTATACTAAAGCACTTGATTGTGTGGATCATAAATTATGGATAAAATTGAGAAGCATGGGAATTCCAGAACATTTAATTGTTCTCATGAGGAGCCTGTACATAGACCAGGAGTCTGTCATTCAAACAGAACAAGGGGATAATGCATGGTTTAAAATCAGGAAGGGAGTGTGTCAGGATTGTGTCCTTTCATGAAATTTATTCAATCTGTATGCTGAGCAAATAATACTAGAAGGTAGACTATGTGAAAAAGAGCATGACATCAGGATTGGAGGAAGACTCATTAATAACCTGCAATACATGGATGACACAACTTTGCTCACTGAAAGTGGGAATGACTTGAAGTAGTTACTGATGAAGATTAAATACTACAGTCTGCAGTATGGATTACAACTCAATGTGAAGAAAACAAAAATCCTCACAATTGGACCAATAAGCAGTATCCTGATAAGTGGAGAAAAGATTGAACTTGTCGAAGACTTCATATTGCTTGGTTCCACAATCAACACCAGTGGAAGCAGCAGTCAAGAAATCAGATGACATATTGCACTGGACAAATCTGCTGCAAAAGGTCTCTTTAAAGTGCTGAAGAGCAAAGATATCTCTTTGAAGACTAAGGTGCACCTAACCCATGCCGTAGTATTTTCAATCATCTCATATGCATGGGAGAGTTGGAGAATGAATAAGGAAGACCAAGAAGAGTTGATGCTTTTGAGTTGTGGTGTTGATGAGGAATACTGACAGTGCCATGGTCTGCCAGAAGAA
Organism: Orycteropus afer afer; assembly: GCF_000298275.1. Lineage (NCBI taxonomy): Eukaryota > Metazoa > Chordata > Mammalia > Tubulidentata > Orycteropodidae > Orycteropus > Orycteropus afer. The sequence goes on along the minus strand of NW_006921965.1, from coordinate 1,437,266 downwards.
CTAACAGGTCTGTCTTGGAAGAAGTGCAGCTGGAA
>NW_006921965.1:1434938-1436786 GCF_000298275.1 Orycteropus afer afer | reverse complement strand
AGCCTATTTGAGGTTAGTTTGCCAGCACACAATCCAATTCCAGCTCTTGGAAATTTGATAAAAGAAAAAGTGAAAAGAAATCAGCTTCCTTTTTAAGGACATTATCTGGAAGTTGCACAAATCACTTCTGGTTATATGCAGTTGGCAAGACCATAGTTACTATGGACACTTCAGCTGCAAGGGAAGAAGAGAAATGAAGTCTGTGGAGGAGTAACTATACACCCAGATAAAATAAGAGCTTCTAATATCAAAGAAAGAATGGGAAGATAGATATTGCAGAGAATGAGTAGCCTATGCAAGAGTTTTATACTCAGTAGTTGTACAACAGTGTGTATCATCCAGATCATAGGTGGTAGTAGCCATCTCCATCCATGGGAAGAGAGAGTAGGCATTTGACCTTGGATTTCAAGGGTATGAAATTAACTAGCAGATGAGTGGACCTACATTTGGACAGGGTACAGCTTCCCCTTGACCCATGAGCAAGTAATGCTTTTAATATTTTTATCAGGGCTTTAAAGATAAGAACATTCTAAAGCAAGGGTTCCAAATCTGGGTACTCCATGAACCTCCTGAAAATTTTAAGCTAAATATGAGGAGAAAAGGCCTATTTATTACATTAGAATCTCAAAAGAGTCTATGTCCTAAAATTTAAAATGTTTCCAGAGATGACACCATTTCTGAGCAGTTGAATTGTTATTATGGGGACCACTGGCTGTGAGGGACACATGAAGTGTTTGAAGTTCTTGGGTTGACTTTCTGTGTTTTGGGATATGGGAGGAAGGGACACTCCTTCACATAATAAAGAGCATATATACAAAACCAACAGCCAACATTATTCTCAATGGAAAGAGACTGAAACCTTTTCACTTGCAAACAGGAACCAGACAAGGACACCCTCTATCACCATTTCTATTCAACATTGTATTGTTAGTCCTAGCCAGGGCAATAAGGCAAGAAGTTGAAATCAAAGGCATCTAAATTGGTAAGGAAAAAGTCAAACTATCCTTATTTACAGATTATATGATCCTATACATGAAAACCCAAGAGACTCAGCAAGAAAAGTAGTGGAATTAATTGGAAGATTTAGCATAGTGACAAGATACAAGATTTACAGACAAAAATCACTTGAATTTCTCTACACCAGCAAAGAGATCACTGAAAAGGAAATAAGGAAATCAATACAATTTATAATAGCTACCAAAAGGACAAAATACTTGGGAATGAATCTTATGAGGGGTACAGAAGACCTATACAAAGAAAACTACAAAACACTATTTCAAGTTTCAAGAAACTATGCTGTTGTTAGGTGCCATCGAGTCAGTTCCAACTCATAGTGACCCTATGTTCAGTAGAACAAAACACTGCCACGTCCTGTGCCAGCTCAATGGTCCTTGCTATACCTGAGCCCATTGTTGTAGCCACTGGGTCAATCCATCTTGTTGAGGGCCTTCCCTTTATTTGTTGACTGCCCACTTTACCAAGCATGATATCCTTCTCCAGAGAATGGCCCCTTCTCACAACATGACCAAAGTAGGTGAGACAAAGTCAGGCCATTCTTGTTTCCAAGAAGATTCTGGCTTCACTTCTTCCAGGACAGATTTGTTACTTCTGGAAGTCCATGGTACTTTCAGCATTCTTTGTCAACACCACAACTCAAAAGCATCAACTCTTCTTCAGTTTTTCTTATTCATCATCCAGCTCTCACATGTATATGAGGCGACTGAAAATACCATGGTTTGTGTCAGATGCACCTTAGCCTTCAAGGAGATATTTTTACTCTTCAGCACTTCAAAGAGATCTTTTGCATCCAATTTGCCTTGTGCTCTATGTCATCTGACATCTTGACTG
>NW_006921965.1:1432421-1434068 GCF_000298275.1 Orycteropus afer afer | reverse complement strand
TGAAACTCTCCAGCATGACATCTATTTATTGAAATATCAATGGGAAATTTGTCAATTCCTGGAGCCTTATTTTTGCCACTTGCTTCAGTGCAGCTTTGACTTCTTCCTTAATACCATTGCTTCTTGATCATATGCCACTTCCTGAAATGGATGAACATCTACCAATTCTTTTTTGGTACAGTGAATCTGTGTATTCCTTCCATCTTTTGATGCTTCCTGCATCATTCAATATTTTGCCCACAGAATCTTTCAATATTGCAACATGAGGCTTAAATTTTTTCTTCAATTCTTTCAGCTTGAGAAATGCTGAGTGTGTTCTTCCCTTTTGGCTTTCTATCTCCAGGTCAAGAAAGTATAAGAGACCTACATAAATGGAAGAACATACCATACTCATAGATAGGAAGATTGAACATTGTGAAAATGTCAATACTATCCAAAACAATCTATACATTCAATGCAATCTCAATCCAGATCTGTCAACACTCTTTAAGGATGTGGAAAAACTAACCACTAATGTTATGTGGAAAAGCAAGAAATCTCAGGTAAGCAAAGCACTATTGAAGAAGAAGAACAAAGTAGTACCTCTCACACTCCCAGATCTCAAAACCTATTATACAGTCACAGTAGTCAAAATAGCCTGGTGTTGGTACAATGACAGACACATAGATCAGTGGAACAGAATTGAAAACCCAGAAATACATTCATTGACCTATTGCCAACTGATACTTGACAAAGGGCTAAAATCTATTAAGTAGGGAAGAAATGGTCTCCTTAACAAATAGTGTTGACAAAACTAGTTATCCAGTTCCAAAAAAATGAAACAAAAACCATACTTCACACCATACACAAAAACTCCAGATGGATCAAAGACTTAAATGTGAAACCTAAAACTATAAAGTTCATCAAGGAAAAAATAGGGGAAAACTTAGAGGTCCTAATCTATGGCATAAATAGACCATCAAGCATAATCTAACATGCACAAACAGCAGAAGATAAACTATATAAATGTGACTCTCTAAAAATTAAATTTTTATGGTTATGAAAAGCCTCCAAAAGAATAAAAAGGGAACCTAGAGATTAGGAAACAATATCTGTCAATAACATAACTGATAAGGGATTTATTTATAAAATTTATGCAGAACTTCAACACTTCATTATCAAAAAGACAAAGAATCCACTTAAAAAATGGGCAGAAGACATAAACAGACATTTCACCAAAGAAGATACTCAGGATGCCAACAAACACATGAAGAAATGGTCACAATCATTAGCCATTGGAGAGATGCAAATCAAGCAACGATGAGATACTGTCTGACCTCAGCACTAATAGCAGAGTTCAACAACACAGAGAATAACAAATACTTGCAAGGATGGAGAGAGATTGGGATGCTCATACAGTGCTGGTGGGACTGTAAAATGATACAACCACTGCGAAAATCAGTATGGTGATTCCTTAAAAAGTTGGCAGTAGAAATACCATTACATTCAGCAATCTCATTACTAGATTTATATCCTAAAGAAGTGAGATCCAGGCCATGAATAGCTATATGCACACCTATGTTCATCGCAGCACTATTCACAGTAGCAAAGAGATAGAAATAACCTAATTGCACATCAACAGAAGAATGGATATCCAAACTGTGGTAT
>NW_006921965.1:1426246-1431911 GCF_000298275.1 Orycteropus afer afer | reverse complement strand
TCCTGGTGGGTTTGAACCACCAGCAATTTACCAAATTGAATGACCAAAACAGGAATACTAAGGAAAAAGAAGAGAGAGGTGCAGGAGGTACAGACAACAAAGATAAACACTTTTATATGTACTATATTGTGTTATCAGTGATAATTAACATTAATCTATAGGTAAATAGATGGGCAGATAGGCTGAATGATCAGGTATATCTAGGAAAAGGGAACATACCCATCACCATATGTAAGTTTGGCAGATGATATTTCTACATACCTGTTTGTATTTTCTGTAAGAATGTTCATATAAATAGAACTAACTGGGGGCAAAGTTATGATAACTTCTTAAGAACAGTCAACCACCATGGTGGAATGAGTTGTGCGACCTGTGGGCTTGGGACCATGGCTGTGGGGACATTGAGCTCAATTGGCATACCATATTGCACAAAAACATTGCTCTATATCCTACTATGGTGAGTAGTGACTGGGGTCTTAAAAGCTTGCAAGTGGCCATCTACATGTAATGATGGGTCTCTCCCCATCCAGCGCAAAGAATGAAGAAAATGAAAGATGCATGGAAGCAATTCATCCAAGGGACTAGTGGACCATGAGAACCTCAGTATATATGACCACAAGACCAGAACTAGATGGTGCCCAGCTAGCACTGTCAACCACTCAGAAAGGAATCATTGTAGGAGATCCTGTATAGAATGGGAGAACAATGTGGAAGAAAACTCTATATCATAAAAGACCAGGTTTACTGGTCTGATAGAGCCTGGTGAGACCTCAGAGATTATGGCCTCTATCTGTCCTTTAGGCCTGGAATTGAACAAATTTCCATGACTTCCAGCCAAACAACAGACAGGCATATAGGGTGAACATTTACACCAGGTAGATAATCATGGGAGAAGAAAAGGACAGTATTTGCACTGGGAGATAGTTCAGGGGTCATGAATGCATAGGAAAGAGGGACACAAGGAAGAAGTAACTACAAGGAGGAAATGGGAAGAGAGCTGTTACATTGTGGGGATTGCAGTCAATGTCATGAAACAAAATGTGTATGAACTGCTGCATGGAAAATGAATTTGCTTTGTAAACTTTCACCCAAATCACAATAAATTTTTTTAAAGAAAGATAATAAATATTAGAGCAGAAATAAATGAAATAGAAAAACAATAGAAAAAAAAAATCAACCAGTTTAGAAATTGGTTCTTTGAAAAGATTAACAAAATTGACAAAGTATTGGCAAATTTAAATAAGGAAAAGAAAGGGAAGATGCAAATACATGCATAAGAAATGCAATGAGTGACATCACAATAGAACCAACTGAAATAAAAGGGTGATAACAGAATACTATGAAAACATATATTCCAATAAATTTGAAAACCTAGAAAAATTATAAAAATTTCTGGAAATACATGATCTACCCAAACTAACACAGATTTGGGTAGAAAATTGGAACAGACCCATTACAAAAGAAGAAATTGAGCAGGTCATAAAAAAAAAAAAAAAAAAAAAAAAAAAAAAAAAAAAAAAAAAAAAAAAAAAAATTACCAACAAAAGCACTGGCCCAGATGGCTTCACTGGAAAATTTTGCCAAACACTCAGAGAAGAACTGACACCAATTCTACGCAAATTATTCCAGACATAGAAAAGAATGGAATCCTCCTGAACTCATTTTATGAAGCAAGTATAACCCTGACACCAAAGTCAGGCAGACACCACTGAAAAGACATTACAGACCAATATCCTTCATGCACATAGATGCAAAAATCTTAAACAAAATCTGAACAAATAGAATACAATACTATATAAAAAAATAATACATTGTAACCAAGTAGGATTCATACCAGGTATGCCAGGATGGTTCAACATTAGAAAAACAATAGACATAAATGAAACAAAGTAAAAGAGCCCCATGATCATAACAATCAATGCAGAAAAGACATTTGATAAAATCTTACACCCATTCCTGACAAAAACTCAGAAAAACAGGAATAGAAGGGAAAATTCCAACATAATTAAAGGCATATATGCAAAACTAACAGCCTTAATGAATGTAAACAAATTTGTTTTGTAAATTTGCACCCAAAGCACCATATAACAAAACAAAACAAAACCTAACAGTCTTCATTATTCTCAATGCAGAGAGACTGAAACCATTCTTCTTGTGAATGGGGACAAGACAAGGATGCACTCTATCTCCACTCCTATTCAACATTGTATTGGAAGTCCTAGCCAGGACAATAAGGGAATTAGAAGACATCCAAATTGGTAAGGAAGAAGTAAAACTATCATTATTTGCAGATGATATAGTCCTGTACATAGGAAATTCTAGAGACTCAGCAAGATAACTACCGGAACTAATGGAAATATTCAGCAAAGTGGCAAGGTACAAGATCAACATACAAAAATCAGTCAGATTCCTCTACATCAAGAAAGAGAACTCTGAAAAGGAAACAATACCATTTACAATAGCTACCAAAAGGGGGAAAAACAAAATAAAAAATGCTTAAGAATAAATCTAACCAGAGACATAAAAGACCTCAGAAAGAAAACTGCAAAATACTACTACAAGAAACTAAAAGAGACTTACATAAATGAAAGAAAATACCACGCTCATGGATTTGTTGTTGTTGTTGTTGTTATGTGCCGTCGAGTCGGCCCCGACTCATAGCGACCCCTCCTTGGGTTTCCGAGGCAGTATCACTATGGAAGTAGGATTGCCCAACCTTCCTTCCGAGGAGTGGCTGGTGGGTTTGAACCGCCAGCCTTCTGGTTAGCAGTCAAGTGCTTTAGCCACTATGCTACCAGAGCTCCCATGCTCATGGATAGGAAGACTGAGTATCATGTGAATGTCAACACTGTCCAAAGCAATTTGTAAAAAACAAAAACCAAACTCACTGCCATTGTGTCGATTCTGACTTACAGTGACCTCCGTTAGGTTTCTGAGGCTGGAAATCTTTACGGAAGCAGGTCATCTCATCTTCCTTCTGCAGAGTGGCTGGTGGGTTTGAACTATTGACATTATTAGCAGCCAAGTGCATTATCCACTATGCCACTGGAGCTCCTTATGTATAGATATATGCAATCCTGATCCCAATTCCATCAACATTCTTTAAGGAGATGGAAAAAATCAATCATTAACTTTATATGGAAAGGAAAGAGATCTCAGATAAGCAAAGTACTACTGAAGAAGAATATATAGTAGGAGGTCTCACCCTTCCTGATCTCAAACCCTACTATATAACCACGGTAGTCAAAAGGCCTGATATTGGTTCAAGAATAGAAACATAGAAAAGTGGAATAGCATGGAGAACCTAGAAGTAGATCTATCCACCTATGTGCAGCTGATCTTCGACAAGGGGCCAAACCCACTGCCATCGAGTTGATTCTGACTCATAGTAACACTATAGGACAGAAGAGGACTGCCTCAAAGGGTTTTCATAGCTGTGAATATTTACAGAAGCAGACTGCCTCTTCTTTCTCCCATGGAGTGGCTGGGAGGTTTGAACTGCTGAATTTTTGGTTAGTGACCAAATACCTTAACCACTGTGTCTTGTCACCCAGAGCACCTGACAAAAGGCTGGAATCCAGTAAATGGGGAAAAGACAGTCTGTTTAATGACTGATACTGGGAAAACTGGATATCCATTTGCAGAAAAATTAAACAAGATCTTTTTTATATATATAAAGACTAACTCAAGATAGATGAAGGACCTAAAAGTAAAACCTAAAACTACAAAGATCATCAAAGAAAAAATAAGGGCAAACTTAGGGTGTCCTAGTTTGTGGCACAAATAGACTATGAAACATAACAATAAATGCACAAACAACAGAAGGTAAACTACACTACTGGGACCTTGTAAAAATTGAATTATTATGTTCTTTGAAATACTTCTCCAAAAGAGTATAAAGAGAACCTATCTGGCAACAACATATCCAATAAGGAGCTTATTTTTAAAATTTATGAAAAACTTCAACACCTCAAGTACAAAAAGACAAAAAATCCATTTAAAAAATTGGCAGATAACATGAACAGATACTTCATCAAAGAAAATATTCAGGTGACCAATAAATGCATGAAGAAAGGCTTGTCATTATTGTTGTTTGTTGTTGTTATGTGCCATCGAGTTGGACCCGACTCATAGAGATCCTTCCTTGGGTTTCAAGGCAGTATTACTACAGAAGTAGCTTGCCCCATCTCCAAACAACAATGAGTTGTCATCTCACTAAAGCAATAATAGCAAATTTCAAAAAGACAGAAAATAATAAATGTGGGCAAGAGTACAGAGAGATTTAAAATGAAGTCTCATCAGTAAGCACCACACTATTTCCCTCTAGCATCTAAGTGCTTGAAAAATTAGGTACAGCAGTTTGAATTAGGGATTTTGGTGCTCTGAGCAGCTCACTGAATCAGAGTGCACCAAACATAGAAGAGCAGAATTAGAGGAAAGGCACAGGGAGATTATGTAAGAAAGAGCTACCTGGTGGAGGATGGATGGGCAGCCAAGAGAGGCCATTAGAAACTTCCCTGGGGCAGTCACTGATTAGCAGGTGAGGGCAGCCACCTGAGATCCCAAAGCCAAGAAAGAAGACACCTTATATCAGTATACCAGCGACCACTCCAATATTCCGGGAGACAGCCCCAGAGATCTGCCTCCAGCACCTGATTTTGTTGGTGATTTTGGTCATCTGGGTGCAGGCAGGCACGTGCACCACCACTGAGATTCAAGGGGAGAGCTCACTGTTGTACAAGGAAGGCGAACTCCCTCCACTCTCAGCAGGTCACTGAGTGGGCTTAGGTCAGCCTGGGAGACATCATACTTATCTTTGTCATGGATATTGGGACCACAGTTCACTAACAAGTACTCCCCTGACTCCAACACAGCTGAAATTGCGCTCATCCTTGGCACCACAGGTGGGCGGTATCACAGACAAACTCCAGAGCCAGTCATTAGCAGTCTGGTGGGATTGCATCAGCACCGCATGCAGACAGGGTGGGGAGAGAGAGGAAGCCATGGCTGAGTGCGGTCCCAGGAATTTGCCTTGGATCAGCTCTTTGGCACTGTGGGGCCTTGAAAGTGGGGTCTTTGAGTGTGCCTGAGCCTGGTAGAAAGTTACGACTCCCTAACAATAGGAATCTTTCCTGAGATTGAGAAGTGGTCTTGTAAATAACTACGTCATCAATAATAGCCTGTGCAAAGCCCTAGAAACTGACCCTAGCAACACCAAGCTTTCCTTCTTCTGCTCCCACCTTCTCCGCCAATAAACTCACTCATTCAATAGAAGAAAACATATTCATCCAATTACCATAAAAACTCCCACTTCAAACTCTAAACCCTCTTTATGAAAAATAGAAACACATATCCACATTCCACACAGTGATTCCACCATCACAAAGAAAACAGCAGAGTGACCCAATACACCTGAATCATAATAAAATAAAATACACCAGCTTCACCTTTTCAAAGTATTGAACCATAAAACCAAGACAAAACAAACCAACACATAACTAGCAGCTAGGGACAACCTAAAGAGACAGTGCTCTACCAGATTCCAGGGGCTCAAGAAGAGGTTCTGCTTTCCAGTAACCCCAAGAACTCTCCAGACCTGCATGACTGAAAAGGTCCTAGTTGACACCTTTTTTTTTCTTTTCCCAGTTCCTGATTAATTTTTTTT
>NW_006921965.1:1424185-1425541 GCF_000298275.1 Orycteropus afer afer | reverse complement strand
CAAAGAAAACACAGAAAAAACCTTAGAAGAATTTTGGAAGAAAATACAAGAACAAAATGACAAAATAAATGAAAAATTAGAAATGATTCTAAATCTATAGATAGAAATCAAGAAGATTGATACTAAATTGTCAGAAATAGATAACACATTGGAAGGGCAAAGCAGTAGAATTGATGCAATGGAAGACAGAATTAATAAGATTGAGAACAAATACCTGAATACTTCTTTGGAAACGGATCAATCAGAAAAAAAAAAATCAAAACAAAATGAAGAAAGCCTAGGGTTCATGTGGGATACCATCAAAAAGAATAATCTATGTGTCATTGGAATTCCAAAACAGGAAGAGAAAAATAAAACCACTGAGAAAACTGTCCAAGATTTGCTGGAGGAGAACTTCCCTGATATGATGAAACAGGAGAACATATCCATTCAGAAAGTACAAAAACCCCAAACAGGATAGACCCCAAATGAAAAATCACTGAGACATATCATCATCAAACTCACCAAAACCAAGGACAAAGACAGAATTCTGAGAGCAGCACAGGAAAACAAAAAGTTACATACAAAGGTCAGCCAGTAATAATAAGCTCTGATTTCTCAGCAGAGACCATGCAAGTGAGAAGACAATGGGATGGTATATATAAAACCTTGAAAGAGAAAATTTTCAAACAAGAATTATATACCTGGCAAAATTGTCCCTCAAATATGATAGTGAAATTAAGAGATTGCCAGATAAGCAGAAACTAAAGAAATTTGTTAAAATCAGAATAACCTTACAAGAGACGCTAAAGGGAGTCCTTTGAACAGAGAACCAAAAATACCAAATAAAAGCTGACCATTAATACACAAGATGACATAACCCAGACACTACAACTATGGACATATCCAAAGTAAAATGAGCTTACAAGGCTGTAAACAGGAACCAGAGATATCAATTGGCAAGTGAGGACAACTACAAACAAAAAGAGGGAAAAGATTGTGTAGTTACCAAACTTCTAAATGGTGAGGAAGTTAAGAGAGTTGCAAGACAGAATGGACTGTTCTAAACTCGGGGAGAAAATTATAAATAATGGGGTAACCTCAAAGAAAAATGATAAACCTTCACATCACAATAAAAAAGAGGACAAGCACAAATGTTCAGCAAATACTAAAACAACAGCAACAAAAGAAATGATAACAGGATTCATAAACATACTGAGCTCAGCACAGAAAATAATATGGAACAAAGAAACCAGGGACACCATGAAAAAACACATAACAAAATGACAGCAACCAAATCATACCTGCAATAATTACATTGAATGTTAATGGATTGAATGCACCACTCAAGAGATGGTGAGTTCCAGATTGGGTAAG
>NW_006921965.1:1419139-1420270 GCF_000298275.1 Orycteropus afer afer | reverse complement strand
CACCCAAATCACAATTTAAAAAATTAAAAAAAAAAAAAGAAAGAAGAACAAAGAAAGTTTCAGAAGGGCAAGAACAGTATACTAGCATTTACATAAATTTTAAATATACATGAGAACAATGTTATATGTTAACTGATATATAAAATGTAGTAAAAATATAAAAGTGTACATGGAAATACATCAGTTTTAAGACAAAGATTATCTCTGGTAAGGAATAAAGAGAAAAGGATGGGACATGGTTAATTATATTTCTTTTTATAAAGGAACAATTGGAAATCAATATGACAAAATAATATCAGTTTAAATTTTGGTGGGACTTTTGATAAAGTAGAGTTTTGTATATTTGAAATATTTCATTGACAAATAATTGTTAAATTAAAGCTGGATCCTAAGACAATTATAATAAAAGGAAAGGAAAAGAGACTTCAAAAGTGTTGCTTTTGAATTGGTGTCCATTCTCTGGACATAACGGTCAAAGCCAGCATATAGACCTTGGATAAGTTACTTAAATCCCTAAACCTGTTTCTTTTGTCTCAGACTCCTAAAGTGAGTTATCACAACTGAGCTCTAAATTTATCTGAAATTCACTATCAGTTAAGGCAAACACATTGCAATTATTAGTTCTTATTATTGGATGATAGGAAACACACAAATACAACTGTAAAGATAGATATGCTTTTCTGTCGTGAAAATTTTCATGATTGTTAGGAAAAAATTCCCTAGGTACTTCTCTCATTCTTACACAGACCAGACCTTCTGAGCAAATATGTTCTGAATAGCAAATAGCTTTGGAAGCTAGAGATAGTTTATTTCTCTGGAAAGGTCTAGGGATGTTGCCCTGAGAGAACCCCCACTTAGGCAGGAAATGGGAAGCCAGGGCCAACAGCCGGATACAGGTAAGGGGGGAGAGTGCATCCACCCAGGCAAGTAGTGGGAAGTCAGGGCTGATGGCCAGATACAGGTACGGGGGGAGAGAGCCCCCCACCCAGGCAGGAAGTGGGAGCCAGGGCAGAGAGCTGGAACAGGTAGCGGGGAAGCCAGGAAATGGGCGGAGCAGTTTTGGAACAGTTAAGGGAGACGAACTTGTCTGTCTGTTTGTCCTACTGTGGTGGCTTGTGTGTTGCTGTGAGA
>NW_006921965.1:1364211-1417679 GCF_000298275.1 Orycteropus afer afer | reverse complement strand
TTATAATGACATGTGCAAAGACCCAGAGTTAGAAAACCAAAAGGGAAGAATATGCTTGGCATTTCTCAAGCTGAAAGAACTGAAGATAAAATTTAAGCCTCAAGTTGGAATATTGAAAGAATATATGGGTTCAATATTGAACGATGCAGGAAACATCAAAAGAAGATGGAAGGAATGCACAGATTCACCGTGCCAAAAAGAACTGGTGGATGTTCATCCATTTCTGGAGGTGGCATATAATCAAGAACCAATAGTATTGAAGGAAGAAGTCAAAGCTACACTGAAGGAAGTAGCAAAAAGCAAGGCTCCAGGAATTGACAGAATACCCACTGAGATGTTTCAACAAACAGATGTCACGCTGGAGGCACTCACTCTGCTATGCCAAGAGATTTGGAAAAACAGCTACCTAGCCAACTGACTGGAAGACATCCCTATTTGTACCCATTCCAAAGAAAGGTAATCCCACAGAATGTGGAAATTATCAAACAATATCATCATAACATGCAAGTAAAATCTTACTGAAGATAATTCAAAAAGTGTTGTAGCAGTATATTGACAGAGAACTTGTAGAAATGCACACTGGATTCAGAAGAGGATGTGTACAGAGGGATGTCATTGCTGATGTCAGAAGGATCTTGGCTCAAAACAAAGAATACCAGAAAGATGTTTCTTGTGTTTTATTGACTGTGATAGTCGGAGCTTTGTGTCAACTTGGCTGGACCACAATTCTGTGTGGTTTAAGCAATTGTGATGTGGGTTGTTCCAGTGATGGGATCAGATGTATGTGTTTTCAGCAGCCAATTCACTGAAAGGGAGTTTCCCTAGGGGTGTGGCCTGCTTCCAGTATATTTATGGATGTCCTGGGAAAAGAAACTCTTCTGTGGCTCAGGATTCTGTTGTGTCGTCTACAACTGTCCGTGAGTGAACAATCCATCATTCAGCCTGGAGATCTTGGATTCATCATTCATTGGAGTCAACAGCCAGTATACTGTCTGCCAACCTTGAGCTCCTCAGCCCCTGCAGCTGCAAGAGCAGGGAAAATTCTCCAGCTTGACGTTTGATCCAATAACTTTGAACTTGCCAGCTTCTATAAGTGTGTGAGCCATTTTCCTAAGATAAATTTCTCTTTCTTTCTGTATATAAGCTTTACTTGTTTTCTTTCTCTAGAGAACCCAGTCTAACATATTTGGTACCAGGAATGGGGTGCATCCTTGACCCAAGACCCTGGCAGAGAGACCCTGGCATACAGCATGAGAGATGGCAGGAACAGAGCCAAGAGACTGGCAGAGAGACCAACATGAAAAACGGCAGTATCAGAGCCCAGAGACTGGTATTAAACAGCAGTAGGCTTATCAGCCCATGGAGGAGAAACTGGGTGCCATTGGGTAGGTTGCTTCCTGATAGAGTGGGTTGCCTTCAGGCATTAATTAGTAGAAGAGACTGGCATGAAATAGAGTAGCAGGTTGGCTGGCCCACAGAGCAAGAAAACCAAGTGCTTTTGGGGCAGGAATTTTTCCAGCAGAGTGGGTGGCCTTCAGCATTACTCAGCAGAAGTGGAGAGACTGAGGAAATGGAAGCAGAGCTGCCTCAGTCTGAAAGGGTAGGACCATGGCCTTTGGGAGTGGAACCACTAGAGCTCCATATGTGTCAAAGAGCCAGGCCTTCACCAATTTGGTTCTGGAGTGTGGGGTTGCTTGTTCATGTGGGCCAGTGGAATGGAGCCATAGCTGCTGCCCAAGAGTGAAGGGGTGGGGCTGTCATGCCTAAGAGGGAGAGGAACGGGTTTCGCCAGGCCAAGGGGGTGAGGTCGCCACTTAGAGGAACTAGGGGACTGGAGCCATCCAGTGAGAGATCTGTACAGATGCCACCCAATGAAGATCTGTACAGGTGCCAAGTTGACAAGGGGTGGAATTGTGCTAGTTCAGTTTGTGTGTCAACTTGGCTGGGCCTGATTGAGTGGCTGGGCAGCTGGATGTAGTATTCCCCATGATGAGACTGGTGATCAACTCCATGGTGGAATCTACTGGGAGCAGCTGAGCAGCTGCCTTAGGGAATGTGGTCTGCTTCCTTCCTTATGTATATAAGCAGAAGCCTTGGGGAATGGTCTCTAGCATATGACACGCTTGGACCCTGCATGTAGCCATGTTGTTGCTCAGCAGCCTGCCATGCTCTGCCGACCTTGGGACTTACAATGAACTTGAATTAATGGACTGCCGTTTGATTTGGTAACATCAGGGCTGTGCCTTTTTACTTGTCAACCTTGGGCTTCTCAGCCTCAGCAGCCAGCAGCTGTCTATGTGATGAAATGCTTCTAGTTCCAGTGGACCGGGAGCAGGAAGCAGAGCTGGACCCTAAGGTTGAGGGGCTTTCACCCAGTCCCGAGAGCCTGGCCCTTTGGACTTGGACTTAAAGCCTCCAAACTGTAAGAGAATAAACTCCTGTTTGTTAAGGCCATCCCATTAGTGGTATATTCTTGTCAGAGTGGTACTAGGTAACCAGAACATTGACTATTCAAAAGCATTTGATTGTGTGGATTACAACAAATTATGGATAACATTGAAAAGAATGGGAATTCCAGAACACTTAATTGTACCCATGAGGAACCTGTACATAGAGCAGGAGGCTGTTGTTCAAACAGAACAAAGGGACATTGTAAGGTTTAAAATCTAGAAGGGAGTGGGTCAGGGTTGTATCTTTTCACCATACTTACAATCTGTATGCTGAGCAAATAATCTGAGAAGCTGTACTATATGAAGAAGACTGTGGCATCAGGATTGGAGGAAGACTCATTAACAACCTGTGATATGCTGATGGCACAACTATGCTTGCTGAAATTGAGCATGACTTGAAGCACTTACTGATGAAGATTGAAGACTACCATCTGCTGCATGGATTACGTTTCAATATAAATAAAACAAAAACCCTCACAAATGGATCAATAAGCAGCATCGCAATAAATGTAGAAAAGATTGAAGTTGTCAAAGACTTAATATTACTTGGTCGTACAATCAATGCCAATGGAACCAGCAGTGAAAATAACAGATGAAGAGCTTTGGTAGCATGGTGCCTAAGGCACTTGACTACTAACCAGATAGCTGGTGGTTCAAACTCACCAGCCACTCCTGGGAAGGAAGGTTGGGCAATCTACTACCGCAGTGATACCCCCTCGGAAATCCAAGGAGGGTCACTATGAGTCAGATTCAACTCGATGAAACATAACAACAACATAGTGCTGCACAAATCGGCTGCAAAAGACCTCTTTCAGGTACTGCAGGGCAAAGATATCTACTTGAAAACTAAGGTGCATCTGACACAACCTATGTTTTTTTCAGTCGCCTCATATGCATGTGAGAACTGGACAATGAATAAGAAAGACCAAAGAAGAGTTGATGCTTTTGAGTTGTGGTGTTGGCGAAGATTGCTGAAAGTACCATGGACTGCTAAAAGAACTAACAAATCTGTCCTGGAAGAAGTGCAACCAGAATACTCCTTGGAAGAGAGATTGGCCAGACTTCATCTCACCTACTTTGGTCATGTTGTAAGAAGGGACCATTCCCTGGAGAAGGATGTCATGCTTGGTAAAGGGAAGAGTCAAAGAAAAAGGGGAAGGCCCTCAACAAGATGGATTGAACAGTGCTACAACGATGGGCTCAGGTATAGCAAGGATCATGGAGCTGGCACAGGACTGGCATTGTTTCCTTCTGCTGAACATAGGGTCACTATGATTTGGAGCTGATTCCAGGGCACCTAACAACAACAACAACAACAAGGGATGTTTCCCTGGAGATGTCACAGGACACTAAAGATAAAGCCTTCTTTCCCTTCTCCAGAAATATTTGCTTACACTTGAGGGTAAGAAACTTAGAGTCACCTTCACTCTGTCTTCTGGAGGTGATCTGCTGACATTTCATAGTAAAGCATCATCTCTCTTTCTCTCTCTTTTTGGAGTGGAGGATGGACAGATATGCCCAGAGCCTCAAAAGAAGCTCAGTTTCCTATTTTCAGGTTTTCTCTTCTGTGATGCAACTTACAAGATACACAGTAACATCTGGCCCTCACTGCATTGCCCTAAGGTCATTGATGCATAGGAAAATAACACAAGATACTGTTTTTGCTGTAAATAATAAATCATTTGTGTCTTTAAAAACAAATTAGAAGTAGAAATACCATTTCCTTCAGCAATCCCACTACCATGTATATATCCTAAGGAAGTGAAAGCCACTGCACAAATAGATATATGCACACTCATGTTCATTGCAGCACTATTCACAATAGCAAAGAGTTGGAAACCTAAGTTTTCAGAAACAGAAGAATGGATAACTAAACTATGGTACATACACACAATGGAATACTATGCAACTTTAAAAATAATGAAGAAACTGTGATGTAGATGAACCTGGAGGACATTAAGCTGAGTGAAATAAGTCAATTACAAAAGGACAAATATGGTATGAGTCCACTATTATAAAAAGTCAAAGAAAGGTTTACACATGGAAAGAAACCTTCTTTGATGGTTACCAGGGAAGGGAGGGGAGGGAAGGGAAAATTACTAACTAGATAAGAGAGCTACTATATCCAACCACTCTGAAAGGCATCACAATAGATGACCCTGTGTACACTGGGAGAAAAATGTGGAACAAAACTCAAAATCATAAAAAGACTACGCTTACTGGTTTGATAGAGATTGGTGGAAGAGATTGTTGGAACCTCTGAGACCATGGTACTTAGTCATTTTTCTGGAACTGAACTCACCCTCGTGGCTCAATTTTCAGCCAAACAATAGACAGGCCCATGGGATGAACAATAATACCAGGGAGGTACACACTCCTTAGAACAAGCAACCATAAGAGATCAAAAGGACAGCATTTGCCCAAGGATAAAGCTCAGAAGGCAGGAATGGATAAGAAAGAAGGACAAATGGAAATGAGAACCACAGGAAGGAAGTGGGAAGAGTTATTACATTGTGGAGACTGCATTCAATGCCCTAAAACGTATATGAACAGTTGAATGGAAAACCAATTTGCTCCGCAAACTTTCACTGGAGTCACAATTAAAAAATTTTTTTAAAGGATGACATCAAATATGACAAATGCTATTTTGAAATATTATTTCCCAAGTCTCCTCTCCCACTAACTTTTACCCCATTTACCCTTTCACCCAGGTCTCTGTTGCACCCAGTGACAATTGTCATACTAGGAAACAAATACATCAAATGCCTGGCTTTCAAGTTCAAAAACCATACTTATAAATCAGAAAAAAATTGGAAGAGCAGTTTGTTGGGGAGAACACTCTCCTTCCCTATGTCATCCTAAGCGTCAGTCAAATTCATTCACTCACTCACTCACTCACTCACTCACTCACTCAAGGACAACTAGATAAAGAGCTTTGGATTTGGGAAGGAGAAAAAAAAGTCATAGTGGAGAACTTAGGTAAACGCAGATAAGCCCTCTTGAGGTGGGGCCCTGCATTCTAACCCTTCCCTGCACTGAAGTTCCCCAGATAGGCTTGGGGGGGGGGGTACAAGAGTAGAGGGGACTCCAGTATTTGGCTGACATCAGCAGGTTGAGTACTATGATGGTGTTGAAGGGAGAGTGGCATGGCCTTAACATTTCATACTTAAGAAACAGATTCAGGATTGGTTTCAGTCTGGTTTGAGCCTTCACATGACGTGGTATCGTTACATATGTGAGGGGCAATTTCTGGCAGCGGTTCATTATTCACAGGTGCTATGTTCCTTGCTGATCCCGGCTTCTCACTATCCCCCTTGTCTTGGATGCCCCCTCTTTTCTTGCTTTCATTGAGGGTTGTTGTTAAGAATGATGCGTGTACTTTAACTTTCTGTGATTTTTTCTTTCTTGTACCTGTTTGGGTTTCCTTGCCCTTTCCCTGTTCTAAATTTGACAACACTGTGGGTTAGGACTTCAGGTTCTGGGAAGCTCCTGGAGGCTGATGAATGATCTACAAGGAGGGAGTACTATTGTTTTTCTTATACAAAGAGCTTCAGATATGACACATCTTAACCTTGAGTCGGGGCCAACTCCACGGCAAATAACAACAATAACAACAACCTTGAGACATAATACTAAATAATTAGAATATCTACCTCTGTAGTGATACTGCCTTGGAAACCCAAGGAGGGGTTGCTATGAGTCAGGGCCAACTTGACAGCACATAACAACAACAACAAGAAGAACATATCAAGATTATTAGGCAAACATTATTGGCATATAAATTTTAATCCAAAGAAAATATGGCACTTCTTTTTTTGATTATACAATGTTTCATGTAACCCATAACATATTAAGCTATTTTTTTATTATTATTTTTAAAGTAAACTGATTTATATCAAAGTTTCTTACTCTTAAAAGCCCAGTTTACAAGCCAGCAAGAAGAAGCAGTTTTTCTTGGAAAAAAAAAAAAAAGAATTGAGACTTTAGATTGTCTTACGAAAAATATCAGCTGTGGACTTTAACTTGATATAAAAACAGAAGCTCAGACACAGCAAGCTTTCAGAAGAAAGTGAAACAAAAAAATATATATATATTTAGCTTAAAACTTAACCTTATAAACATCACGTAACATAAACATATGGGATCCTGAGTTTCCTAAAATGTATCCAGTAAATTTTGGGGAAGATTGATCCAATTTCACAGACAAAAAGGTTCTGATAAAAATTTATTAATTTGCCAGAGTCTCAAATTAAAGTTTTCAAAAGCATGAAAGTTTTCAAAAATTCTTATGAATTGACATATTAAATATTCAGTTGCAAACAAATGAGAACCTCAATCAGATCAAACAAAAATCTTTAAAAAAAAATCACTAAGTTCCTTGTTTTTTTTAAGTATTTCTCATGCCATAGTCTTTTAAAAAAATACATATATGAAGACCTTCACTGTTAGACCCAAATACACACATACACATTGTTCTATTGTCTGTGGAACCTTCTATTCAACTCTCCTCTGACCTTCTATGACTTACTATGCATCCTTAAGTTTCTTCCATATTCTGGTATAACCAGACATCCTATTTGAAGATGAAACGATATTCTTTTTCCCTCTTAAAAATCTCAAACTTCTTTCCGTAACTTTTTATTGAACTTTTCTCTGATTTTCTAACCTTCTAAGACTTTTTATCTAAATGCCTTTCTCCTTCCTACCTAGGTTCTATGCTTTTTTTCTTTTATCTTGGACAACAAGTTCCTTTTATTTTACAATAAAAAATTATCATTTCTTTCAACAAGACATATTTTATATATTACATTTCACTTGAATTATTTAAACAGATCCTGGAAACTGTTTTTAAGTTAACACATTCGAAAATATAAAACCTCATTCTGGATTTTTTTAATAGAATCAGACCCAAAACAAGACTGGTTTTTTAGGATCCACTCTATGGAACTGCAGTCTTGTATTTGGCTAGGCTGATTACTCAATTTCCTTTTGGAGCACAAAACAAATCAAGCTTCAAGCAGTGTTATAATTCAAAGAAGCATTCTGAGGTCACCCACCAGCCACTCCTCAGAAGGAAGGTTGGGCAATCTACTTCCGTAGTGATACTGCCTCAGAAACCCAAGGAGGGGTCACCATGAGTTGGGTCCGACTTGAGGGCAATGGGGTTTGGGATTTAGTGAACATTGTGGTCAAGCAACATTGCAAAGAATTTTCGTTCTTGATTTTCTCATGGGATTACTCCCAAAATAAGACCGATTGTTTAGGATGCATTCTGGAAGTTGTAATCTGAAGTAGAGCTCTGATTGCTTCCCGTTTCTCTTCGAGTAAACAACCTCTACTGCTTCAGAGAACACTGTCCTCACAAACTACTACTGCCATCTTCCATTGGCATCTCAGTCTTATTGGAAACCTCATTTTGGTGTCAGCATTGTGCATGTTGTTGTTGTTACGTGCATGTTGTTGTTGTTACGTGCCATTGAGTTGGTTCCAACTCATAGCTACCCCATGTACAACAGAACAAAACATTTCCCCGTACTGTGCTATCCTCACAATCCTTGCTATACTTGAACCCACCATTGCAGCCACTGTGCCAATCCATCTCGTTAAGAGTTTTCCCCTTTTTTGCTGGCCCTCTACTTTACCAACCGTGACATCCTTCTCCAGGAAATGGCCCCTTCTGACAACATGACCAAAGTAGGTGAGACAAAGTCTGGCCATTCTCACTTCCAAGGAGCATTTGGCTGCATTTTTTCCAGAACAGACTGGTTCATTCTTCTGGCAGTCCATGGTACTTTCAGTGTCTCCGCCAACACTACAGCTTAAAAGCACAACTCTTCTTTGGTCTTCCTTATTCATTATCCAGCTTTCACATACATATGAGGCTATTGAAAATACTATGGCTTGGGTTAAGTGCACTTTAGTCTTCAAAATGACACATTTGCTCTTCAACATTTTAAAGAGGTTTTTTGCAGCAGATTTGTGCAGTGCAATATGACATCTGAGTTCTTGACTGCTGATTTCTTGACTGGATACTGATTGTGAATCCAAGTAATATGAAATCTTTGGCAACATCAATTTTTTTTTTCATTTACTGTGATACTACTTATTGGTCCAGTTGTGAGGATTTTTGCTTTCTTTATATTGAGGTGTAATCCATACTGCAGAGTGTGGTCTACAGTCTTCATCAGTAAGTGTTTCAAGTCATCCTCACTTTCAACAAGCAAAGTTGTGTAGTCAGTGTATTGCAGATTGTTAACGAGTCTTCCTCCAATCATGGTGCCATGTTCTTCTTCATATAGTCCAGTTTCTCAGATTATTTGCTCAGCACACAGATTGAATAAGTATGGTGAAAGGATACAACCCTGATGCACACCCTTCCTGATTTTAAACCATGCAGTATCCCTGTGGTGCAGTGAATTACTTGGTATGGTTCTTCTAGCCGTGGTCTTTGTAACTCCCACCAGATTACTGGGTGGAACCATGCAAATAAGGTGTATGGAATTCTAATGTTGGGCTTGACTGGTTTTGTCACTCTGCCAGGCTTAAAACGAACCTTTTAAGAGGCAGAAATGGGAATCTCACTGGCATCAAGAGAGAAGAGCTGGAGGTGGAATGGAGTGCATCCTTGGACCTGAGATCCCTGTGCTGGACCTCCTTGGCAGAGGTGCTGCAGCAAGAACACCCCAGAAGAGAAACCTTGCTGAGAGGTGGTGGCAGTAGAAACAAGAGGCATGGGACAGAGTGGTGGGCTTGCCTGGCCCACAGAGCAAGAAAGCTGAGTGCCATTAGGCAGGAGCCTTGCTGGTGGAGTGGGGTGCCCATAGGTGTACTTATCTGTGAGCTAAAACAGCTTTGTAACACACTTGCCCAGACAAGGCAGAGGCCAGGCCAAGAATTCCAAGGGCCATAGAAGCATGTCTGAGGGCACAGCAGAGAGGAGACTGCCCTGATTGAAGAATTGTATCCTGAGTGCATTCCTGAACCTGATTTGTAGCCTATTACTTCCCTAATAAACTCCATAATCATTAGTATTGACTGGGAGTTCTGTGTGGCCATTGCAATGAATTACTGAACCCAGCAGAGAAGTAGTGAGTGCTGTGGGAGGGACGGTTGGTGTCAGAATTGGTAAAAAGGCTGGAGGATGGTGGCATGTGTGACCTCATAGGAATAAGCCTTGGGCTATTGATGGTGATTCCATCTCCCTCTTAGGAAGTTAGAGGAGGTCAGAAGATGCTGACTCTGCCCTTTCTGCAATTCGGTTGTTCTGTTTGAATGACAGCTTCCTAGTCTATGTACAGTTCCTCATGGCACAATTAAGTGTTCTGGAATTTCCATTCTTTTCAATGTTATCCATAATTTGTTATGATCCACATAGTCTAATGCTTTTGCATAGTCAACAAAACACAAGTAAACATCATTCTGGTATTCTTTGCTTTCAGCCCAGATCCATCTGACATCAGCAATGATATCCCTCATTCCACATTCTCTTCTGAATCCAGCTTGCATTTCTGGAACTTCCCTATCAATATATACTGGAATTGTTTTAGAATTATCTTCAGCAAAATTTTACTTGTGTGTGATATTAAATGATATTGTTCAATAATTTCCACATTCTGTTGGGTCACCTTTCTTTGGAATGGGTACAAATATGGGTCTTTTCCAGTCAATTGGGCAGATAACTGTCTTGCAAATTACTTGACATGGATGTGTAAGGACCTTTAGTGCAGTATCCGTTTGTTGAAACATCTCAGTGGGTATTCCATCAATTCCTGGAGCCTTGTTTTTAGCCAATTCCTTCAGTGCAGATTTGATTTCTTCTTTCAGTACCATTGGTTCTTGATGATATGCTACCTCATGAAATAGTTGAACATCAACTAATTATTTTCGATGCAGTGACTCTGTGTATTCCTTCCATCTTTTGATGCTTCCTGCATCATTCAATATTTTGCCTACAGAATCTTTCAGCATTGCAACTCGAGGCTTGGCTTTTTTCTTCAGTTCTTTCAGCACTGTGCATACAGGAGAGAATTTACACTTTTACTTATCTGACAATATGTAACTGTTTATTGTCTCTTAAAAAATGGCATGTCCTTTGAATCCACAGGTGTCCAGGCTATGAGACAGATGATGATCTCATTCCCCAGGGAATATTCTAGTGCACCTGGGAGGAAAGGTTGTCCATTCACAGGGTCAGAATGTTATGCCAGAATGTGGTCAGTGGGGTCCCATTGGGGAGTCACCAGAATACTGTTACCCCAAAATATGGGCTTATACCCAGAGTGATGCAGAGTCAATTCAGTCAACAATCACACAGAGAGATGAGAGAGAAAGATTTTAATCACTTATGCATAAGTGGGGAAGGACAGAGTTTCAGAATATTCCAAAAGTCAATCCACCCCTAGTGAGTAAATACAGGGTTAATATAGATTGAGCTAATAAAGCTTTATGATCACTTGTACACATTCCATTCCCAAGGAGTAGGTAGGGCTCTTTATGCCATGAGAAGGACAAAGAGAGGCCACTGAGTTATGACTATACATTGTGTCTTAGCTTTGGAAAGCATGGACACCAGGTGGATTCTGTTTCTCTCTCAAGGCTGACCTCCCTGGAATATCTCAGGTTAGAACCTTGGTGTCTTTGGGTTTTGTGCCTCTGGGTCTGATTGCTCTTTCCTGAGGCTATTTTGTACATTAGGTCATCAGATGTGAAAAGTGTTAGATTAACTTTTCAGCAGAAGCCAGGCTATGAAATGTATTTGGTGGTTTTCATAGAGGTTTCTATAGAGGTCATCGGGGATGCCAGGAGGAGGTAGCAATCACAAAAGGTTCTACTTTCTCTGCAATCACAACAGGCATTTTGTTAATTTTTTAATATATTACACTCTGAGAAGAAAGTTTCACTCTTAAAGAGTTTTGTCTGAAAAACAGAGAACTAAATGATCTCTGAAGTAATTTCTGTGGGGTTATGGAATAAATGCAAACAGATGAAAGGAGTCAAAAAATACATCTGCCTTTTTGCATTTTGTATAGGGTTTTGTTATTAGAAATGTTATTGGGTGTCACTGAGTCAATTCCCACTCATAATGACTTTATAGGATAGAGTACAACTTCTGCATAGAATCTTCAAGACTGTAATCTTTATGGGAGAAAATTGCCTGGTCTTTTCTCCCATGGAGCCATTGTTAGGTTCAAACTGCCTACCTTTCAGTTGGCAGCCAAGTGCTTAATCATTGTGCCACAAAGACTTCTTTAGCAATAAACCAAAAAAAAAAAACACTGCTGTTGTATTGCTTCCAACTCATAGTGATCTTATAGGACAGAGAACTGATGATCCACAGGGTTTCCAAGGTTACAAATCTTTAAGGAAGCAGATTGCTACATCTTTCTCCTATGGAGAAATTGATGGGTTCAAACCACTGACCTTTCAGTTAACTGCTGAATGTTTAACCAGTATACTACTAGAGCTCCTTCCTTTAGTAACGGGGAGGGAAAAAACAGATGGGGGCAGTGCAAACTCAAGATATGATGATTCAGTCTTTTTTTTTTTTTTTTTTTTTTTTTTACTTTTTATTGTGATTTGGGTGAAAGTTTAAAGAGTAAAACCATTTTCCATTCAACACTTCACACACATTTTGGTTCATGGCAATAATTACAGTCCTCACAATGTAACAGCTCTCTTCCCACTTCCTCCCTGTGGTTACCTTTTCCCTGTGTCTTTCTTTCCTACGCATTCCTGACTTCTGAGCTTTCTGCTTCTGCTAGTGATGCTTTTCTTATCTCTCATGGTTGATTGTTCTAATGAGTGCACCTCCCTGGTGTAATTGTTCACCTAGTAGGCCTGTCTACTATTTGGCTGAAAGTTAATCCATGGGAGTGAGTTCAATTCCAGGTCCAAAGTGTGATTAGGGGCCATGGTCTTGGGGATTTCATCAGTCTCTATCAGACCAGTAAGCCTAGTCTTGCTTAATTTTTTATTTTTTTGCATTTTGTTCCACATTTTCCTCCTACTCTGTCCAGTACTTCCTATTGTAATTCCCTTCAAAGCAGTTAGCAGGGTAGCTGGGTACCATCCAGTTCTTCTGGGCTCAGGATTGCAGGCTGGGGTTCATGTGGTCTATTATTCCTTTGGACTAATTGTTTCCGTGCATCTTTGCTCTTCTTCACTCTTTGCTCTAGATGAGGAGAGAACAATAGTTGCATTTTAGGTGGCCTCTTGCAAGCTTTTAAGACCCCCATTGCTACTCACCAAAGTAGGATATGAAACAATGTTTTCATGTACTATGTTATGCCAGTCTGGCTTGATGTCCCCTGGACTATGGTCCCAAGCCTATTGGCCTAGAGACAAACTCCCTTAAGATGTTTGATTGTGGCTAAGAATTTAACATCATTTTTCCCCTTGTTAGCTCCACTGCCTGTATGGACATTTTTATAGTCCATACAAATATGTATGTAGAAATAGATGACTCAGTGTTAAAGAACCACAGTTTACTTCTGAAACTTATAAACCCTGTCCCTCGAGTCTCTGCAATCTTCTTTGTCTAACAGAAGATTTGGCACTGCCTTTCTCTTCCCATCGGCCTTCCTTTATATTTTCTCTTGATATTCCAAGTGAAATTTAGGAAGGATAGCAAGATCAGTAACCCATTAAACTGATACAAGAAGATAAAGCTCAGCTACCCCATCTTCCTTTGACTGTGGTGTTCAATATATCTTGTCCTTAGCTATGTGCTAAGAGAGAACAGACAGTGTTAAAAACCGTGTATGGTAGAAACTCTCTTATCTCATTTTTCCATAACTGACTCTTGGGATTAACTGCTGGTCTCTCTGTTTTCTGTGTAAACACACGGACTGATGTTTAAGACAGGCAGACCACCCAAGGTGTATTGCTCTGACCAGTAGAGTTGTTTACTTACCCGAAACAAGTTGAGTTTGCAAACTTGCTTATGCTAGTTAGACTTGATGTTGCAATCACAAAGGTCAGTTAAATATGAGGTGAACCGATGAACTTACAATGTAAATTGTTATCTCTATGATGTCATATTTAAATTAAAAGACAGCAAAGTTGATTCCTTTATTGCATTGTAATATTGTAGTAAAATGTGAGTGAGACCATTGCTAATTATTGGTTTATAAAATCATAAATATCTATATGCATTCTTCACTAAATTGCATAACTGTCATTAATTTATTACTCTACTTCAAGGAAATAACCCACCAAAACACACTGCTATTAAATCAATTCTGACTCATAGTGACCCTTTAGGACAGAACAGAACTGCCCCATATGGTTTTCAAGGCTATAAATCTTTATGGAAGCAGATTGTCTCATCTTTCTTCCATGGAGCAGCTGCTGGGTTCAAACCGCTGACCTTTTGGTTAGCAGCTGAATGCTCTAACCACTATGCCACCAGGGACACTGGAAATTGTTGGAAGAGTGTACATGAAAAATAATATCAAACATTAATAACAGGTTCTGTATTAAAAGAAATGCCTTAAGTCCTGTATCATGATATTGGTAAATGATGCATGTTAATATCTTCTAAATTAAAATGTTTAGATTATGATTTCTTAAATGATTCTACACTTTATAATTATTTACAACTAACTAAAATTCCAACACCTTATAAGATAGGAGGGCTTCTGTAGTGAAGGCATTTATTGTTTTATTTATGCCTCACACAACCTTTGAATAGTAGTATTATTCCCATTTTACAAATGAAGTATCTAAAGCTCAGAAGCGTTCAGTCATATACTGAAAGGTACACAACTGAACTACCCATGAAAAAAATAAAGAAGAAATTGAAGAAGAAAACAATAATCCTTTTCTAGATAAAATTCTTAAATTTTGAGTCAGTCATTCTTTTTATTATTATTAGTCTTCGAGCAATAGTTAAGAACTAGCTCTCAAGGATACAAAAAGATTTCTTAAATATCTATCCTTAGAATGGAGGATACGGCAATTAATTACACAGATAAGCAAAATACAACATGAAAAAGGCTAACTGCCATCAGAAAGTAACAGGTCACATCAGAGAGCGGGTATAGTGTGGTAGAGAGAACCTGGCTATACAATTTACTTCTCTGACTCTCAGTTTTCTAAATTTTAAAACACAAACAAAAATGTCTTCTGCAAAGGACTATTAGAACCTTAGAGCATTTAGCATATAACAGCTACTCAGCGAGTGATGACTACTACTGTGTGATGAACAATCAGATCTGCTTTCTTTCCTGTCTTCTGCACCAAACCAAACACCACCCACTGTCATTGAGTTGATTCCACCTCAGTGGAATAGTAACACTACAAGACAGAGTAGAACTGCCCCATAGGGTTTCCAAAGCTGTAGATCTATACAGAAGCAGACTGCTTCTGTCTCTTTCTAGTGCAGTGACTGGTGGATTTGAATTGCCTACTTTTTGGTTGGCAGGCAAGGGCTTTAACCAGATTTCTTTGCTGTACACCAAAGGTTAGTTCTAATACTTGGCTACTTTTGTTTGATATCAGGCAAACTTAGACTCTATTCAATCTCTGAAGTCAATCAACTTAATGGAGAATAAAAGCAGTGAAATGCAACTTGGAGGTCAGGCACACCATCTGCTGAACCTTCCCCTTACAGTCCCCCTTTCTGGTGCTAGATAGATGCAGCTCTGGGGAAATGTTACTCTCCTCATCCCCATTCCCCAAGTCACCTGATCCTAGGTTATTGGAGGAGCTGGGCTGCCAGGGAAAATGGAGCAAAGCCATTCACTATCAGGAGTGATTTCACAAACTCATTGAAGGAATGAACATTTGAAATAAACCATCTCCTCTCAGGGCCACTCTTATTTCAATGCTCTATGGTAGATAAACATTCCCTAAGCCTATCTGCCCTTTTTACTTGATATGAAAAACAAACAACAAACAAGAAAATCCCAAACTCACTGCCATCAAATCAATTTTGACCCATAGCTGTCATATAAACCAAATCAAAGCTGTTGCTGTCAAGTCAGTTCTGATTCATAGGCACCCTCCAGGACCAAGCGGAGCTGCCCTACAGAATTTCCAGGGTTGTAATCTTTGCAGAGGCAGACTTCTACATCTTTCTCTCATGGAGCAGCTGGTGGGTTAGAAACTCTGATCTTACTGTTAGCAGCTGAGTGCTTAACCACTGTGCCACCAGGGCTCCTGTTAGCTACCCTATGCACGTCTTTATTTACCTCCCCCTTGACAAAGAATAGATATTTTTCATTACTGATTTTCACAGATGTAATTGTTTCCTCTGTGCTCCCATCAATTTTGGTTCACTGTTGCTCAGAACTTTTTTCTCCCTTTTGGTTATCAAGGTGATAAGTTATCACTGTGTTTCACGTTCACAACCAAACTAAGATAAGGGATTCAAAAGTATATTTCACTGTGTTTAAAGGAAGGGTTATTTGGAAATTTTATATTTCCTCACCCCAAGGAGGGATCGCTGTGAGTCAAATCGACTCATCAGCAGTGAGGTTTTGTTTTTTTAATTTGGAAAAATAAATTAGAGAAATTTGATCAAAATAATTAAGAAGGTGTTTGAGGTGGATCTAATGTGAATCACTGGTTCCAGACAATGACTTTTTCAACTTGAATCATATCCTTTCTTCAAATGTTTAGTCATAAAACATCACTTTCAGTCTTTCTCTGATTAACACTGAAAACAGAAAGCAGTGCCACTACCTCTTTCCCTCAACTTTCTAGGTAGAGTTTTTGCAATTATAAGAAATATTTGTTTATGAAGCAATTAAGGTAATGACTATAATGCAGACTAAAAATACATTATGAATGCTAGCAGGTGGTTCAGAATTGCCGTGACTAGATTGAGAGGTGGTCATAATCACTGTTCTCAAAAGAGCAATCTGTAAGTACTGAAAGGTGAATGGAAAGAACTCCAAGCAGGAGAGAGAAATGCAACTCATGGTAGCAAAGGTGCCAGTGAAAAAGCAATTTCCCAGAGTGCTGCACTGCAGTGAGGGAAGGGCAACTCTTAGTCCCCTTGAAACTGATAATGGCTCCTAAAAGAGCCTCGTGGAAAAGTGCACATGCTTGGGGCTCACTATCCTTCATCCTCATGGGTGCTGTTTTTGTTGTCCTTTTCATCGCTGTAGTCATCACCATCATCATCATCACTAACACATGCCGAGCACCTACTGCTCCCTCCTATTCATTTAGTCCTTACAAAAGCCCTATTTCATAGGAAAGGAAAGTGAGCCTTTTAGAGGTAAATTACCTACCCAGCATCACATCCTCCTTTAAGGAAGATGCAAGTCTGTATGACTCCAAAACCATGGCCTTCACTGCCATATTAGTCTTCCTCAAAGGAGGCCAAGTGACTCAATAGTTAAGTGCTCACCTGCTAATCAAAGGGTTGATGACTAGAACTCACCCAGAAGCTCTGCCTGAGAAAGACCTACAAATCTGCTCCTATGAAGGTCACAGCCTAGGAAACCTTATGGGCAGTTTTAGTCTGTCACATGGGCTAACTATGAATTGAAAATTGACTCAATGACATCTAACAATAACAACAACTATCTGCCTCAAAGAACACAATCTAGAGACCACATATCTTGGAAGGAATCAAATTCCACAAGTTAGTGTGGGCCTAGAAAAGACTTTCCCAAAATCACTTCTTTGTTGTTGTTGTGTGCCATTGAGTCATCTTCGACTCATTGCGACCTTAAGTACAACAGAATGACACGCTGCCCAGTCCTGTGCCAGCCTTACAATCCCTACTCCTACTATACCTGAGTCCATTGCTGTGTCAATCTGTCGTAAGGGTTGGCTCTACTCCGAGGAGGCAGCTCTTCTCCACTAGTATTTTGAGTGCCTTCTGAACTGAGGGGCTCATCTTCTGGCACTATATTAGATAATGTTTCAGGGCTAATTTTCAGTAATATCATCAGACAGCGTTTCACTGCTATTCATAAGATTTTCACTGGCCAATTCTTTGAGAAGTGGATAACCTCTTCCTTCTTCTGAGTCTGTCTTAGTCTGAAAGCGCTGCTGAAACCTACCCACCATGGGTAACCCTGCTGGCATTTGAAACACCAGTGGCATAGCCTCCAGCCTCACAACAATACCAAAGTCATCACAGTAAGTCAAACTGACAGACAAGTTTGTCTCCCTTAATTGTTCCAAACTGCTCTACCTCAGGTGGAAAAACTTCCCAGTGCTATTTCAGAGAAAAAGACTCTGCAAGGTAATTGAAATCTTGCTCTTAATACTCAGCACACTTTAGTTATGCCTTTGCTACCTTCCCATAGCCTCCTAAGTACTCACGGAAATGCATTGTAATTGCCTGTTTATTAGTCTGGGTCCTTCACTGGGTGGCAGTTCCCTGAAGGAAGGCTTGCTGTGTTGTCTATTTCTGTATTACTGTTATAGAACTTAATACACAGGTGACTAAAGTGCATCTGGTCTAAGGTGCATATGTACTAAGTTATGATTTTTTCAATTGCCTTATTTTCATAAAAAAGTTGGTTAATTAAAAAGGGAGACAGAAGAAGAATCGATGCATTTGAAACATGATATTGGCAAAGAATATTGAATATACTGGGGAAGAAGACCAAATAAATCAGTCTTAGAAGAAATACAACCAGAATATTCCTTTGAAGTGAGGGTGCTGAGACTTTTTTACTCCTTTTGGGCATGCCATCAGGAACTACCAATCACTAGAAAAGGACATGATATTTGGTAAAGTAGAGGACCAAAGGAAGCGATGGAAACCCTCAGTGAGAAGAATTGACAAAATTGCTACAACAATAGACTCAAACATAGTAGTAATTGTAAAGATGGCACACAACTGGGCAATATGGTTGCCGTGAGTCTGAGTTGATGCAACAGCAACTAACAACAACAGCAACTACACAGCTGGTGCTCAATAAGCCAAACATTGAGGAAATGAATGCATGGAGTATATTCATAATGTTGTTTGTGAAGGAGGAATCATACACAGAATTACAACTCCATAGAGCTTTATTAGAAGTCTTCTAGTTCAATCCTCTCAGTAAAGCTCACTGAATGAAGGAACACTTGAAATTTAAGCTAACTCTTTCACACAGTAGTTTAAGCTTGTTTTAGTTGTTATTTGTTTTGTTTTGAGATGAGTGAACATCAAGAATTGCTACTCCCTGTTTTAGTCAGATGAACCTTTTACATACATGGAGAACATTACTAAATTATTGGTAAGTCTTCTCTCTTCTCAAATCCTCTTATGTTTTATTGCTGGGTCATCTGCTAGCCTTTTAGCTGTATGACTTGTTCTCCTTGGACAACTCTGCAAATTCTTCTGCTCTCACCTAGTTTACCGTCTGGGTTTAGAATCACATAAGAAGAGAAGAGTCTAGATACCAGCAAATGTCTATCAGTGCTGACTCTCTCTCGAGCTCTACCATATTTACCATAACAAGAAAAATATTCTTGCACCTTCCTTGAGGGCAAATGTATGTGCTGTGATATTTCAGCAAAACAAACAAACAGGAAAAGAGAAATCCTTCAGGGCTTTTTTTTTCCCCCCACGGACAAGTAAGTTCCTATCTAAAATGACAAAACCAGGCAGTCAGACTTCAAGTTAGCCAGAACATGAGACAGACAACAACGGTAGTAAACGTTGTCTCTAAAGCAAATCTGAAAATGAATTGACTTCAAATTTTAAAAGAATATTTCTTTAGTAGACATGGCTTCGTTTGCCTTCACATTCTTATTTCAATTCCCAATGAAAGTATGCCATAGTCATAAGCAGGTTTTTGTCCACTTTCTCAGACTTTCCGTCCCTTCCCCATTTTTTGTTGCAGACAACACACAATTAACTTAGTTCTGGTTGGCTACAACTATGCTCAGTTTTGTTATCTTGCGATGGATTACTATGTCAAAGAAGTGGTATTTTAACCATTGCAGACAGCAGCTTGATGTTTCCTGATGATTTACCAACATGTTTGCTGAACAACAATAGAAAAAATGTTCAGGTAGGAAACTAGAGAGACTAGGTTTTCCTGTTTACATAGATTAAACAGCAGTTCAATTTCACACACGAACTTTTATTTTTATGATGGATTAGAAACTGATTTTGTTGTTAGTCACTTTGAAGGAGTGGCACAATTGGAGATTGAGTTTTCAAATGAGTAGGATTTAGTCTTATTTCCAGGCAATAAAAACACAATAAAGATCTTGAACAAATTTTGAATTGGCTTTTTTCTGAAGTCTAGTTCAGCCTAATCCCTTTCTTTCTAAAGACCTGTTATCTGTTGAGTTGTTAGTCAAGATGAAGTCAGCACTTTGGGCTCAAACATTGTTTGGTATCATTTTGTGCTTGTGCATACAAATTATTCTTGAGCAAATTGTGGGAGCAAAGAGCTTTGCTTAATCTGACACTCTATTTGTGGTTTATAGGTGTTAAAAACATTTTCTCCAATAAGGGAACACCCAAAATGCATGTAATTAGCACTTTGGCATTTCTATAATACAAATGAATGGATGGGCGGCTCATCTGGGTAACTGCAGAACTTGCATATACTTAGATCCCCAAAGTAACATACGAGTCATTTTGCATTGTAGTACTTTGTGAACTCAAGAAAGAATATTTCATGTGCAATAGTGTTCAATATCAAAAACATGGTATCAAAGCAAAGTCTTACATGCTACTCCAAAAAACAGACAATTTGATCAAGTTAAGCAAACAGATTTTTAATTCAGAGATTTAAAAAAATCATTTAGATGTGAATCATCATTCTAATAAGAATTAAACTAGTCATTTAAGAGGCAATAAACGTTGATTAAAGAAGCAATTTGGTTCTTAAGGATGGTAACAAATTATTATCACCTAATACTTTAAAGAAAAAAGAGACAGTAAGATGGAAAATAACGTCACTGTCTGAATAGCAGTGCAGGAATGGGTTTTGTAGTAGCATTTTCTGTCACTTTGTTCATGTCTTATTAAAGAGGCCAATTCCATAATGATTTAAATTCATGTTCCAGCTAATTGTTTCAGAGAAGTCTTGTATAATTAGAAGTAGGTTAGCTGGTGTTGGTAAGTGATTTGCAGTTAGTTGTGCAACACAATCCCATCAAAGTAGGTCAAGTCAGTGTCCTGCTAAGCACAATTTTACTTGTTTAAAAAGGAGTTCAGCTATCACAATAAAATTCTATGTAATATTTGAAAACAATAAGGGAGAAGTTGGAATTAGCCAATCTTTCCCCTCCCTCCAAAGTAATCATCACACTGCCATGGAGTCGGACCCGACTCATAGTGATCCTTCCTTGGGTTTCCAAGGTGGTATCACTATGGAAGTAGACTGCCCAGCCTTCCTTGGTATATGAATTGCAATCCATTCAGAAGGAAATTGGATAAGAATGACAAAACCAGCTAGTCAGATTTCAAGCCAGAATATGAGACAGACAACAATGACAGTAAACATTGTCTCTAAAACAAAATATTATTAATGTGGGCTCAGTTAGTTCAGAAATTCTGTTAAGTCCAATTACTAGAAGGAGGGCAGTGTGTAAGTATTCATCTGCTAACTGAAAGTTTGGAACTTTGAACACACCAGTTACTCCTCAGGAGAAAGATATAGCAGTCTGCTTTTGTAAAGATTACAGCCTTAGAAACCCTAGAGGGCAGTTCTACTCTGTCCTGTAGGGTTGCTATGAGTTAGAATTGATTCAATCAAAGGTTTGGTTTGATTAACAAAGGTAACACTTTCTAGGCCTCCGTTTTACTTAAGAGGCAATTAGTGTTGATTACATAGATCCTTCTTACACGGATTAAAAAAAAAGAAGAAAAAAAAGCTGAACTGATAGGGTATAATTGAAAGAATCACTTGTTTTGCAATTATTTCCAACTGCTTTAGAATCACTAATATTGATAGGTGAATTTGAGATTGTTCTTATTTACTGTAATTCACCAAATCTTACTTGAAATTAAAGAGCAAAGCTGTCTCTTGGATGACTAAGGTGTGCCTGATCTCAGCCATGATATTTTCAGTAGCCTCATATGAATGTGAGAGGTGGATAATGAATAAAGGAGACCACAGAAGAATATTGAATGTACATGAATATTGAGTGACTGCCAGAAAAATGAACAAATTTGTCTTGGAAGAAGTACAGCCAGAATGATTCTTAGAAGGGAGAATGGCCAGGCTTCATCTCTCATAGTTTGCTCGTGTTGTCCAGACTCCTCCTCCCACAAAAAACAAAAAACAAAAAACAAAAAAATAAGCCTACTGCCATGAATCAATTCTGACTCATAGTGATTCTATAAGACAGAGTATAATTCCCCATAGGGTTTCCAAGGCTGTCAATCTTTAGGGGAGCAGACTGCCTCATCTTCCTCCTGCAGAGTGGCTGGTGGGTTCAAGCTGCCCGCCTTTTGGTTAGCAGCCTTATGTTTTAACCACTGCACCACCAGAGCTCCTGTCATGTTGTCAAAAGGGACTGATCCTTGGAGAAGGATATCATGCTCGATGAAGTAGAGGGTTAGTGGAAAAGGGGAAGGCCCTCAACAAGATGCTCAAGTTGGCAACGATTGTGAGGGGACACAGGGCCAGGCAATGTTTCATTCTGTT
Organism: Orycteropus afer afer; assembly: GCF_000298275.1. Classification (NCBI taxonomy): domain Eukaryota; kingdom Metazoa; phylum Chordata; class Mammalia; order Tubulidentata; family Orycteropodidae; genus Orycteropus; species Orycteropus afer. The sequence continues at coordinate 1,395,664 of NW_006921965.1, read as the reverse complement.
GTACACAGCATTCTTAGGAGTAGGAACTGATTGGGTGGCACATAAAAACATCAACAACATGGCATTGTAAGGTTCATTTCAATTTCAGAGGTGTTAGCCTGTGGGGAAACAAAAAAAGGCCATCTTATGGAAGATGTTCTTTCATCACAAAGTACTTTTGTCACCCCTGTTTTAAGGTACTATCAAGTTGTTTCCAACTCACAGTGACCTCATGGGCAACAGAATGAAACCTTGCCAGATCCTCTGCCGTCCTGCCAATCATTGCTGTTTGAGCCCATTGTTGCCATCCATGGCAATCCATCTCATTGAGGATCTTCCTCTTTTCCCTTGAACTTCTATTTTACTAAGCTTGATGTCCATCTCCAAAGTCCCTGCTGATAACATGTCCAAAGTAAGACAAGCTCACCATTTTTGCTTCTATAGCTTATTCTGGCTGTACTTCTTCCAAGACAGATTTATTCATTCTTCTGAGAGGCCTGGTTGCATACTTGGTAAGCATTTTGCTGGTAACTGAAAGTTTGGAAGTTCAAACCCACCAGCCACTCTGCAGAAGAATGATGTGGCAGTCTATTTTATTTATTTATTTATTTATTTATTTTTATAGCTTACAGCCTTGGACATGGGCAATTCTACTCTGTCTTATAGGATCGCTATGATTTAGAACAATGGCAATGTGTTTTTGTCACCCTAGTTTCTGTAGATGCATGAACTGACATCAGAATATAATAAAATTGTATTCCTTGAAAGTATTATATTGCTATTTTATTGTTGGTTGTCTTCGAGTCAGCTCTGATCCACAGAGGCTTTCTGTATAACAAAACACAGTGTTGCCTGGCCCTGCACTGTCTTCATGATCCTTGGTATGTTTCAGTCCATTATTGGAGCTATTGTGTCAATCTACCTCACTGTGGGTTTCTCTCATTTTCATTGCCTCTCTACTTCACCAAGGGGGCTCTGGTGGCATAGTGCTTAAGGCATTTGACTGCTAAACAGAAGGCTGGCGGTTCAAACCCACCAGCCATTCCTTGGAAGGAGGAATGGGCAATCTACTTCCGTAGAAATACTTCCTTGGAAACCCAAAGAGGGGTCACTATGAGTTGGATCGACTCAATGGCAGTGAGTTTGGTTTTTTCGGTTTTCTACTTTACCAAGTTTATGCCCTTTCCTAGAAAGATCTATAATGTCCTGAATATATCACTATGATGTTATGAGAATGAATAATACTCATGATGCAAAGCATATGACTTGTATTTACCAAGTCTTATGGTGCATCCAGGGATGTCCCTCGCAATTTATGTATCACCCTTAGACTTGAGTACCTCTTATTTCCTTTGTGGATGCTTTGGTTCCCACAAGATGGAGGTGAGAAGAACACAAAGTTATTTGCCAAGGAAGACTGGTGTTTTGCACCAGAAACCCTTAGAACAACAATTTATGCAGATTTGCCTTAACAAGTTTTAAGTGATCTACACATTACCTGTAAAAATAATGATGAGAAAAGTTAACCCATGTGTCAAGAAAAATGAAAGAAGACTGTCTTTATCCCAATTTATAACTAGACTCTTCCTTTAGGAAGAAACCTTCTCAGAAAACAATGACTCTGATAGCAGATGTTTCAGATGTTTGGATGTCTCAGTAACTTTCGATTTCCCATAAAAATGGACATTATGGGTAATAGAAAGAGCCCTAGTGGTAGAGTGGTTAAGCACTCAGCTGCTAACCGATACGTCGGCAATGTGAACCCCAAGTGACTCCTCAGGGAAAAAGAGGAGACAGTCTGCTTCTGTAAAGATTATAGCCTAGGAAACCCTGTGAGGCAGTTCTGCTCTGTCCCTTAGGGTTGCTGTGAGTCGCGGTCAAGTCCACAGCCCCCAACAACAGCATGGGTGATAATAACTGAGCATATTAGATTATATATTTAGTTAGATCTAGTGGCTTTGCCATGGAAGCTGAACTAAATTTTGTTCTGGATGTTGCAAAAATAAAGAAACTAGAAGCCTGTACTCTGTTCCATTTCTGAAATGGTTAAAGCATTGCCCTGGACTGTAAAACCAGGACTGTGGCTTGGAAACAATCTTTGATATTATCTGAAAATCTTAAAAAAAAAAAAAAAAAATGCAAGTGTGGCCTTATTTTCTTCTAGCTGATCTGCCCTAAGTGCATTTTAGGTTCCTGTCTGATTGTGCTCAGATGTGGGTAAGAGGGGAGGAGGGAAAAATAATGTTTCTTAACTGAGGATAAAAAAGATTTCAAATTATGTGCATCTCACACCCTTTGGTGTCTGCCCCACATTCTACACCACAATGTGGGGGAGATATTGCTTATTTGGTGTTTATTTCTTTAGGTGAAAACAAGCACTGAAGAGGAAGGCATTACAGATAGATGCAATTTCTGAGCTCTAGGAAGAGGAATCAGCTGGTACCTCTCAAGCAAGACCTCAAGGGGATTTAATCAGACTATGGTTCCTCTTCTTAAGAACAACTGGTTTTGGGCAATTTCAGATCTTATCCTCCTTAGCCATTATTGAAACACCTACCTTTACTGGCATTTTCTTTTTTAAACTGTAAAATCAAGCAAGATTCTAAAAATTCATTCCAAAGTCAGTTTGTTAAAGGAAGTTAAGAGAGGAGACCATGTTTTGAAAACATTGAACATTTGTATTAAAATGTATGTATATTTTGTTCTTAATGCCATTACTTGGGTGTTTGTTTAATATAAAAATAAAATATTATAATATTTTATACATATAAACATATTCACACACTTACATGCATAATTTTGCATGAATATGGTGATATAGTACATGCTATTTTAATGCAATTTTCCTCACATTTTCTTCTTTACTTTCTCTCTTCACCTACTTGTACCTCCTACTCTTAAATGCAGGTTAACAACCTAGTGTGCATCTTTCCATATTTTTGTACACGCTCATAGAATTATATCCAAAATACATGCATAAACACATATATATACACACTCAAACTCAAATTCACACCTATTGAGCCGATTCTGACTCATAGTGACTGACCCCCCCTCATTGGGTTTCCAAGACTTTAAATCTTTACCGAAGCAGATTGCTTCATCTTTCTTCCACAGAGTGGCTGGTGGCTTTGAACCACCAACTTTCTGGATAGCGGACAAATGCCTTAACCACTACATCACCAGAGCTCCTTATATACACACTACACATATACCTATATGTACACACATATACTTACATTTAGTTTTACGTCTTTTATTTGACAAAAAATAACAACAAACAACTGTAAGTACATACTTCTCTGAATGTTGTTTTACTCACTCAACAATACCTTGTGGACATTTCTCTAAAACAACTAAGTCAATTCTGAAATCTTTCTCTCTCTCTTTAGTGACTACACAGTATATATGGTATGGATATACCACAATTAAATCAATTATTCCCTGTAAATGTGCATTATTTTTCAGTTACGTCCACTGCAATAAACATGCATGTATATATGTATTGAAATTTCCTCTGTACTAGATTCTCAGGAATGAGATTGCTGGGTTAAAGACATCAAGTGTTTTTAATTAAAAATATTTCTTTACAAGATTATTTCCAAAAAAGCCTGCTTTAGTTCGCATTTCTATCAGGCATGCTTTAGAGTTAATGTTTTAATACTTGTTACTCAAAGTTTGGTCCACGGCCCAGCAGCATTGGCATCACCTAGAAGGTTGGGAGCTCTGGTAGCGTAGTGCCTAAGGCACTTGACTGCTAACCAGAAGGCTGGAGGTTCAAAACGACCAGCCACTCCTCGGAAGGAAGGTTGGGCAATCCACTTCCGTAGTGATACTGCCTCGGAAACCCAAGGAGGGGTCGCTGTGAGTTGGGTCCAACTCAATGGCACATAACAACAGAAGCTTTTTAGAAATACAGACTCTTAGCCCTACTGGATTTTAATAGAATTAAATAAAATTAAATAAAATGTATCAAGATTTAATAGAAAGGATGATCCATATAAAACCAAAACCAAAACCAAACTCACTGCCATCTAGTCCTATCCGACTCATAGCGACCCCTCCTTGGGTCCTGAGACAATATCACTATTGAAGTAGATTGCCCAATCTTTCTTCTGAGGAGTGGCTAGTGGGTTTGAACCACCAGTCTTCTGGTTAGCAGTCAAATGCCTTAGGTGCTACTCCACCAGATGATCCATATGCACCTTATAATTTAAAAATCACTGTCTAAAGTCACCAGCAATCTGTGTTAACTTTGGGGGGTGTATTTATGAAATATCTTCTCTGAGAGGATAATTAAGTAATTAGTAATAGTGGCTGACACTTGGGTGGAGCATTGTGTCTGGCAATGGTAACTGGCTTTTCACCATATTCCTGTAACCTTCAACTTTTTTCCATGGGCATGGATTATCTACTTACATTTTTAAATAAGAAACTCCTAGCAAAAATAATTATTAGTTTCCATCCTCAAATCTCCAGGAAGATGGTAGGCTCCCCATGGACCCCTCACACATTGCCATAGACCTTTATCAAGTTCAGACACTTCAATTTAGGAATTGTATGGTGAAGGAAAATTCCCCAAGCCACACAGTTTGCTTTTTGAGGATGTGAAAATGTAATGATGTCAATGGGAGTTTATTGGACAGGAAAACTTGGACAGGGCAGACAGAGTGAGTCAGAGCTATAGGGCATCTTTGGACTTTTTCTGCAATCGCTCCCCAGTTTGAACAGTGATTACCACTCTGGTGTCAAATTTGCTTTATATTTGCAAATTGCATTAAAAAATTGTAATAGATTCCCCTTCTTGAAATATGAGTGTACTCAGGTTTGCTGTAAATCAGAGAACTGACAAGCAGATAGGAAACTGCAGAGTCCGCAGTTAGGTTTGCAGGCACCAAGACAGTGGTGAGGTTCTAAGGAGTGTGGTAGGCAGTCTGGCCTCTGAGGTCAGACATGGAGCATCATCCTCACCCTGTTGGTTCCTAGAAATCTTCCTGGAATAAGATTCTACCCTATGTCTCAATAAACAATTGTGTATGCAACTTACTATTATTATTATTTTTAACTTTTTATTGTGATTTGGCTGAAGGTTTATAGAGTATATCAGTTTTCCATTCAACAATGCATACGCATTTTGCTTCATGCCATTGATTGCAGTCTCCACAATGTAACATCACTCATCCCACTTCCTCGGTTGTTTCCTCTTTCCATTCCTTCTTTTCTATCACTACTTACCTTCTGAACTTTGTCTTTGGGTAAATGTTGCCCTTTTGATCTTTAATGGTTGCTTGTTCCAAGGAGTGCATACCTGCCTAGTGTTATTGTTCACCTTACAGACCTGTCTATTGTTTGGTTGAAATTTGAGCCATGGGATTGAGTTCAGTTCCAGGCTTAGAGGGTGTCTAAGGGCTATAGTCCCAGGGGTTCCACCAGTCTCTATCCAACCAGTGAGCCTCGTCTTTTTTTTTATGATTCTGAGTTTTGTTCCACATTCTTCTCCAACTTTATCTGGGATCTACTGTGATCCCTGTAGAGGAGTCAGCAGTGGTAGCCAGACACCATCTAGTTCTTCTGGTCTCAGAGTCATGGAAGCTGGGGTTCAGTGATTCATTCATCCTTTGATCTATGGGTTTCCATGCATCTTTGCTCTGGCTGGGGAGAGACCAATAGCTGCCTGTTAGATGGCTACTCACAAGCTTTTAAGACCCCACTTGTTACTCACCAAAGTAGATGCAGAACATTTTCTTTGGGGACTATATTGTGGAAATTGACCTTGATGTGCCCTGAGACTATGTTCCTAAGCCCCCAAGCCCAGCAACTCATTCCCTCATGGTGTTCAGTTATGGCTAAGATGTGTTCATAACTTGGCTCCCTGTTTGTTTTAATATATTCACGGATATATTTGCAGCATATATAAATACATATGGAGAAATGTCCCCTGTCAAATCTATATACATTCATATACCCATTCACCTCCCCATACCTGTTTAACTTGCTTGTCTATCTTTGTATGCACTAGTACATTATTATTAATGTTATTGTAGGATTGCATATGTACTAGTATTTGTCTCTGTTGCTCTTTTTAGTAGGTATTTCATGAAGGCTAAGCTGAAAATATATGGATTTATAAAGCCGACTCTGAAGTTTAAAATAGATGAGTCTTTTAAATCCAGTTTCTTCGTGTGTTGACACCCTGTGAGTCTAAATATTGTTAGCTGCCATGGACTCAGCTCCTGACTCATGACAACTTCACCCACAATGGAACTAAACGTTGTCAGGCCCTGTGCCATCCCCATGATCAGTTGCAGGTCTGACTCTTGTGATCCATGGGGTTTTCACTGGTTGATTTTCCAATGTAGACAAACAGGCCTTTTTCCTAGCCTGTATTAATCTAGAAGCTTTGCTGAAACCTGTTCAGCATCATGACAACATGCAAGCCTCCCCTGACAGATGGGTGCTGGTTGCACAGGAGGTGCATTGACCAAGAACTGAACTCAGATCTCCTGCATGGAAGATGAGAATTCTATCACAGAAACATTATGTGTTTAAGTAGCTTGACACTAAGAGCAGCAATTCGAATTTATTTGGTTCTTGAATCCACCCCTTTGTTGAGGACTACTAAACTCACTGCTGTCGAGTCAATTTTGACTCATAGCGACCCCTCCTTGGGTTTCTGAGCCAGTATCATTACGGAAGTAGATTGCACCATCTTCCTTCTGAGGAGTGGCTGGTGGGTTTGAACCACCAGCCTTCTGGTTAGCAGTCAAATGCCTTTGGTACTATATCACCAGAGCTCCGAAGGCCCTGAAAAATGTGGCCTGTGTATTTTTGACAGTCACTAGTGGGGCTAGGAGTATCTCATATGTTGTTGTTGTTGTTGTTAATGTGCTGTCAAGTCAGCCCTGACTCATCAACAAATTTGCCTGGTACCAGAGAATCTTCCATTTCTTACACTTCACTGACTTTTCTTCCTCTAAATGCTGCCACATCTGCCGGGAATTCCTTTCCCTACAGAGCATCTTCTTTCTTTCATTAGGCATCTGTCTCCTGGGATAGCTGGGATACCTGAGCCCTGATGTGTATATGTGCATTGGAGATAGATAGGATGAGGTGGAGAGGATAAAGCTGCACAGAATATTTCTGGGTGCAGGGAGAGAACTCAATCTCTCTTGTTTTGGGATCACTCTCTGTAGAGGCAGTGTACCTCAGGGGTTCAGTGAAACAGCCTCTCTAGACTTTACTCAGATCCCTTTCTCTTGAGGCCATGGCCTTTACTTACAGATAAATCCAAGTAACAGAAAATACACTGTATCCAAAGCATTATTACTGAATCTAGCTACTTGTCTCTGGCTTCTTCTATACTTAAGGTCCATTTTGTCTCAGAATTTTACCTTCCACATATAGGCTTCTGAGTCCCAGATGAAGTTTAGGCTGGGGGTCCTGCCACACCTACAGAAGAAACCCTAGGTCCATGAGATATAATGGTTCGTTGCCTGGACTTCTCTGAGCTCTAGTACCTAAGAAAGAAGATTCTTTGGCTAAGTAGGTACTATATCAGCTATTGAGTTGCTTTTGGGGATAGTGGGCTTCGCTGGCCATACAGTCGGGGCTAGTATCTCTGTCAGGACCAGTCCTACCCAGCCCTAGACCTCTTCCTCTTGGTCTCTCCAAGAATGGAAATGGAGATTGGTCCTATCCTGCATGGGAAAGACCAGTACTCATGGCCTGACAGGGAGTTTGAGGGAGAAAGAGGCTATTTTCCAATCTCTATCCTGTCATGCTCAGAGCTGCTGCCATGTGCAACCCCAGCTGTGAGGATGCTGAGTGTGAGTGACTGGGGTTGGGTGTTGAGACAGAGGTGAAGAACTAGAGGATGGGGGAGGACAAGGTGAGAGTCTTCCTGCTTCTAAAACCAATAATGAATTTTGCAGGAGATACATTCTACTGTCATGAAGTTGCATTTTATTTTCATAAATTGAGAGGGGACAGAGGGCAGGGTAGGAATGGGGAATATATCTTCTGACCATGCTTTCCTATCCCTGAGAATTTCTGTAAAAGGAAACCAGTACCAGCTGCTGCCAAGTCAACTCCAAATCAGGGTGACCCACGTGTGGCAGAGCAGAACCATGCTCCATAGAGTTTCCAGTAGCTGGTTTTTCAGAAGCAGATCACCAGGCTTTCTTCCAAGGTGACCATGAGTGAACTGGAATTGCCAAACTTTGTTAGCCGCCCCGAGTGTTAAGCATTTGCACCACCTAGGTATTCCCCTGTGTTCTGGTTACCTAGTGCCGTTCTGACAAGACTATACCACAAATGGGATGGCTTAAACAAATAGGAGTTTGTTTACAATTTGGAGGCTTTAAGTCAGTTCAAAGTTCCAGGCTCTAGGGGCTGGGTTAAAGCCCCTCAACCCTGGGGTCCAGCTCTGCGTCCTGCTCCTGGCCCACTGGAGCTAGAGGAGTTTCTTCACTCAGCTGCTGGCTGCTGAGGCTGACAAACCCAAGGTTGACAAATAAAAAGGCACAGTCTTGATGTTACAAAACCACATGGCAGGCCATTAATTTAAGTCCATTGTAAGTCTCAAGGTCAACAGAGCATGGCAGGCTGCTGAACATCGACATGGCTACATGCAGAGTCCAAGCATGCCATAAGCTAGAGACTATTCCCAAAGCTGCTGTTTATATATGGGAAGCAGACCACATACCCAAAGCAGCTACTCAGCTGCTTGTGGTAGATCCCACCATGGAGTTGATTGCCAGTCTCATCATGGGGAAGTACTTACCACCAGCTGCCCAGCCACTCAACTAGGTCCAGCCAAGTTGACACACAAACATAACCACCACACCCTGTGAAAGGAGTAGAATGCCTTATGAAGTAGGTGTATAGCCAATTTGGAAATAAATCCACTAGGTGGGCTTCCTGGTCAAGGGTTTGATCACAATTGTTATGTTAGTAATCACCATTTCAGGAACCCTGACCTGTTCCTAGCCATAGGGGGAGGGGTGGCTACAGGAAACTGCTGGCTTTCCCACTTCAATTCGGGCTTGTGGGTGGCATTGAGAGGTAGGTAGAAGATGTACTGCTAAACATCCTCCTATCGCAAAGGAACCTGTGGGCAAATGTATGGCCAGGTTGTGCAGTGTGTTGCGTACTTGTTTTTGGAGCCTGTCCTAGTTTACCACTTCCAGGTTTTCAAGGTTCAGCCTCGGCCCACACATATGTGCTCAGTCTCTCACCTTCCATACCTAGCGTGAGGAGAGATGCAGGAGTTGAGAAAACTAGTTGTAAAGTGGGTTGTAGGGCTGATCTCAGTTCAGCTGTGCACCCTCAGGCCTCCCGGGGGTCAGCTGTCTGGCAGCCCAGAAATTACACAGGATCAGCTGGAGAACCATGGATGCTGACAGTTTTCTTCCTCAGACTGTTCATCCACATGGTTTGAGTGTCCAGGTGTGCTGGGAGAGCATCAAGGCTGCCACACGTGGTTAGGCTTTTTGTACATTGCAAACATTTCAGTGAAACAGCCTTTCTAGATTTTACTCAGATCCCTTTCTCTTGAGGCCATGACCTTTACTTACAGATAAATCCAAGTAACAGAAAATACACTGTGTCCAAAGCATTATTACTGAATCTATCTACTTGTCTCTGGTTTCTTCTGCACTTACAGTCCATTTCATCTCAGAATTTTACCTTCCGCATATAGGCTTCTGAGTCCCAGATGAAGTTTAGGCTGGGGGTCCTGCCACACCTACAGAAGAAACCCTAGGTCCATGAGATATAATGGTTCGTTGCCTGGACTTCTCTGAGCTCTAGTACCTAAGAAAGAAGATTCTCTGGCTAAGTAGTTACATGCAAGTCAGTTGCATGGAGAATGGGGGCTGAAATTTATTAGCCGGTCTGTTGTGTCCTGCCATGGTGCTTGATCAGTTTAGAGGAAGGGGAGTCTTTCTATAATTCATTCTTCTGAAAGGTGCCTTATGAGGATTCACACGAAGGCCCTGTATGAGCCAGTGGTGGCCCTGGGCACATGATTTTAAATTATGAAGCCTTGGATTTAGGAGCTTCTACTTTCACTGTGGAGAGCAGACCTTCTCTTGACTTGTTTGAAGTGCTGCCCTTTAAGAACCTGGCAGTTGAAAACTGATAGCAGCCCTGGTAGCACAACGGTTAAGTGTTTAGCTGCTAATAACCTAAAGTTTGCTGATGCAATTGGTGGTTCAAACCCACCTAGTAGCTCCTGTAAAAATTACAGCCTAGGAAACCCTATGGGGCAGTTCTACTCTGGGTCATGGGGTACTATGAGTTCAAATTTACTTTCAGTAGCACACAAAAACAACAAGCCACACACAAGGCCTACAGATTTGTTTGTTATATAGAGTTGGCCCACACAGTATGCTAAAATGTTTGAATTAGCTGCAAATTTTTAAAATTAAAAAGTATAAATATAAATATCTAATAAAGAATATTGAGTATGCCATGGACTGGCAGAAGAATAAACAAATCAATCCTAGAAGAAATGAAATCAGAATGCTCCTTAAAAGTGAGAATATTGAGACTTTGGCTGGCTTACTTTGGACATGCTATCAGGAAAGACAGATCACTAGAAAAAGACATCATGTTTGGTAAAATAGAGTCAGTGAAAGTGAGCAAAATCCTCAGTGAGATGGATTGAGACAATAGCCACACAGTGGATCCAAACATAGCAGTGATCATAAAATGGCACAGGACTGGGCAACATTGTGTTCTGTTATTCATAAGGCACCATGAGTTGGAGGTGACCGGATGGCAACTAACAAAAACAACATTTACAATTTAAGCAATTTCATATAAAAATATAAATTTCTGGCTTCCTACAGCAATACCAGGTAACACTTGGTAGCAACCAATTAGTGTGTGACACAGTCCTCACCATGTCCTGTTGCCTCTGTGACACTGAGGATAAAAGGCATGTGCTGTGTATCATAGTGCTTATGCTCTATTTTCTTCTAGTAGAATTGAGAGAAAAGTGAAATCTTTCCTGCACTCTTTTTCAAAAGCAGGAAAATTAAAGACAGACTGAAAAGCCATTTTATTTTTATTTTAAAAAATCTGGCCTGCTATATATTTTTAAATTACTTGTCAAGTCCCTCTAGCATTTGTATTTGCAGTCCACACTCTAAAGTCAAATAGTCACATAATCATGGAGTCTAAGAAACCTGAGAAATTCAGTTATAGCACCTTCCCTTTTAGTTGGTCATTATTTCTGCTACCTAGACTACAGAAGCATGTCGATTCATTAGGATCTCTCTGCATTGGAGGTTTTGGCTTGAGAGATGTATTCTGGGGTTTCCTCTCACTGTGCTCTGCCTAAAGTGTTTATTATGACAAAGGGTTAAACCATTGTGCTGAAATGGGAGGCTGGCTGGGGATTGGACTTCCTGGGGTAAGGTCAAAGGGTCAAACAGGCACTGTGATCAGACCTATGGAGCTCAGAAGGGAGGTGAAGATTGGAGGTTAGAATGGAATGACAGAGAAATTAATAACACCTGTGGAGCAAGCCAGGTGGTCACAAAATTGTCAATATGTAGGTCAATGGAGTCCAAGTTCATAAACCAAGTCTTCTGCCAGCAAAGTTCTGAGCCATTAGGGAAGCAGATGGTCAAATTGTTGTTGTTATGTGCCGTGGAGTCAGCCCTGACTCATAGCCACCCCTCCTTGGGTTTCCGAGGCAGTATCACTACGGAAGTAGGATTGCCCAACCTTCCTTCTGAGGAGTGGCTGGTGGGTTTGAACCGCCAGCTGGTTAGCAGTCAAGTGCCTTAGCCACTATGCTACCAGAGCTCCCAATGGGGAGCTTTAGGAGACTTTATACGCTTGGCTACACCTGGCCATACCTCTACCTGGCTCACAAGAAATAAGGAAGCATTCTAGTCTAAGTAACTAAGAACAAAGTCTCTGGAGACATATTCTTTTCTGAGTTCCAACACTAGTTTCTTATTAACCAAGTGAGCTGGGGTCGGTTCTTTAACCCACTCATGCCTTAGCTCCCTTCTCTATATAATGAGAAGAGTAATATGGTGATGCAGTGGTTTAAATGCTTGGCTGATAACTGAAAGATCAGTAGTTCAGATCCACCAGCTGCCCTGCAGCAGAAAGATGAGGCAGTCTGCTTTTGTAAAGATTACAGTGTTGGAAAGCCTACAGGGCAGTTCTACTGTATTCTGTGGGGTCATTACGAGTCAGCATCGATTCAATGGCAATGAATTTGTTTTTTCTTTCTGTGATTTATAGATTAGGAGAGTGGTGGTTGTGAGCTACCATCAAGTCAGTTCCAACTCATAGTGACCCTACGAACAACAGATGGAATACTCCCTGGTCCTGTGCCATCCTTACAATTGTTCTACGTGTGAGCCTATTGTTGCAGCTGGTGTATGGATCCATCTTGCTTGGGATCATACTCGTTTTTGCCGACCCTCTACTAAGCATGATGTCTTTTTCCAGGGACTGTTTCCTCCCGATAACATGTCCAAAGTATGTGAGATGAAATCTCATCATCCTTAGCAATCTAACTGTGCTTCTTCAAAGACGCATTTGTTCGTTCCTCTGGCAGTCCATGGTATATGCAATATTCTTTGCTAACACCGTAATTGTGACTGTTGTCAGGTGTCATCAACTTGCTTTAGATTTGTAGCAGCCCATGCACAAAAGAACAAAACATCGCCCATTCCTGTGTGATCCTCATTATCACTGTTCTGTTTGAGCTCATTGTTGCGGTCACTGTGTCAATCCACCTCGTTGAGGGTCTTCTACTCTACCAAGAATGATATCCTTCTTGAGGGACTGGTCCCTCCTGAAAACATGACCAAAATACAGGTGATGAAATCTGGCCATTGCATCTAAGGAACATTCTGGCTGTACTTCTTCCAAGACAGATTTGTTCATTCTTCTAGCATTCCATGGCATATTCAATATTCTTCACCAATACCTCAATTCATATGTATCAATTCTTCAGTCTTCCTTATTCACTGTGCTGCTTTCACATACATATAAGCCACTGAAAATACCATGGATGGGGACAGGCACATATTAGTTTTGAAAGTGACATTTTTTACTTTGTAACACTTTAAAGTGATCTTTTTCAACAGATTTTTCAATTCCAAAACATTGTTTGCTTTCTTGATTGCATGGGCATTGATTATGGATTCAAGTAAAATGAAATCCTTTACAAAGTCAGTATTTTCTCCATTTATCCTGACGGGGATTAAATAAGTTACTTCTTACAAAGTGCTTAGAATAATGGTTGGACCATGTCAAATACTTAGTAAGTATTTACTGGTACCTGCTTGCTGCCTTCAGCCTCCCTTAGAAAATGCAGTCTTTGGAAACAAATTGGTTACCAACTTTAAGGAAGATTTCCTATGAAAGAAACAGGAGTATATTTTTATAAGAGGCACTTGGCATTTTAAAGAAACTTTCCAAGGAATGTTATTGGCAAAATGAGTGAGTTTTATAAAAACCCAACCAGTTGCTATGAAATTGATTCTGAGTCATGATGACCCCATATGTGTCAGAATGGAACTGTGCTGTATAGGATTTTCAATGGCTGATTTTTTGGAAGTAGATCACCAAGTTTTTCTTCTGAGCTGTTTCTTAGTGGACTCAAACCACCCACCTTCCAGTTAGTAATTGATTGCATTAATCATTTGTACCACCCAGAGACTACTAAGCATTAGGAAGGGTATCTAAATTTAGGGAGAAACTCTAAAGTCTCTTGTGACATCAGAAATCCAAGTGATGTCTTCTAGTCGAGACACTCTTCCTTTAGAGCATGATGGCAAAGTCCCTCTTTATTTCACAAGGCCTTTAAAATGAAATGGCCTCAGGCAGTAAAACTGGTCAGAAAAGAGCAAGCCCTCAGTCTTCAGAGTGCATGGTGGAGTCTGCCGTAGTGTGAGGAGGATGTTGTGGTTCCAGCCTGGTTTGTGGGGGCACAGCAAGGTGAGGTTGTTTCAGAGACAGTGCTCACTATTGCTGTCTCCTTGTGGTTAGCGTGAAGTGAGCAAAGACACAACAGTATTTGCTTGGAGCTCAGGTGTTCAAGGTGCTGCTTTGAGACCCGTGCGGCCCTTTGGGCCTTTGAACTGCAGCCACAAGACTCCCGTGGCATCTCTTTCCAGATTTGTTTTGAAACAAGCTTGAAAACAATTTCACCCTGTCCTGTGCTAAGAATCTGAGAGTGAATGTGTGTGTACTTTGTTTGTAGATAGCTCAATAGAATCTTTAGTGATGTCGCTGGTAACAGAGGATGTCTTGCTAAGTCTCACGTCTTTGTCAAAGAAACAGCAGAAAACCTGCTGGAAGGACCTATTCCTACAGGCAACATAAATTTGTCATTAAGTCAAGTATGCCAATAAAATATGAGAGGAGAGGGAATATGTTGCAAAGAATGTTGGAGGCAGAATTAAGGCAAGTTTTGCTTAGGTAATAAAGGGGTAGGGAGTTGGGGAAGGATTTAAAGAGAGCCCAGATGGTGAGGGCTGCTGAGTTGACTTAAGGGGGGGGGGGATTAGGCCAGGTTTCAGGTTTTAAAAGGAGCTCATTGTAATAAGCTTCTTAGTTCTCATTAACGTCCATAAATCAATCAGTCTCAAACAGATGCACCCAGATCTTGCCCTTGCTCTCTTCTCCAGAGCTGCCAAGGGCCAAAATGGCCCAATGGGAGGAAGAAAGCAACCCTCCTCCTACCTACACAGACAAATATGCATGCACTTATCATCATCATCATCACCATCGACATCCTCCTCCTCATTATAATCCTGAAAGGACTAAACCAGTTCTCTCTACAGATCTAGCATGAGGGACATATAAGTTTATAGGAACATCTCTCCTCTAAAAAAGGGCACTGGTGGTTCAATGGTAGAATTCTGGCCCTCCGTGGGGGAGACCTTGGTTTGGTACCTAGACAAATGACTTCATGTGCAGCCACCATCTATCAGTGGAGGCTTGAATGATGCTATGCAGCTGAATAGGTTTCACGAGAACTTCCAGACTTGAGACAGGCTAGGAAGATAAATCAGGTGATCTACTTCCCAAAATCAGCCAATGAACACCCTATGGATCACAATCGTCCTGTCTCCAACTGAAGAAGGGGGAGGTGGAGGACTGGGCAGCATTTTCTTTCCTTGTGGGTGGGCTCACTAGGAGGTGGGGCCTGCCTTAATGGCAGCTAACAACAAGCACTCTAAAAAGTTACTCTACTCTTCCTAAAATGTCTGTTCAAAGGAGACATCCCTCTTTATTCATTAATTCATCCCATATTTATTGAGTATTTAATGAGTGCTAGGATCTTTTCTGGGTGCTGTGTGGGAAAGAAAGATAAGTAAGCATAGAAAGATAAATTATGGCCAAATTTTAACATGTTAAGAAATCTGGGCTTTATTTTGTAGGCAAGAGGTTGGAGAGAAGTTTTTTAAGCAAATGAGTAATATGCTTCAAGCAGAGTTTAGAGAATATCATTTTGGGAATGGTGTAGAAGCTAGATTGGAACAGAAAATGGAGGATTAGGGAGAAGGTCGAGAAAGTGTGTGTATGGGGGGGTCAGATGAGGGCTATTGCAAGAATCTGAAAAAAAGGTTTTGAGGCCCTTTGAAATAATATGATGACTGTGGGGACTGCAAGGAAACGACAAATATGAGAGACATTTAGAAGGAGCTCTGGTGGCATAGCACTTAAAGCACTTGACTACTAACCAGAAGACTGGCAGTTCAAACCCACC
Source organism: Orycteropus afer afer (assembly GCF_000298275.1). Taxonomy (NCBI): domain Eukaryota; kingdom Metazoa; phylum Chordata; class Mammalia; order Tubulidentata; family Orycteropodidae; genus Orycteropus; species Orycteropus afer. The sequence continues at coordinate 1,379,934 of NW_006921965.1, read as the reverse complement.
AGCCACTCCTTGGAAGGAAGACTGGGCAATCTACTTCCGTAGTGATATCACCTCAGAAACCCAAGGAGGGGTCTCTATGAGTCAGATCCGACTCCATGGCAGTGAGTTTGGTTTGTTTTTTTTGTTTAATCTATAAGGCTTGGGTATGATGGGAGAGCGAGAGAGCAAGAAGGCAAGGATGCCTCTAAAATTTTGAGGGTGTGAGACCAGGAGAACCAGGGACATTGGCATTACAACAGAGTGGGAAGTTAGAAGCGGGGGCTCAACCCAGAGAATCTCAGGGATGGAAGGGGCCATGAAGACATCCAGCCAAATGCTCCATCCAGAGTCTGTTACCCCTCTGCTCCCATGGTAACCCTTCCTTACAGGGAAGGTAGCAGTTGAGTAGCTGGGATATAGCATTGGACTTTATGGGTAGGGGTTCTAGTGCAAGAAATGTTGGAGTGCTCAAGCAGGGGGATAAATCTAGTAAGAGTGTTCTAGAGAACAGGGAGATCTATACACAATGACAACCAAGATCAAAGGGCCTGTTGTGGAGATGAAGTTGGGATAGCAGAGCTGAGACATTTATTCAGTAGAAATGGAATTCCAGCCATAGCAAGAAATAATGCTAAGTATTGTGTTCCTGATGGTACACATAGAGGTACTATGCCTCTATCTGAATCTTTCTGGCAACAGCAGGCTCATAGCTTCTCACACTCAGCTGAAATCTGTCATGTTGTGGCATTCACCACTAGTGTTGGTTTATTCCTGGGGATCACAGAAAAGGCGTTTCTTCTGGAGAGCCTTTCAAATGGTTGAAGATGGCTCACTTCTCTCCTAAGTCTGAAGCTTATCTTCTCAAAACCAAACATTTGACCCCAGTGCTTAGTGTTACTTAGGTAGAGTCCTTAGACTGATCCTAATGTGGCAGCATTTTGTGTTTCCTCACATCTGAATATATATCAATACTTCTGTATATATAAAGGAGCTCTGGTAGCATAGTGGCTAAGGCACTTGACTGCTAACCAGAAGCCTGGTGGTTCAAACCCACCAGCCACTCCTCGGAAGGAAAGTTGGGCAATCCTACTTCCATAGTGATACTACTGCCTTGGAAACCCAAGGAGGGGTCACTATGAGTCAGGGCTGACTCGATGGCACATAACAACAACAACAACATGTCTTGGTTCTCCAGTTCTGCAATAACAGACATGCTACACCAAACAGGAATTTATTATTTTACAGTTTGCCATCGAGTCAATTCCACCTCACAGTGACCCTCTTTGAGTTTCCAAGGTAGTAAATCTTTACAGAAGTAGATTGCCCAGTCTTCCTTCTGCAGAGTGGCTGGTAGGTTCGAACCTTGTGGTTAGCATTCAAATGTCTTAGACACTATGCCACCAGAGCTCCCTGTTTAGGAGGCTAAAAGTCCACATTCACAGTACCAGCTCTAGGGGATAAGTGAAGACCCCTTGACCTGGGGCTTCAGCTCTGCCTCTTGTTTCAGGCCCACTGGAGCTGGAGGCATCTCCTAACTCAGGCAGCTGCTGGGTGCTGAGGCAGATGAACCCAAGGTTGGTACTTAAAATGGGACAATCCTAAGGATGGTAGGTAACATGGCAGGCTGCTGGTACAAGCCCAGGAACTGGAAATGAGGACTTGGTCAAATGCAGGATTCAGATATGCCAAAAAGCTGGAGATCTTTCTCAAAGCTTCACCATATACACTGGAAATAGGTCACACTCCAAAGGCAACTCCTTTCAATTGATTAGATACTCACAGCAGATTTTATGATGGAGATGATTACAATCTCATCATGGGGAAAAACTACAGTCAAAACCATAGCCCAGCCAAGTTGATACACAACTTTAACTCCCACAGTGCACCTGTTAAAGTGTGTGGCCATCAATTGCACATAACATTGCAGTTGAGGTCTGACCACCACAAATCAGAAGAAAGTCAGCATTTCCCTTGGTTGAGTTGTTATACTACCACTAATATATCTGAAGACATTGAGTTCTTTAGGGGTCACATCACAGAGCTAATTAGATTCAATTTACTTTGAAGAAAGTATCTTGTTTTTGTTTTTAAACACACCGCTAAGCCATACTTCCTCCATCCTGTGTTTGTACACTTGGTTATTTGTACCGAAGTTTAGCAAACTGGGTAAGAGGATGGCTTTTGGGGTTAGTATTAGGTTCCTAGCCTGTGTCTTATTTATCAGCTGTGTAACTTTGGGCAAGTTGAGTAACTTCTCTATACCTCATTTTAATCCCACATAAAATGGCAATTTTAGAGGACAGAGTTGTGAGAACTAAATGAGATAATGCATGTAAAATCAAGCACAATGTCTGGATCATAGTAAAGAAAACAAAAGAAAAGGAAAACCTGTTGCCATCAAGTAGACTCAGAGCAACCCTATGGGACAGAGTAAAACTGCGGCATAGGGTTTCCAAGGCTGTAATCTTTACAGAAGCAGACTGCCACATAGTTCTCCCTTGTAGTGGTTGGTGGGTTCAAACTACTGACCTTTTGGTTAGCAGCTGAGTGCTTAACCACTGTGCTGCCAGGTCTCCTCAATAAATATTATCTATTATTACCTACTGTTATTTATTTATCTCTTAACCTTGTTATATGGGACTCATTCTTCAAGACATTATTAGGTCCTCTTTCTCCTTTAACATAATTCAAATATCTTGCAATACTGTGTCAACTATAATTAGCATGGTTTCTGTATATCTTTTTTAATTTCTTTTCCAATATTCTGTACGATGGTGGTAAAAAAGATAGCTATGGTTAGTATCTACTGCAGCTAACAATCTATTGAGGAAAACAGATAAATGAATAACTCATATGAGCTCTTTGTATTGTTAAAGTCACACTCAAAAAAAAAAAAAAAAAAAACCTTCCATCGAGTCAGTCCCAACTCATCATAACGATCCCTCCTTGAGTTTCTGAGGCAGTATCTCTACAGAAATAGAGGCTTCCTTCTGAGGAGTAGCTGGTGGGTTTGAACTGCCAGCCGTCTGGTTAGCAGTCAAGTGCCTTAGGCATTAGGCCACCAGAGCTCCTGGGTACCAGTTAAAAATTCACTTGTCTTCACATCTAGTGCTTATTTGTTTATCTTATTCCCTAGGATATCATGAGAACAACATGAACAACCCTGAAAAAGACCTCATTGATATCCAAATACACTGTATCTGGCAAGAGATTATGGGCAAAGTGGCAAAGCCTAAAGTGAGGAGATAACAGCTAAGGAGTCTAGAAGGACTTTCACACCAGCAGGAAAATATGTATAAACTTCTGGAGCTCATTGACATCTGAAATGAAGAAAAGGTTCATTTGCATGGAAATGAGATAAGGGGGAAATTAGCATATTGCCCTGTCATGAAAGCCTAGAGAGGAGAGAATTTCAAGGATGAGAGTCTTTACACCATTGGAGGGAAATTTCCACTCATTTCTTCATTGAGAAATCAATTGGGACTTTGTGAGGTCAGTTTCAGTGGAGTAGTAAGAAGGCCAGCTATTTTAAGGAGTTAAAAAATGAGAAAGATCAATGAAAACCAAAAAAAAAAAAAAAAAAATTCCTTGAAAATATGAATAAAATTAATAAATATCTAGCTAGACTGACCAAGGAAAAAGAGAGATGATATGAATCTCCAATTACAGAAATGAACAAAAGGATCATTTCTACCAACTCTGTCAATATAAAAGTATAATAAGACAACTAAAAAAACTTAGATATAATAGACACATTCCATAAAGACACCAAAACTGATTTAAGAAATAAAAAAAACAAAACAGATAACCTTAATAATCCTATATCTACTAAAAAATGGAATTCATAGTTAAAAGTCTACCAACAAAGAAACGCCAAGCCATATGAATTCATTGGGAGTTCTATCAAATATTTAATGAAGAAATACTAATTCTACACAAACTCTTTCCTATAAAAACGTAGTGAATGCATACTAAGTCATTTATACATCTAGGGTTCACCTGATAGGGAAACAAGATACATTACAAGAAAATAAATGTTGAAAATATATTACAACAAAATAAAGTTACAGACTACTATCTTTCCTGAACATAGCTCAAAGTCCTCAGCAAAATATCACCAGCTTAAATCCAATGATGTACAAAAAGTGTAATACATCCTTGGAAGGCAAGTCTGGTTCATCACTTAAAAATCAACCAAAATAATTTCCCGTATCAATTTACTAAGGAAGAAGTATAATAATTTTTTAGAAGAAGAAAAATCTTAATATCCATTTAAGATAAAAGTGTCAGGTGATAAAGTGGTAGTTGAGTGGTGAGTGAGGATAAACTATTCTTTTAAAAAGTCTGGCAGTGAAAGGAAAATGAGGAGAGGAAATATAGTTACTCCAGGGGCAAGAAGAGTGGAACTGAGAGTAGGATTCTTGCCCCTTACATGAGCCTTGAATGTGTTTGTAAGTTGAAGAAAAGTAGCTAGAAGGGAGAGACTGAAAAGTTATAGGAAATAATGATGGACAAGATTCTCAGAATTTGGAGAGGGAATGGGGCATGTTGCACCGTAGAGGCAAGTGGCTAGCCTTCAAAACGTTCAATACAAAGAAGTTGATAAATGTGGATGAAGAGTTAGCATGAGAAAGTGAAGAGGGTGCACTGTGGAGTGAGAAGGAAAAGGAGGCTTTCACTGTGGAGGACTTCCAGAAATTGATCAAGATTACCAGTCTTTAGTAAAAAGGAGGGAGATCTGGTGGCATGGTGCCTGAGGCATTTGACTGCTAACCAGAAAGCTGGCAGTTCAAGTCCCCCAGTCACTCCTTGGAAGGGAGGTTGGGCAATCTGCTTCCGTAGAGATACCGTCTCAGAAACCCAAGGAGGGGTCACTATGAATTGGATGCGACTCCAGGGAAGTGAGTTATTATTATTATTATTATTAAAAAGGAAGCAATGGCTTTTTGAAATAAGTGGACATTGGGAATCAGTTGTCAAGAAGGAGATCTGTTCAGAGAAATAAAGGGAAGAGAACAAAAAACTCCATGGGTACAAAACTGAACTCCACTGGCGTCACACTTGTTCATCATCCAATGGGCAAGAAAAAATGGAAGAGGTAGAAGAGGAATTTTTGCATATACCACGTATTCTGGACATTGGATTTTTCTATACCATCTTTTCCCCAGGTAACCCCTTTACTGGTAGCACAATGCTTAAAGCATCTGACTGCTAAACAGAAGGTTGGTGGTTCAAACCTGCCAGCCAGTCCACAGAAGCAAGACTGGGCAATCTACTTCTGTAAAGATTTACTGCCTTGGAAATGAGTCAGAATGAATTCATTGGCAGTGGGTTTGTTTTTTTGTTTTCTTAGTACCTTTACTGAGACATCATTACTACTGTATTTCATAGAAATAACATCAGCTTCCCCTTATGTTCATAGAAATACTGTAGTATTATTTTTGGCAGATTCAAAATGAATCTTGAATTATCTCAAAATTTTTTAATCTTACATAAACCAAAATTGCAATAAATGTTCACCAGAACCACTGCTTGCAGAGTGTTTGGCCCAGCAGTTCATGATCCTGTGACTGATGACCTCTTCAGGGCTGACTTTTCAAAATGAGCGTTTAGGTTGAATGCACAGAGTTCTGTATTATATAGCCTTCTTGGGGGAGATTTAAAATCTAGTTAACTTTTAAATTGAGAAACTCCCCAAAGTTTCCAAACTGATTTGAGTGAATACATACTGAATGCTAGTACAAAGAGCCCAGATGTCCAGGACACAGTGTTTAGCTACTGATAGGCCAAATGGAGACTAGGTGGCCCTAGCAGCAATGTTGTGGAAGAAGTTCCCATGAAAAGAAGGAGTTGGACAAGATGGCCTCCAAATCCCTTCCAGTCCTAAAATTATAACACTTTCTTGCTTTTCAAGGTTATCCCAAGCAATGCTCAGGCCAGATCCAATCCTTTTGCCATGGATCCCCGGGTTTTTAACTGGATTCTGAGTTTGGTTTAAGGATTTAGTTGATAATTAAAAGACAAGTGACTTCACATCCTCCTCAAAGCAGTGCTAACATATTTAATATTCTTTTTAAAGGAATATGTTACTTATGCCTGCTTACTCACCCCTCCACCACTCAAGGTCTACAACTAATTAAATATGTGGGACTCAAAGTATCCTATATTACCATAAATTTTATGGTCTGGAAGCAAAAGGTGAGCCAAAATTGATTGAAGTTCCTCTGTTGGGATCTTAAATAGGACACAAAGTGTTTTACATCCAAGAGCACAAAAAAGAAAAAGAAGCAGACTGCAGTGAATAGCTAGATCATCTTAAAAATGGAATTGTAGTGAGACCAACCACTACTACTTGCTTTCAAGATGCTGAGAACTACTTTGAATCCAGAAATACCAACAATCCAGGCTCAATCCTAATCCTGGATCATTGTTTTTTGGGTTCCATGATTTTCGTAAGAGAAAACAAAAGGACCCTGATAAAAACGAGAGACAACAAACACTGCTGCAAGGGGTGTGATGATTTTAAGAACTGTCTTCAAATTTTTTGCCATTTTACCACTTTTGGTAGAGTCTCATTCTCCTTCTCTTGCATATGGGTTGGGCTTAGTGACTGGATCCTAAAAAGTAGAATGCAGCTGAATGTGTGCTGTGTGATTTCTGAAGGTAAGTCATAAAAGACTTATGTACAGAACAGTCCTGGCTCTGTCTCTGAGATCTTGCGCCTTTGGAACCTTGAATTACTAAGTCAAGTTGGAAAAAACATGTGGAGAGACCATTAAAATAGAAAAAAAAAAGAGAAAGGCTCAGTAAGTCCCAACAGTCCCAGTCTCCAGCTGTTTGCCTTCCTAGCCCAGGTACCAGACAAGTGAGTGAGTAAGCCTTCAGGGGATCCAACCCTGGCATTTGACCTGCCCTAGGTGATGCTAAGTAAAGCAGAAGGAACTTCTGTTGCATAAAGACACTAGGTTTGGGGGTGGTTTATTACACTATAAGGAGCCCTGGTGGTGCAGTGGTTAAAGCACTTGGTGCAGTTTGAGCCCACCAGCTGCTCCGCAAAAGAAAGATGTGACAGTCTGTTCCTGTAAAGACATATAGCCTTGGAAACCCTATGGGGAAGTTCTACTCAGAAGGAAGGTAGGGCAATTTACTTCTGTAGTGATACCACCTCAGAAACTCAAGGAGGGGTCACTATGAATCTAGTTCCATAAAGTCAATATGTGTTGGAATTGACTCAACAGAAGTAGGGTTTAGTTGTTACACTACTATAGCAACTGGAAAAGGAGAAAGTATTGAGTAAGAAGAAGTAAGAAGCTATTGAAAAGTAGAGAAAAATAGTGAGTTCTAGGCTAGGGGCAAGGGTAGGGTTGATCAAGAGAATCAAAGAAGAAACCAAATATAGTGCCAATATTAGATGTCTGCATGATGAAGAAATAATTTGTATTTCTTGATGAAGAAATAACTAAGAGTGAGAGAAAAATGAAACTTTTAAAAATTCAAAGTAAGTGATTTTCACTATGATGAGAAAATGAATTGTTTTCACTGTATGTGCAGAATTATTTTTTATACATAGAATTGTACTGATAAGCTCCTGAAAGGCTGGTCAGCTCTGGGTGGAGGTGAATGGTTGGAAGGAAAATAACTAAGGACTGAATCATGAAAGAAAGACTGAGAATATGGGAGGAGATTGCAACCTGAGTTGGAAAAGGCTTGATTAATCATTAAATCAGATGTGTCCAGAGTCAATACTTCTTTGCAAAGAGTTGAAGACTCAACGTCTCTCTGTCATGACACTGATGCTTAGTGGGCAGAGGCAAGGAAGTGTGGGAAGTTTGAAGCAGCAACAAGCATCTGCCTCTGGCCTTTGGATGGGGTAGTCATTAAGCCACCAGATTTCAGCAAAGGTGGTGCTTCTTGGCTGTAGCATTCCTACAGAGCTCAAGTATCACCTGAGACGTGTAGGTGAAGAAATCAAGCTCCCTAATTGGCCTAATGGGTAAAGCACTTGGCAGCTAACCAGAAAGTCAGTGGCTCAAACCCACCAGGTGCTCTGCAGAAGGAAGATGGGGTGATCTACTTCCACAAAGATTTATAACCTCGAAAACCCAATGGGGGTTGCTGTTGGTTGGAATCCACTTGATGACATTGAGTTTTAATGGTAAGGTAAATATGGCAGCAAGGAAGTATTGGAATTGCAGGGAAGCCAAAGTGCGGCCACATGAAAGTGCAAGACAACCTGAGGCTCCAGGAGAGCTTCCAGGAGGGAAGGCGCAGTGCCTTCCTCCCCAGAGCCCAGGGACCAGGAGAGATGGGCTACATATCAGCAAATGGTACACATTTGTTGGATATTGGAATCAGGTTATACATTTTTTTAAACACCATGACAGAATAAAATACGAGGACATATTTGGAAGATCAATGTGGTTAAATGCTTAGCTACTAAGTGAAAGGTTGATATTTGGAATTCATCCAGAGGTTCCTTAGAAAAAGGCCTGGTTACCTACTTCTGAAAAATCACAGCCATTATGAAACTTACGGAGTTCTGCTCTGTTCCATTCTACTCTGAAATGGGGTCAACATGACTTGGAATAAACTCTATGGCAACTTTTTTTTTTTTTTTAATGTAAGTACTTATACTTCAATTTTAAAGAAATCATTGCTTTTTAGGACAAGTAGAATGTGAATTACCTAAAGTACAAGATACGAAGTCTTGGATGTTTTAATTATTTTTAAGTTTAATGTATCTTCAGTTTCTTTTGGTTGCCACAGAACTCCTCACAGTTTCCCCAACACACACATGCATGCACACATGCGGGTGTGCACACATGTGTGCTTTGACATCCTGGACTACATTGAGAGGTATACTGATGATGTATTTAGAGGAGAGCAACCAAGTTGAGAGACTTCAGAACCATTTCATAAAAGGAACATCTGGAGGATGTGGAAACAGTGCAAAAGCAGCATCTGGACAGATGTGAAGATGGTTGGGCACTCTCAAGAATTATTGGGCTTGAAAGGACCTCAGGGAGATGGGCTTCAATGAGGATGTCTTCCTTTCTCTGGGAGAAGCCCAGGGAAGTTCTGCTTTCAGTATAAAGCTCTACCCTTTCCTTATTCCAGAAAGGACCCTCAGCGCGAGAGCTGGTCTACCCCTCAGGTCTGCTTAATTCTGTTCACGATTAAAAGACTATGACGTGGCAAACACCCAGCAGGAAGTCCCCTTGCATAGTGGTTGTCCTACTGCCTAGAAGAGCCAATGGACTTCAGGAGAGAGATTCTACAATTTCCATACTCAACAACATTGTGCACAAATATTATTATAGCAAGAGATACTGTTTGCACTGTTTTTTTTTTTATTGCCATATAACATTTTCTCTTGTTCAACCAAAACCTTAATGAAATGTGGATGAGCTTTCTGCCTGTGTCTATATATTTTATTTATTTAAATTCTATTTTAGACTACCCTTCTGTTTCCTTCTCTGGAATACTTAGAATACTCTAGAATACTTCTCTAGAACCACCCTGTTTTGTCTACTTATAAATCAGCTAAGGTGGAATTATGAAACCTCTAATAAAGTTTTTTCCATCTCCCGAGCATCCTCCTGGGTCACTCTTCCCCATTATCTTTGACACGAGGGTTCTGAGAATGAAACTTCAAGCGAATCTTGACCCACAGGAAGCAAAATTAGGAAATTTGTCATTCTCTAGAAGTAGAACCTGATTTTCATTAGCAATAGAAATTGTCTTTGGATTGATCATTGTTTTAGTGATCCACCTAAATGTGATACTTCCACATACTTCGCATAAATATATCAACACAAATTAAGGGTGGCTGTGCTTTAAGTCTCTTCACATCAGTACTGATTTCCTGAAGACCCTGCTTACTTGTAGTTATTTTATTCCATGGCCTTTGAAGATATACACACCAGAGCAGATGCAGTCCTGACTAAGAACAAGTCTTTTTCTTGCTCTAAAATTATTTTAGGGAACTTAAGTATCTATTTAATGAGCCCTTGTGGTGTAGTAGTTAAGTGCTCAGCTGCTAAATGTAGGGTAGACAGTTCAAACACACCAGCTGCTCCATGAGAGAAAGAAGGAATGTGCTTCCATGAATATTACAGCTTTGGAAACCCTTTAAGGCAGTTTGCTCCATCTTAGAGGGTTGCTATGAGTCAGAATTGACTCAATGGTAATGAGTAAATATTTATTTAACTTTGAGAGCTTAGTGCAAATTATCACCAAGGAGAAGGCTGCCATCTAAACTCCAAGCTGACATATGGAGCTCTGATTGTGCAGTGCGTAAAGCATTTCACTACTAACCAGAAGGTTGGCAGTTCAAACCCACCAGCTGTTCTGCAGGAGGAAGATGAGTCAATCTACTTCTGTAAAGATTTAAAGCCTTGGAAGCCCAATAACGGTTGCTATGAGTTGGAGCTGAATATATACACAAACTCACTGCCATTGAATTGTTTCCAACTCATAGCGACCCCTCCTTGGGTTTCCAAGGTGGTATCACTATGGAAGTAGATTGCCCAATCTTCCTTCCAAGGAGTGGCTGGTGGGTTTCAACTGCCAGTCTTCTGGTTAGCAGTCAAGTGCCTTAGGCACTATGCCACCAGTGTGTGTGTGTGTGTGTGTGTGTGTGTGTATGTATGATATATGATATATTACATATGTATTACGTGTATATATATATATATATATATATATATATATACATGAGTTGAGAAACAGACCACTGAAAACCTTATCAAATGCAACATTAACCACTGTGAGTTGTGCTAACAAAGGGTGCTTTCTTCCATATAAAAGTAGTTTACTCATTCAGTGAAGAATTCTTAACTAAATACCATATACCAGACATTATCTTAGGTTTTGAGGCAGAGCAGTAAACAAAATACACAAAATCCCTAACTTTGTGGCATTTACAATCTAGTAGAATGGCAGAGAATAAACTAATAAAAGAATTGTCAGATGTCAATAAATGCAATGGAGAGAAATAATCATGGAGGTGGAGGTATTATGAGGTATTCCTACTATGTATTATGTGGTATCTTAGTGCCTAAGGCATTTGACTGCTAACCAGAAGGCTGGCGGTTCAAACCCACCAGCCACTCCTCGGAAGGAAGATTGGGCAATCTACTTCCATAGTGATATTGCCTCGGAAACCCAAGGAGGGGTCGCTATGAGTCGGGTCCAACTCGATAGCAAACAACAACAATAAACATTATGTGGTAAGGGAAGGCCTTTCTGACAAAGTGCTTTTGAACTGAGACCAGAAGGAAGTTGAAGGACAAGGCATACAGATATGTGGGAGAAAAGCATCTCAGGCAAAGGGGACAGGAAGTCCAAAGACTCTGAGGCAGGAATGTGGTTGGAGTGGATCAGCAAGGTGGCTTTGGGGTTTAAGCAGAGTGAGCAAAGGGAAAAATAGCAGGAGATGAGATCTGAGAGACAGTAGGGGGATGGATCAAAATAAGGACTTGAGCTGGACTTCATGAGACAGGATGCCAGTAGAAGGTTGGTTCAGAAGGAAGGCATGAATTGACCTGCAATTAACTCTCTCTGGCTGATGGCATAGTGCCTAAGGCATTTGACTGCTAACTAGGAGGCTGGTGGCTCAAACCCACCAGCCACTCCTCAGAAGGAAGATTGGGCAATCTCCTTCTGTAGAGATACTGCCTCAGAAACCCAAGGAGGGGTCGCAGTGAGTTGAATCTGCTAGATGGCAGTGAGCTTTTTTTTTTTTTTTTTTGGCTGCTGTAGTTAGAACAGCCTGTAGGGGGAGCAAGAGCAAAAGCAGGAGGACCTGGTAGGAGTTCACTGAAAAAATCCAGGCAAGAGATGGTAGTGGCTTGAACTATACTTCTTGCGGCCTAGGGGTGAGGAGGATTGCATTCAGAAAACATAATGAAGATACAGCCTGTTTTCCTGATGAATAGGAGGTAGGGTATGAGAGAATGGGTACGAGAGAGGTAAGCCAAGGATGAGTTGGAAGGTTTTTGGCCTGAATAATAGGAAGAAGAGTTGCCTGAAATGGGGAAGGAAGGCTCTGGGAAGAGCAGGTTTGAAGTTGAAAAATCAAGGATTCAAATTTGAACATGTAGAGCTTCAGGAGTCCTTGAGTGGTGCAAATGGTTAACACATTCAGCTGTTAACTGGAAGGTTGGAGGTTTGAGTCCACCTTGAGGTACTTCAGAAAAGCCTGGAGATCCACTTCCAGGAACTCAGCCATTAAAGACCCCACAGAGCACAGTCCTCAGGTCCACATGGGGCACCACGAGGAGCTGACACAACGACACCTCATTTTAATATGTTTAATAGCTACCCATGAAGCGGACAGTAAGACAAACTTGGAGTTTGGGGAGGGATAGAAATTTTAGCATTGTCAGCATCTATAATACCTATAAAACAATGGAAACGTGTAAGATCATCCAGGACTGACTGCAGGCCTGGGGCCCTCCAATGTTTCATGGTCCAGGAGGAGAGGAGGACCCACAAGGAATCCTCCGAAGCAGAGGAAACTCAGAGTCTCACAGAAGCCAAGTCACTGAGAACACATTATTGCTCACTTTTTTTTGGTTAACACTTTCTTGAGATAAGTATCATTGAGTCATTACCTTATACTAGTAAAAAGATGCAACTGTATGAGTGTGTAGATCTATAAAAGAAACATTATATTCTATTAATATAGCATTATGAATAGATGCTAGCAGTGTGTCTATTCTAGCATTGCAAAAATGCATTCTTCTCCTCCACAGCTGGGATAAAAGCCTTGAATTTTTCTACATGTACCAAGACCTATAAAATTTATATAACAGTACTGCCCTGAGGTGCAGTCTTGGGGCAGTTTTCACCTATTATCTGCCTAATGTGGGTCATTCTCACTGAGAATGTTCTTGATTTATCTGTATGTTTCTTTTGCATATATTGTTCTGATATCCTCTGTTTTCAGAACCACTTCAAAATCCATAGAATTGTACTTTGATTTTCACTCCTTTTCTTTAATACTTATTATAGAATATCCTCTAGGTTAAGGCAGGCCCCTTTTCAGTGCCCTTCATAACCAGGGAAGGGTCATTTCTACCCTGACTATACTGACAACAGTAAAATATACAAGCATCATGTTCATGTTCAATGTTTGGAAGATTCATTGTCAACTTGACACAAGTGCTTTATAAAATCAAAGCACTGACACAGACATCATAGATTGTTACAAAGATAAAGAGGAGGTTGGAGAATATTTATAAATCAGCTACTTTGAAGACAAAGTGGGACCAAATCCTTTCTTTTGACTTCATTTCTTTTCCTCTGTGAGTCTTGAAGGAGATCTCTCTTCATCACTTCCTGGTACACGTTCTCTCCTCTGGAGAATTATTTTAATATCCTAAGAGAAAAAAATCAAAGAGAATTTATAGACATTAATAACTAATTTAGGATTAATTTCATTTCATACGTGGCAGTGATCAAATAATGAGTTTGCTTTTTTTTTTTTCCTTTGAGAGAGCTCTTTGGCATTTAGCTTGAATCCTGTCCTGCAACTTTCAGTTGCATTGTTAGAAAGGTACCTAAGACCTCAAGCCTCGGTTCCATCTGTAATGCAGTTATTGTCAGATCACATTAAATGACATCATCAAAGGGATTACACAGTCTGGTGCAAAATGAACAAACCAAAAGATTAGCTGGTTTCCTATTAATGAGTGAAAAAAAAAAAAAAAAAAAAACACTTCACTTTCTATTAAAGGAAAATTCTAATGCTGAATTAATAAGGTCCGTATATTTGTAAAATTTTAGAACAGCAGATTATTTCTAGGATTGTTTATTTTCTACATTTTTTTAAAAAATTTATTTGGCGTAGAATGGTCTCCTTTTCATCTGCTTCAAACACCTAGGTATCTTACACACTTTATATCACAAAGAGTTTCCAAATCCCAAAACAAATTTTTTAAATTATCACAATGTATAAAGGGTGCAAACACAGATGTAAGATGTAGAATTACATTTTCTGTAGCTTTTAGGGTTTTTTATTTCACAAATTTAGGGAAGTGCTTTAGGAATATAAGTTTTCTTTCTTCAGAGCTGAGTTCCAGAGGTTTCAGTTTGACTGTGGTCCTTTTACTCATGCAGACGTAAGCTAGTTCACTATCTGAGCTGACAGCTGCTAAGGGACATTACACATTGCATCTATCCACCGCTGATGGGAATCACAGTCAGTTGTTTTCCTGAGGGAACTTGCTGTTTGGAAACACTGATGTTCTATAGCCAAAGGTCAACTCTGAGTGAATCATGTAGAAAAGAACAGCTGGTCATCATTGACCTTCCAAGTCCTTCCCACTGCAACCGCAACACCATGCCTTTTCTAAATAATACTATATTTATAATAACTAATACTAAGCATTGAAAGTTAACTTGGTGATTAGAAATGAGCTGACCTGTGAATAACTGATACTCCATGTTGTTGTTGTTGATAGGCGCTGTTGGGTTGGCTCCAACTCATAGCAACCTTATGGACAACAGAATGAAACATGCCCAGTCCTGTGCCAGCCTCACAATCCTTGCTATGCCTGATCCCATTGTTGCAGGCACTGTGCCAGTCCACCTCATTGAGGGCCTTCCCCTTCTTCGCTGACCCTCCACTTTACCAAGCGTGATATCCTTCTCCAGGAAATTGTCCCTTCTTACAACATGACCAAAGTAGGTCAAACAAAGTCTGGCCATTCTCACTTCCAAGAAGCATTCTGGCTGCACTTCTTCCAAGATCTGTTTGTTGTTTTGGCAGTCTAGGATACTTTCAGTATTCTTCTTCAACGTCACAACTCAAAAGCATCAACTCTTCTTTGGTCTTCTCTATTCTTTGTCCAGCTCTCATATTCATATGAGACCATTTAAAATACCATGGCTTGGGTCAGGAGTACCCTAGTCTTCAAGGAGACATTTCGCTCTTCAGCACTTGAAACAGGTCTTTTGCAGCAGAGTTGCCCAGTGGAATACATTGTCTCATGTCCTGAATGCTGCTTCCATTGGTGTTGACTGCAGAGACAGGTAATATGAAATCTTCCACAACTTCAGTCTTTTCTCCATTTATTGTGATGCTGCTTATAGGTACAGTTGTGAGGATTTTCATTTTCTTTATATTGAGATGTAATCTATACTGCTCACTGAAGTCTTTAATATTCATCAGTAAGTACTTCAAGTCATCTTCACTTTCAGCAAGCAAAGCTGTGTCATCTGCGTCTTGCAGGTTGTTTATGAGTTGTCCTCCGATCCTGATGCCACATTCTTCTTCATCGCCTCTTTCCACAGATATAGTTAATCTGATTCCTGTGTATTCCATCTGGTGAAGTCCACGTGTATAGCCATTGTTTGTGTTGTTGAAAACAGGTATTTCCAAAACTCTATCATGTGATCTCCAGCATCATTTCTATCACCAAGGTCATATTTCCCAAACACCGGAGATTCTTCTGTATTTTCAACTTTTGCATTCCAATCCCCAGTGATAACCAACACATCTTGATTTTATGTTTGGTGAACTTCAGACTGCAGAAGTTGGTAAAAATCTGCAATTTCGATGGGTTCTGGCAAGATGGCGGACTAGGCAGAAGGATTGCACAGACCCTCTTCAACAAAGAAAAGGGAAACCAATTAAAACAGACACAGAAGATAATCTTGGACCCCTGAGCCTTGAAGGAAAGGATGCAGAATTGGACTAAACCCCAACTAGCAGAAGAATTTGCATGAAAATACCAA
>NW_006921965.1:1349522-1356721 GCF_000298275.1 Orycteropus afer afer | reverse complement strand
AAAAAAAAAAAAAGTAAAAAAAAAATCTTCAATTTCTTCATCTTTGGCTTTGGTAGTTGCTGTGTAAATTTGAACAATAGTAGTAAGAACTAGTCTTCCTTCTAGGCGTGTGGATATTATCCTATCACTGACAGCACTGTACTTCAGGATAGACCTTGAAACATTCTTTGTGACACCATTCCTCTTCAATTTGTCATTCCCAGCATAGTATATGCTTGTCTTATTCAAAATGCCCCAAACCAGTCCATTTCAGCTCACTAATGCCTAGGATCTCAACATGTATGTGTTCCATTTCATTTTTTACAACTTCCAATATTCCTAGATTCATATTTCATACATTCCACATTCTGATTATTAATGGATGGTTACAGCTGTTTCTTCTTGTTTTGAGTAGTGCTACATCAGCTAATGGTGGTCCCAAAAGCTTTACTCCATCCACATCTTTAATGTTGGCTCTACTCTGAGGAGGCAGCTCTTCCCCAGTCATATTTTGAGTGCCTTCCAACCTGAGGGGCTCATCCTCTGGCACTACACACTATACTGGACAATGTTTCAGTGCTATTCATAAACTTTTCCATATATCAGACAAGTTTTGCAATATATCAGATAGTGTTTCATTGCTATTCATAAAGTCTTCACTAGCCAATTCTTTGAGAAGTGGATGGCCCCTTCCTTCTTCCGAATCTGTCTTAGTCTGGAAGCACTGCTGATACCTTGGTCACCATTGGTGACCCTGCTGGTATTTGAAATACTGGTGGCCTCCAGCCTCACAGCAACACACAAGCTACCACAGTACAACACACACAAGACGAATGGTGGGATACTCCACAGTATAAGAAAAAGTTTTCCTACATTATGATACTCCACAGTGTAGGAAAAATTATAAACTCCAGATATATTTAAAACACCCTTGGCTAAATTTATCAGGAGCTTTGGTGGCATAGTTGGTAAGGCATTTGGCTGCTAACCAGGAGGTCAGTGGTCAAACCCACCAGCTGCTCCACAGGAAGAAGGATGAAGTAATCTACTTCCGTAAAGATTTACAGCCTTGTCAACCCAATGCGGGTCACTATGAGTTAGAATCCACTTGATGGCAGCAAATTTAGTTTGGTTTGGTTTGGCTAAATTTATAGCTGAAACCAGGTGCCACAATTTTCTGTAGCAGTTAAGGGAGAACCTTGTAAGAGTCAGAAAGTGTTTGACCCCACTGCTCTAAAAACACAAAGAACTGAAACAACCATCATATTTTCTTACAGAGAAAAAGAGGATTGGAATTTTTTTTTTTTTTAAATCAGATACTTTGAAGACAAAATGGGATCAAATCCCTTCAAGTCACACTTACGATTATGAGGTATTTTCCTCATGCAATTGGGTCCTGATGCATTTGTTTATAAGAAATT
This sequence comes from Orycteropus afer afer, assembly GCF_000298275.1. NCBI lineage: Eukaryota > Metazoa > Chordata > Mammalia > Tubulidentata > Orycteropodidae > Orycteropus > Orycteropus afer. Next base: position 1,355,321 of record NW_006921965.1, on the reverse strand, counting down.
CTCCTATGACATTTTGTTTTTAACCCTCAAAGGCTTATTGCTATCTCTTATTGGATGTAAACCTTAATCTTAAAGATATATGCTTGATTTATAGATTTGCTAAAGGAAATGTACATTTCTGGGTATATCATAAGAAACTACATTTGCTGGGTTGCTAAAGAAAATTATTTGTTCACTTACATTCCTGAATATATTTGTCATAGGAAATTGACTCTCTGCTCACCAGCAACCCAGTTATAGCACTTACCTCAATACATTTCACTAAACTAAATAATTTTCTTAATTATTTAGGAATGTTACTTGAAAATAACCTCCTTGTATAAGGTCAATGAAAGTAGAATTAAATAAGCTGACTCTCCTATATAAGTCCTGGCCACAGTGAGCTTCCTAGGATCTAGATTTGGACCTTGATTTGGGTGCTAGCAGGTTTAAACTTTGTCATCATGGTATGAACCCATGAAAGCTTCCCATCCCTCCAAAGAGAAGACACTGTACATTCAGGAGATGAAATTCTAGCTCATCAGCCCATCCAGATCAGACTTCACATGGCTCTAAAATTATTCTTGTATGTGAAAGTACCTATAGTCTAATAATAATAACATCTCACATCTATTGAGTGCTTTTTATCTACCAGGCACTGTACTTTGTAGGAATTAACCTATTTAATTCTTAAAAGGACCCTATAGGAGCTCTGGTAGCATAGTACTTAAGGCATTTGATTGCTAACCAGAAGGCTGGTGGTTCAAACCCACCAGCCACTCCTTGGTAGGACGGCTGGGCAATCTATTTCTGTAGTGATACTGCCTCGGAAACCCAAGAAGGGGTTGCTATGAGTCAGGGCTGATTCAATGGCACATAACAACAACAACAACGACATGAGGTAGGATGGTGATGGGCTCAGGTATAGCAAGGATTGTGGAGCTGGCATGGGACCGGGCTGTGTTTCATTCTGCTGTGCTTAGGGTTGTTATGAGTCGGACATGACTCTACAGCACATAACAACAACAGCAACATGAGGTAGGAATGATAAGTATCCCTATTTTGCAGGTGAGGAAACTGAGGCACAGTGTGGCCAAGTCACACAGCTCATAGGTGTGGCCCCAGAGCCCACTCACAACTACAAAGCCAGGCTGCCTCTCAATAGGCACAAAACTGTTCTGCGCACCAGAATAGTTACGCATATTCTGTTTTCTCAAACATGTATTTTAAAATGTTGCTGCTTCTAAACATGAATGTCATAAACACAGAGCTGTTAGGCAACAGCCTTCACTTCCCACTGTTTGTAATAGCAAACAACATTTTAACCTGAAAAACCACACTCTAGTTTTTGCTCTACTTATCTAGAAAGATCTTCAAACAACATCACTGTGGTTAAAGTTCATTTTAAAATGTGATATATTTGCTTGTACATGGATATCTGGAGGGAAAAAAAAATGATGACAGGACAAGTGTGATGTTTCCTGAGTCTTCAGGGATTTTTTTTTCTTTTCTTTTTTTCTCTTTTTTATTAACAAAATCAAGACTAGGGCACTTTACTGGAAAGGTAAATGCTTTCATTTCAGAATATCAGAATTTAGGCTTCCCAGGTCATAGGCAAAACTCTCTACTTATCTCACAACCATGTGAGTGAGTCATGATTGTGGTAGTCCCTGTCCTCCCATCAGGAGAGCAGCTGAGAGAAGATGTGAAAGACAAAAGACAAGGAGAGTGAGGTTGAAGCAGCTGACCTGGCTACATCTTAAAGAATCAACCTGGCAAACAACCAACCAGCATTTGGCTAATTCTCTTCCGACGATGAAAGTGTCAGGTGATACCAGTACTGTGGAGACTGGGAGACAGACACTCTTCAGCTTGGTGGCTCTCAGCCAGAGCAGTAGCACCTCCTCGGGGGAGTTTTGCAAGTGTGAAGAGGTGTTTTTGAGCGGTCAGAATGTCAATGTTCTGGAACAGCAAGGACAGGGCTCTGAGATGTTAGACATCCTGCTGTACTCAAGACAGTCCCACACAAGGAGGAACTGGCCTGTCCACAATGCCACCAGCACCTGAGCAGAGGTCCCATGAGAATTGATCACACTCCTTCCAAAATGAGGGAAATATATCAATCAAAGAGAGCGCTGTTGCCTTGCCTCCAGCTTTCCTCGAGAGAGGTGCTATTTTCTTTTCTCAGGCAAACAGCCTGACAGCATCTTCCCTATCAATTAATTATATTCAAGCCACTCTGGTCAAAGTGAGCATCTTCTCAAAAAGTCACGACCTCGCAGGGGTTTTCCTCCCATTATGTACTATAAATTTTGGCATTGTTTTATGTGCCCAACTGTTCTTACCAATACAAGATAAATCCTACTATGAACAATTTCAAAGGATTTTGCAAAGTAGTTTTTGAATTCAAAATAAGAGGGCTGTTCCCTGGAACATGAAATGGTTTGTAGAATGAAGGGCGGAAGAATTTATCCTTCGGACTTGTTTTATACAGAACGGCCTTTGCCGAGAGGAAAGCAGAGCAGAGCAGATCCAGGCACCTGCGTTCTCCCCTCTCTGCACTGGGACACTGATTCGCCCTTCCTCTCTAGTTGTCTGGTTTTGATGGGTCTGTGCAGGCTGAAGAATGTCTAGTTCTGATGGGTTCTGTCCTCACTCATGCTAAAGTTGCATTGATTATGCCCTCCTCCCTGTAAGTGAGGACTAGTTGCTGTCAAGTGGAGAAGAAAGCTGGTGTTTATTGATGAGGTATGAAATACAGGATTCTGTGAAAAAGATATGTAATGCATTAGTTCCAGTGCAAAGAGAGTTTATTGAATATGAATGTACTGAGCGTATGAAATTACATATGGTAAGATTTATCTCATACTAGCAATAACTTGGAATAACTGCTAGCAGTGTTTCAAATATTTTGGGCTTGTTTAAATAAAGAGACACAATTCTTTTTTTTTTTAAGGAAACTTATTAAATGCAGAAACATAATGATATCATATGGTTAGGAAACAAACCCTTAGGAATGCAGAAATCAGTATCCTCTGATGCTCCTGTTCAGAAGCCCATCAATTCTACCTTGCTTTTCAAATCAGCCTACATTTCCCCTTGTGACTTTGTTCTGTGTAATTTTGACAGATGTTACTAATTCAGTGCGGTCTCTCTGCAGCCTGCACAGACCAGCTCTTTGGGTGGGCCCAGCCCACCCTCCTCCCACACAGTCCTGCTTCCACCTGCTTCTCTCACCTGGGCCACTGTCTCTTCCCACCCACAAGCAATTCATGTAGAGATTCCCCCCTTTCCCTCCAGTTCCTAGACCCCACCCATCTTATTTCTTCTTCGGCAGACTCCCTCCACGCACAGAACAGAAACACGCTTGCTACATTTTGAATTCTATAAGGTTGGACTTGGCTGGTTTACCTTATATATTCTCTTTTGATTCTTGAATGTAAAAATTACCTTGCAAACAGGAGTGGAATTTTCTTTTCTTTTGTGATTATAGGGTCTATTAGGGAAGTAACAGGTTATAATTCAGGATCAGAAATGATTCATGATATAATTATTTGATTAGGACAGCTTCTTCTCAGCACTGGCTGCCGGCATGCCTCTGTCTTTGGCCGTCAGCCTTTCAGCTCCTCAGCCCCTTGACCTCTGACCTGCTTGGGTAAGCTCTTTCAGCTCTGCCCAGAGAGGCACCCCACACTGCCAGGAAGCCTTCTGCCCCAAAGCATTCAGCTTTCTTGCTCCACCAGTTGGGAAGCCCCTTTGTCTCATGCTGGTCTCTTGTTTCTGCTGCCTCTGCTTCTCACCATCTCTGGCATCACAGCTCTCTGCCTTGAGGAGGTTCAGCACAGGAACCTCGGGACACTGCACTCCTGGGTTTTCTTTCTTGATGGTAGTGAGATCCCTTCTTTCTGTCTCTGGTATGCTTCATTTTAAACCTATCAAGAGGGCAAAACTGACCAATCCTCACATTAGGGTTCCATACACGTTTGCAGGGTCTCACCCCCACAGGAGACCCATATATCTTGTTTAAATTATTAGCAAGCTATCCAATCCTCTTGGTGAGCTACAAGCGTCTCACATTTGCATAGTCCCACCCAGTCATCTGGTGGGAGTTGCAAAGACCACGGCTAAAATGGCCATACCAAGCAATTCACTGCACTGCAAGCTTCCAATCCCTAAGCCATTCCTGGATTCAGTATGTCTCATTGGCTTGTTTTGTTTTTTTTTTTTTAATTGTGATTTGGGTGAAGATTTACAGAGCAAATTCACTTTCCATACAGAAGTTCACATATACTTTGTCTCATGTTATTGACCACAGTTTACCACAATGCAACAGCTCCCCTCCCACTTCCTCACCATAGTTACCTCCTCCCAGTGTCCATCCCTCCATACACTCCTGCCCCCCGAGCTGTCTCCCTGTGCATAAGCAGCCGTTCTTTCTCCCATGATTGTTCTCTCCAAGGAGTGTATCTACTTGAGGTAAATGTTCAACTCATATGCCTGTATTTGGTTTGGCTGGAAACCACAGGTGTGGGTTCAATTCCAGACCAGAAGGGCAGCTAGGGGCCATAGTCTCAGTGGTTCCAACAGGCTCTATTGGACGAGCAAATCTGGTCTCCACATTTTTTTTTTCTCCAAATGATTTTGAGTTGTGTTCCACATTGTTCTCCCTCTCTATCCAGGATCTCCTACATAAATCCCCTTCCAAGTGGATGACAGTGGTAGCTGGGCACCATGTAGTTCTTCTGGTCTCATAGTTGTATAGGCTGCAGATCGGATGGTGTACCAGTCTCTAGGACTAATTGTATCCATGAATTTTGGTTTTCTTCATTCTTCTTTGCTCTGGATGAGGAGAGACCCATCGTTGCATCTAGATAGCAGTTTACTAGCTTTTAAGATCCCATTCGCTACTCACCAAAGTAGGAGGTGGAACAATGTTTTGTATAGAATGTTATGCCAATTGAGCTTGATGTCCCCTGAGACCATGGTCCCAAGCCTGCAGGATCAACTACTCGGTTGCTCTGGGTACTGGCTGTGACCAAGCAGTGACCAGAACCTTGCCCCTTGTCAGTTCTACTATACACCTGGGAATTCTGATCATTCACATAAACTTACAGGACCATTGTCTGCCAACCCTATATATGTTCTTGGATACACTCCCCATTTCATAGACATACCTAATCATTTAGCCTGTCCACCCATCTCTCCATCTATATACCCATGTTAGACTTCACTGACAATGCACTACTGTATGTACAAAAGGGTTCATATTTGTTGTCTGTATCTCCCATGTACCTCTCTACGTCTTTTTCATCCTCAATGCTGCCATATTGGTCACTCACATTTAATACATTTCCCTTCTCTTCACCCAAATCAATATTTATCTCTATCTATCTAACAGCCTTCCCTCCCCTCCCCTCCCACCTTGATAACCAACAAAGAAAATTTCCTTCTATAGATAAACTTTTCCTTAACATTTACAATAACGGACTAATACAATATTTGTCCTTTTGTGACTGACTTATTTCACTCAGTATAATGTCCTCCAAGTTCATCCACATTATGCGGTGTTTTGCAGATTCTACATTATTCTTTAGCATTGCCTAGTATTCCATTGTGTGTATGTACTATAGTTTGGTTATCCATTCCTCAGTTGATGGACATCTAGGTTGTGTCCATCTTTTGGCTATTGTAAATAGTGCTGCAATGAACATAGGTGTGCATATATATGTTCTTGTCATGGCTCTCACTTCTTTAGGGTATATACCTAGTAATGGAAAGGCTGGGTCAAATGGTATTTGTATTTCCAACTTTTGAAGGAAT
>NW_006921965.1:1301039-1346995 GCF_000298275.1 Orycteropus afer afer | reverse complement strand
AATTTCAATTTTGATTTCTTCTCTTACCCAGTCTTTCTCAAGGAGGGTGTTGTTCAGTTTCCACGTATTTACTCTTTTCCTGTTGATCTTCCTATTATTGATTTCTAATTTGATAGCATTATGACATAACAACAACAACAACAATGATCTGATACTGCAAAGATACTTTGCAGTATTTCGATGTTTTTAAATTTATTAAGGCTTGCTTTATGGGCTAACATATGGTCTATCATGGAAAAAGTTCCATATGCACTGGAGAAGACTGTATATTGTGCTGCTGTTGGGTGAAGTGCTCTATAGATGTCTATAAGACTAAGTTGGTGGATTGTATTGTTTAGCTCTTCTACATCTTTGTTGAGTTTCTTTCCAGTTTTTCTATCTTTCAAAGAAAATGGTGTATTAAAGTCTCCCACTATGAGTGTGGAGTCATCTATTTGGCTTTTCAACTCTTTTAAATTGTGATTTATGTATTTTGGGGCTCTTTCACTGGGTCCATAGATATTTATTATGGTTATATCCTCATGTTCAATTGATCCTTTAATCATTGTATAATGTCCTTCCTTGTCTCATATCGTGGTTTTTGTCTTAAAGTCAATTTGATCAGAAATTCATATTGCCACTCCTACTCTCTTACAGTTGCTATTTGCTTGATATTTCTTATTCCAACCTTTGATTTTTAATCTATTTTTGTCTTTATCTCTAAGGTATGTCTCTTGTAGGCAACATATTGATGGGTTTTGTTTTCTTATCCAATATGCAACTCTTCATCTCTTGAGTGGTGCATTTAATCCATTAACATTCAGGGTAATTATTTATAAGTTTGAATTTGTTGCTGTCATTTTGTTATGTGTTTTTTCATGTGTTCCTGGTTTCTTTGTTCCATATTATTTTCTGGGCTGAGCTCATTATGTTTATGAATCATGTTATCATTTCCTTTGTTGCTGTTGTTTTAGTATATGCTGAATATTTGTGCTTGTTCTCTTTTTTATTGGATGTGAAGGTTTATCATTTTTCTTTGAGGTTACTCTATGATTTACAATTTTATCCCTGAGTTTGTTGTTGTTGTTGTTGTTATGTGCCGTGGAGTCAGCCCTGACTCATAGCGACCCCTCCTTGGGTTTCTGAGGCAGTATCACTACGGAAGTAGGATTGCCCAACCTTCCTTCTGAGGAGTGGCTGGTGGGTTTGAACCGCCAGCCTTCTGGTTAGCAGTCAAATGCCTTAGCCACTATGCTACCAGAGCTCCCATCCCTGAGTTTAGAACAGTCTATTCAACTTGCAACTCTCTTAACAGGAGTGGAATTTTCTTGACAGCAACAATTACATTTGGTACTCATTTTATCTTTCACATGGAACTTTATGTTACTGGCCTCAGTCCTGTTGTTGTTGCTGGGTGCCAACATTGATTTTTGACTCCGCGACCTCAGGTGACAGAGTAGAACTACTCTCGTAGGGTTTTCTTGGTTGTAATCTTTACAGAAGCAGATTGCCAGGTCTTTCTCTTGGGGAGCTGCGGTATGGGTTCAAACTGCTAATCTTTCAGTTAGCAGCTGAGTGTTTAACCATTACACCACCAGGGATATTTGAGGTCAGTTCTGAGTGATCAGTGTGGAATAGTAATCATAATAGCCACCATTTCTAAAGAGCTTCCCATGCACCAGAGACCATGCCAAGTGCTGTACCTGTACAATCTTATCTAGTCCTCACCACAACTTTTTATACACGTATACCTCTTATTCCCACGTAACATATAAGATATGCAGGATGAAGGGAAAGTTAAGGTCAGGTACCTAGTGTGGGGGGGGAGCTGAAATGTGGTTCCACTGGTTTCTGATTCTAGAGCCTGTGCTCTTAGTGGTATAGTTGAACTTCACTACTAAATGAACCTAGTGTCTCAACATGTACTAGCTTGTTAGAAAGGAATTCCAATTATTAGTTAAACAAGTAATGGAATTTATATTAAAAAGTTAGCAATTGAGAACAAATAGAGTTGATTCACAAAGATGTCTAAGTCTGGATAGTCTCATTATTGGTCATAGGAAGAAACCTGCAAAAGGTAATCGGTTATCACTGAGAAGTTAGGAGTAAATGCAACTTTGTCTACATGCATTTTATCAAAGTGAAAGTGCTTTTGTCCAAAATTCAGCAAATTCTTCATAGTCCAATAAACAACTGGTAGGAGTTAAACAAGAAGACTTCAAGATGCTAAACTGCTATCTGATTTGTAGCAACTTTTCACACTCTGATCAGGGGCTGGTATCAGCCTCTGTCACCCTCAGCCTGGCTGTTGAAGACTGAATTGTACATTCAGCACGCATGGTTGAGACTTGCTGTGTGATGTCTAAGTTGCAGTTTTCCTTTCTTCTGCTGGATTGGCCCAGCTTCCAGGGGCTTCATCCTCAGTGTCCTCATCTTGCACACTGTTGTCCTGGTACAGCCAGACTTTCATATGCACTATCACTTCCACTGCATAGATAATGTATATTAAGATTAGAGTTCTTGCATATGTCAGCACTTGTCTGGGAATCATGATCTAAGCTAATTCTCATTGGCCAGAGGGATCCTATTCTCTGTGTTCTTCAGTCAGGGCTGGAGTCTTTAGGAGGCTGGAGTGATCCAGAATATGATTACTCTACATCCTAGCTGTACATATCACATACCTCTGGCCTTCTATTTAGACTTAGTGGGCAGCCCCATGTCTGACTGAGTTTATGACCCTTTGGGTACTGTGGGCTGGCTTTCTGGGCTAATGCTACTGCTGGGTTAGATTCCCTGTTCTGCCCAAGTCCAGTTTCTTTTCTTCTCCCTGTTAATCCACATTAGAGAAGTCCCAGCTTGTTCCGAACCTACCCCGAATCAAAGTAGTAAACCTTTGGGCAATACTTACAGGGATTTTATAGTCTGGATAATGTGAAATCAGGTCTTGAATGAAAGGATGCTTCAAGAGAACAGCAACTTCAATTGGTTCCAGATTCTTGGCACCTAGGTCCTGAAATATTTTTATGAAGTTCTTTAAAGAAGAAAAAATGATGAAATCAATTAGCTTTAAAAATCCTGTAGATGTTAAAAATTTACTTATGAAATCAATGTGCTATAACTTCTATACAATGATGCATTTTGGGCACAGTACTGTGAAAATATACTCAAAATTGAGGGCACATTTCCTTACGTACAGGTCGTCCCTTTTACAAAAACAATCTAACTGACCTCATAATAAATGTTCTCTGTCTTTAGCTGGCTGGCAAATCTGTCACAGTCTTGTGCTTCAGTTCCTCCTTGGAACACTTTGAGTAGTGTTTCCATGGAAATCTTTTCAGTGTTTGCATTTTCAGGGATTTCTTCTTCCTTTTCCTCTTTGAATTCTCTTTCTTCTCTTCCATTTTCTTCATATTCAGGAGATCCCTCCAGTGTACTTATATTAGTAAAGGAGGAGGTCTACAAAGTCAAATAAAGATAAAGCCAGACTGAAGTCTCAGCAGCAACAGAGGAATTTAGAACACACCAAGTTCATCACATATTATTTCTATGCAGTGGAATAATAGTGCCTACTGCAAACCAGCTAAACAATGCTCAGAAAGGGATGTTCTTGTTGCACTGGAAGCAACAGTTTTGAAATCCTAGAGCAACTCTGCTCTTGTGATCTGCAAGAGGTCTCAGTGTGAGGTATGTTCTATTTATCTCTATAAACCTTGGCTCACTACACTGCCAGGAACATCATATTCTTCACTCAAAGGACACTGCAATGAGTTAGTGTAGACTTCAAACTATAGATGTAGCTTTTAATACTATTTTCTTCTCAAAATTGTTTGTAGTTGAGGGATAATGACAAGCTAATGTCTCAAACTTGATTGATTCTAAGAGTTTCAGGAACATTTCTTTGGATACTGGTGGCTAATCCAACAAAATATGTAGAAAGCAAAGTGGAAAAGAAATCTGAATGTAGAAAAGCAGGTTGAGATTTCCACTGATATTCTTTGAAACTTGGCCAAGAACCATGAACTCAGGCATTTGGCAAATTTTGAATTTGTAAAGAGTAAATTCCATCAGGAGTAATTTCTCATGTATCAAAGATCTGTAAAATATCCCTACCATTTGAACCAGTAATGACAAGAATTAATCCTAAAGAAATATTCATGTGCACAAATATTTTTACATATGGATGCTCATTCCATATTATTTACAGCAAAAATAGAAAACTACATTTCCAAACATGAGCAAATGGTGAGACAACTGATCATACATTTGTGATGGAATACCAGGCATCCATGAAAATTATGATTTAAAATAGCTTTTTTTAAAAAAGATAAAAATAAAAAATAAAAAAATGGCATTAAAAACCCCTCATATTAAGTGCCAAATGAAAACAGAATGCAAAATACTAAATAACTAGAACCCTAATTTGCTTATACACCTATTATTACCTGAAAAAAGAAAACAGATATTGCACATTAAAAAGTTAACAGGAGTTACCTCTGGATAAAGGAATATTTGATTTCTTTTTTCCTGTTTTGTACTTTCTAAAATCTCTATAGCAAATTTCTCTCCCTCCCTCTCTCCCTCTGTGTCTATATGTGTGTTTGTGTTTCTGATAGTGTTGTTGTTGTTAAGTGCCATCGACTTTTTTCTGACTCATAGTGACCCCATGCACAGCAGAACGAAACACTGTCCGATCCCGCACCAGCCCCACAATCCCTGCTATACTTGAGCCCATCATCGCAGCCACCGTGTCAATCCATCTCGTTGAAGGCCACCCTCTCTTTCGTCGACCCTCCACCCTACCAAGCATGACATCCTTCTCTAGGGAATGGTCCCTTCTTACAACATGACCAAAATAGGTGAGACAAAGTCTGGCCATTCTTGCTTCCAAGGAGCATTCTGGCTGCACTTCCTCCAGGACAGATCTGTTAGCTCTTTTCGCAGTCCATGGTACTTTCAGCATTCTTCGCCAGCACCACAACTCTCAAAAGCATCAACTCTTCTTCGGTCTTCCTTATTCATTGTCCAGCTCTCACATGCATACCAGGCAATTGGAATATCATGGCTTGTGTCAGGCGCACCTTAGTCCTCAAGGAGATATCCTTGCTCCTCAGCACTTGATACAATTCCTTTGCAGTTGACTTTCCCAATGCTACACGTCGTCTAATGTCCTGACTGCTGCTTCTGTTGGCATCAATTGTAGAAACAAGCAACGTGAATTCTTTGACAACCTCAATCTTCTCTCCATTTATTGTGATGCTGCTCATTGGTCCAGTTGTGAGGATTTTTGTTTTCTTTATATTTCTGATAGTGAGGTAACCTATATTTGAAAATGGACATTTTGGAAGGCTGACTGGCCAAAGGGCAGAGAATAGTGAGTACTATTCTCTTTATCCCCAGGAAGGACATATGGTTTTGCTGATGCTAATTTATGTTAAAAACAAAAGGAGGGTGCCAATGTTTGTAAACTTTGAATTAAACTAAAACATTAAGTGCACAGATTGCCTGTTTTGCAAATAGCCATTTAAGCCCCATGTATAACAAGCTTTGGCATAGAACAGACTTAAGCCTCTGTTAGTCATATGGCCCTGTTAGGAATTTCAGAGGGGCCATGGGCAGTGGAATGAAGACAGGTTGCATTTGCTATTATTTGGATTTCTAAATCCTTTGCTTAATTTTAACTTTATTTTGATCTTGAAGAGAGTGAGAGCAAGAGAATGCTACAAGTTGAAGATTTAGCAATTAAGTTTAAATATACATGCATATATTGGTATATCTGTGTGTGTATGTAGAAATGTATACACACATATATGTAAAGTGTTGTTAGTTGATGTTGAGTTGATTTCAACTCATGGTGACCCCATGTATGTCACTGTAGAATTGTTCTCCATTAGGTGTTCAAGGCTGTGACCTTGTGACCTTTTGGAAGTAGACTGCCAAGGCTGTATTCTGAGATGACTCTGGGTGGGTTCAAATAGTCAACCTTTTGGCTAGTAGTCAAGCACTTAACCACTTATGCTACCCAGGGATATATAACTATATATGTTGTTCTTATTGGTATATATTTTCAAGTTGGTTCCAACTTATAGTGACTGGTCCCTTCTGACAACATGACCAAAGTAGGTGAGATGAAGTTTCATCATTCTCATTTCTAAGGAGCAGTCTTATTACATTTTCCAAGACAGATTTGTTTGCTCTTCTGGCAGCCCACGTTATTTTCAGTATTCTTCACCAACACCACAACTGAAATGCATAGTCAGGGTGTGAAACATCATGCTGAGTGAATGAAGAATGCCTGGATTTCTCCTCAGAGTGCACCACAGGTGCTCCATCCACAAGATACAGACAGAACCTATGGGTGGGTGAATAACTAGTCTGGTTAGATAAGCAAGGATACCAAAGTTAAACAATCAAAGAACCTGGCATCTCTGTCCTGACTCTGTAATTGTTATCATTTTAAATCCATCAAATCTATTCCAACTCACGGAGACCCCATGTGATGAAGTGCAGCTCTTTTCTTGGCTATAATCTTTATAGTACCAGATCACCAGGTCTTTCTGCTGTGGGCCTCTGGGTGGGTTCAGACCATCGACCTTTCAATTAGCAGTTGAGCACTTAACTATTGGAGGGACTAATTTTTCAAAGGGCACATTGGTGGTTCAGTGGTAGAATTGTCACCTCCTGTGAAAGAGACCAAGGTTCTATGACCAGCAAACACCTCTCATGTGCAGCCACCACTGTCTGTCAGTGGAGGCTTGTATATCGTGATGATGCTAAACAGGTTTCAATGGAACTTTTAGATTAAGATGAGGAAAAAAGACTTAGCAATCTACTTCTGAAAATTAGCCAGTAAAAACATTATGGATCATGATAGTCCAATTCCCAATGGATCACAGGGAAAGTGCTGGACTGGGTAGCATTTCATTCCATCATCTGTAGGATCTCCATGAGTGGAACTGACTCTACAGCACCCAATAGCGGCACCACCACCGGCAATTTTTTGAAGGCTCAATATAATCATCATGGGATACATTAATTTTCTGTGTTTTATTTATTTTTGTTGGCAGTCAAACATATCCATTCATGATTTCTATATGAACAGTTTAATAACATTGGTTACATACTTCACATTTTGTCACTACTCTATCTCTACTCATATACATACATACTCTGGTAGCATAGTGCTTAAGGCACTTGGCTGCTAACCAGAAGGCTGGCTGTTCAAACCCACCAACCACTCCTCGGAAGGAAGGTTGGGCAATCCACTTCTGTAGTGATATCACCTTGAAAACCCAAGGAGGGGTGGCTATGAGTCAGGTCTGACTCAATGGCACATAACAACAATAACATATACATCACCATTACTTTAGGATCTTTGCCTCTTAAGGTTCTCATCTGCGGTTTAGATTAATCGTTGTCAAATTACACTCATATAGATAACTCTTTATAAGAGTGCTATGCTGAGGTAAACAGTTTTTACTAATTTGGCTATAATTATTGTTTAACAATGGCTTTACGGAAATGTATTGATTCAAAATTTCAAGGTTATTTCTAGGCATTAGAGTTGGGGATTCTCCCAGTTTCAGTGAATCCAGTAAGTCTGTTTTCCATGTGAGTTTGAAGTTCCATTCCATGCTTTTCCTCCTTTTGATCAAGATCTATTATGTCCTTGATTGAAAGATTCAATTATGATAATTGGGTATCATCCATTTCTTCTGGTCTCATAGTAATGGAGCTAGTAGTTTATGGAGGCAATTAAACCTGAGGTCCAGATAAATGATTTTTTTTTTTTTAATCAAAAAGTAACAAAGTAAAACATCTGAAACTTTAGAGCAAAGAATTCTTAAATGATTAGTGTCATAGGGTGATTTTTAAGTTCCGCCATTATTTGTAAGCACAGCTCTCCAGGAGGTTAGGGGAGGAGTAGACTTAGTGGCTCAGTGGAAGCAGAAGGAGATGAGGGGACCAGCTGCCTGAGGACTGCAGGGTGTGCACAACAGGGAGCTCACTCCAACAGAGAGCTCTGGAGGACAGTGATTTTGAATGTGGGTCCACGAACAAAACCAGTGATGTCAGTTTGGAGAAAAGCCAGTGCTTCTGAATGAGCAACTATCGGTGGCGTCCAAATGCTGTGTGAGTCTCATCATCATCTAAGTGGTGGAAAAGACTGTGCTGTCAAACATCCCGTCACATGCAGCTAACTCTCAAAGGCAGCCCTGAGGACTCCCTGCAAATGTGTCCACAGAATGATGCTTGGTGTCCTGGCTGACCATGCATTTCTATTATTCAGTCATCTGGGTCCTATATCTGAGAAGGCAGTACAGAAGGTCAATCCTTAGGACAAACATAGGCAAAGATGTCAAGGAGCAGGATGGAATGGAAATGTATGTGCTTCAAATCCCAGGACCTCAACACTTTCTGCCAAGATGCTTTTTTACAAAATTTCTAAAATGTAGGAGATTCAAGCTCACAATTTATGGAATTCCCACAACATAACCTCATGCCACACAGTTTACAGAATGAGCTGTTTTTCCAAATGCTACTCATTTAAAGATCCATCAGGACCAGAGTGATTATGGTGATATGTTGTGTTGCTGTTCTTCTTTCAAATTACCCACAAAGCCGTGGATTCAAAGAGAGATTTGCACCACATGAAAATGGTCAGCTTGGGCAGCAGAAATAGAGTAAGAAGGAATGGAATATTGGGACAATTTTCAGCTGCTTATGCAGAACAAAAGCAGAGACCTGCTTGCCTATCTTGGGAGTGAAAATGGATCTCTAGGAGGTGCTATATCTGAGCAGGTTTTTTACAGTGTCCTATGGTGAGGTTGCTCAGGAAAACAGAGCACAGAGGGAAAGGAAACAGAAATAGAGTGGCATAATTGGAGGCAGGATGGTGAGGACAGAGGGTGAGCAAGAATGAGCAAGGTGGATGGGTCCTGTGTTTGAAGAAATCCTGGGTTCACTCCAAGCCAGGAGTCAGGCTGTGTGTGTGTGTGTATGTGTGAGAGAGAGAGAGACACACACAGAGAGAGAGACAGAGAGACAGAGATATAGAGAGAGACAGACAGACTGAGACCTCTGTCCCCTGCCCCAGTCAATCTCTACTGAGTGGTGTGCTTGGCTCAGTTCCTTTACAGTGTGCTAGGGGTTTAAAAGAACTCTTGAGAGGAACACTCTAGAAAAGCTGTCTCCTAGGTGGAGATTCAGCAAAGGAGTGGTTCAGGGAAGGACACAGAGGCTTCGTGAGCTAGCTGGTCTAGCTGTTACTCACCTCGGTGCCTGTCTGTTGCTGTGGCAACAGCTCTAGCAGATGCTTCTTCTCTGGTCATTCCAGTTCATTGCAGCCTCTGGATCCTGCTGCTCTCTCTGCCTGCAATGTCTGTTTTCCTTCTCTCTGCCTTGGAGATTGGATGCCTTCCTACCTCTTTCCCTCTTCCCCTTATTCCCTTCCTTCCTAGCCATATTTGCAAACATTCATTGAGCACTTGCTGTGCAGCCGCTACTCTGGGAGGACATAAAGTAGGAGTCGCTGGGTAGTACAAAGGGTTAACACAATCAGCTACTAAGCAAAAAATTGATGTTCAAATCCACCCAGAGGCACCTTGAATGAAGGGCCTGGTGATCTACTTTGTCAAAATCGGCCATTGAAAACTCTGTGAAGCACAGTTCTATTCTGACATACATGGGGTCACCATGAGTTGGAGGTGACTTGATGGCATCTTATTAAATATTGGTAATACAGTATTCCCAAACTCTAGGTGCAAACAACTTTCCAGTGTTGTTGTTGTTAGGTGCTATCGATTTGGCTCTGAATCGTAGCAACCCTATGTACAACAGAAGGGAGCATTGCCAGGTCCCGTGCCATCCTCACAATCATTGCTATCCTTGAGCCCATTGTTAGAGCCACTGTGTCAATCCATCTTGTTGAGGGTCTTCTTTTTCACTGACCACCTACCAAGCATGATGTCTTTCACTAGGGATTGGTCCCTCCTGATAACATGTACAAATTATGTGAGACGAAGTCTCGTCATCCTCACTTCTAAGGAGCATTTCAGCTGTACTTTTTCCAAGACAGATTAGCTCATTTTTCAGGCAATCTGTAGTATATTCAATATTCTTCATCACAACAATAATTTAAATTCTTCTTCAGGCTTCCTTATTCATTGACCAGCTTTTGCGTGCATCTGAGTTAATTAAAAATACCATGGCTTGGGTCAGGCGCACATTGGTCCTCAAAGTGACATCTTTGCTTTTTAACACTTTAAGGGTCTTTTGCTGTAGGAGGTTGGCCCAATGAAATATGTCTTTTGATTTCATGACTGCTGCTACCATGGGTGTTGATTATGAATCCAAGTAAAAGGAAATCCTTGATAACTTCAATCTTTTCTCTACTAATCATGAAGTTGCTTATTGGTCCAGTTGTGAGGATTTTTGTTTTCTTTATGCTGAGGTTTAATCCTTACTGAAAGTTGTGGTCTTTGATCTTCATCAGTAAATGCTTCAAGTCCTCTTCCCTTTAAGCAAGCAAGATTGTGTCATCTGCATATTGCAGGTTGTTAATGAATTTCCCTCCAATCCTGATGCCACATTTTTTTTTTCACATAGTCCAACTTCTTAGATTATTTGCTTAGCATACAGATTTAAAAAGTACGATGAAAGGCTACAAACCTGACACACACCTCTTCTGTTTTAAAGCACAGAATATCCCTTTGTTCTGTTTGACTGACTGTGTCTTAGTCTGTGCATAGGTTCTGCATGAACATAATTTAGTGTTCTGGAATTCCCATTCTGTGCAATGTTATCCATAATTTATTATGATCTACATAGTCAATTACCTTTTCATGGTCAATAAAATGCTGGTAAACATCTTTCTGATATTCTTTGCTTTCAGCCAAGATCCATCTGACATCAGCAATATTCCACATCCCATACTGAATCAGGCTTGAATTTCTGGCAGTTGCCTCTCAATATACTGCTATAATCATTTTTGAGTTATTTTCAGAACAGTTTTACTTCTGTGTGATATTAATGATACTGTTTCATAATTTTCAGTTGATAAACCCTTGCCCAGTTACTGCATGTCTCCTTACTCCCCCTTCCTCTGCCACCTTCTCAACATAGCAGCCGGACAGAGTTGAAACAGTGAAGTCTATGCGATTCAGAACTGACAGACTGCCTTGTTTTTCTGGGTCTCTTAAGGGTTCTGCCTTTTACAAGTTATAGTCTTACCACTTTTCTATCCCTTATTTTAGTGGAAAATATTTGAGTTTTTCTTCTCTGGCAGGTTTTGGCCTTACTTAGATTCTGACTTTTGTAGGTTTTATTGTATATTTTAAGCCAGATGACCTCACACTTCCAGTGACTTCTCATCTTCCACAGAGTGAAAGCCAAGGTCCCTATAGTGGCCCTTAGAGCTGTCACCCCCCTCAACTTCCTTTCCTGCTACTGTCTGCCAGCTTACTCCTCTCCAGTTGCGTAGGCCTATCTGCTATGCCTTGGAACACACCACGTGAGGGCCCCTTCAGGGCTTTTGTCCTCACTCTTGCCTGGATGGAAAAAAAAAAAAAAAAAAAATTAAGCACTCAGGTTGGGCTATCTACTTCCATAGTGATACTGCCTCAGAAACCCAAGGAGGGGTCTCTATGTGTTGGATCCGACTCGACAGTGAGATTAAGGCTGATGTGAGTTTTAAAAGTGAAAAATCCTACTTTCTAGAACTGAATGGTATGTTTCCAGACTGAAATGGCCAACTGAATGCCCATTACCATGGATAAATACAGACAACAAGCATACCAGGCCAAAAGAGGATTCTACAAACTTCCAGAGGAAAGAAACAGGGCACATACGAAAAAACCGACTACATAACTACATGGCTATAGAGTGACTACGTGAATTTCTGGAACAGTCAAAGCCTTGAGTCATAATCAACTCCATGACAACTGGTTTGGATTTTTGTTTTATAGTCACCCTTGTTTAAAATGCTCTTCCCTCAGATATCTGCATGGCCCTCTCCCTCATGGCTCCCACCTTCACGTTCTCCAGGCCTTTACTTATATGTTTCTTCACAGAAAGCTTGTCTCTGACCACATTATTTAAAATCACAGTCCCTCACCCCAACTCCTATATTGATTTTTTCTCTATAGCATTAATCACCTTTTGATATAATCTATATTTCTATTTCCACCAGTTTATTTGTTATCTGTTTTTCCCCACTGGAACTAACCAAACCCGTGGAAGGTTTTTTTTTTTTTTTTTTTTTTTAATCTGTTTTATTCTCTGCTGTATCCCAGGCCAACAGTGGGTCCTGGTATGTAGAGGTGCTCCATAGGTGTTGGCTGAATAACTGAACATGTGCATGAGACAGTGCTCAGCCCCACCAGAGAGCTGCTGGATAGAAAGGGGATCCAGTCGAGCAAACTCTCCGTGTTGGTCTTCCACGTGAGGGGAAGCTTTTTGGAATGATTTGGCATTTGAAGGAGGCCTTGAAGATTGGGAAGGCCTCAGGCCCCTCGAGCTGAGATGAAGGGTATGCCAGGAGGAGGGAAGAGCAAGAGCAAAGGCAGGGAGACAGGGAGAAAGAAGAGTAAACACCTCTTTTGACTGGGAATGCCCATGTTAGTCTGCTCTTTATTCTGTGTTTCCTTGTTTGGTTTATAATTCTTTCATTGTTTTCTGTATGGATGGGGCAACTGGACACAATCCCTTTAGGAGAGCTAATTGTACTTAGCTAATTGTACTAATTGTACTTCTTCAGGATCCCTCACAGGTTTCAGAGCTATGCAATGGGTATGATTTCGAGTTAATTAATTAGTGGATTGACTGCTCAATTCATTATTTACTGAGCTCTGTGTCAGGCCCTGCAGTAGGTTCTGGGATGCAGAACAAGACAGCTGCCTCTCCCCGTCCCCTTCTGGTCTGGGGTGCGGGGAGGCTTAGAGTCCACAGAGGAAGCTGACTCTGAAGAAGTATTACAAGTGTGAGGAGTATTGTGAAGGGGAAGCACTGAGTGCTTGGGGACATTTATAAGGAGGTACATGATGTGGCTGAGGTCAGGGAGGGCCTCCCTAAGAATGGGTCATTGAGACCTCATGCTGTGTTTCAATACAGGCTATCTTTAAGTTAAGGAGGGTCAGTCTAATGGGGGACACAGAAACATCCCCTGGAAAGCTACAAGTATAGTCCCAGTGAGTGCAGATTATACCTTACTCTTTACATAACTGAGAAAAGAGATTTGATGGTACAGTGGTTAAAGCATTCAGCTGAAAACCAAAAGGTCAGTGGTTCAAATCCACCAGCTGCTCCATGGGAGAAAGATAAAGCTGCTTCTGTAAAGATTTACAGTCTTTGGAATCCTATAGGGGCAGTTCTACTCTGTCCTATAGGGTCACTATGACCTAGAATCAACTTGATGTCAGTGAGTGTGGACTTAACTAGGAAACTTTAAATTGATATTCTAGCTTCTAAGAAGACATCATCCTGAGCAGAATAAACACTTCTTGCTTCTGTTTCCATTGATGTGTAAATGTTGAACCATGTCTACAGCATAATGGATTGAAGACCCCCAAGTTATTGGCTTACTATAGACTCTGTTTGGCCTTGCTCTGGCCTTGGTGGAAGGGGAAGGAGATCCCCCGTCCATCTTCTCAGGGCCAAACTTCAGGATTGCATCCAAGAAAGCCTGTGTCTACCTGGATGTGATAGCCCCAGTTTTTTCAAACTAGCCAGCATTCTCTTATTTTGACAAACATGTCTGTAAAGGAAAGAAGTGTGGCCAGGACATCTGAGGAGTTTGGACTGGGCAGAACTCCCTTCCCTCTCTGTCCACAAAGGGAGAAGGGAAAAAAGTGCTCTATTGGGACAATTCTCACTCTCCAAAAATATGCAAATGGGCACCTAAGGAACACCTTAGTTAGCACCCTGCTCTAGCTTTCTTCCTCCTGAACAAGCCAGAGGTGCCAACTCCTTGAGATCTAAGGGGAATGTAAAGCAGCATCTTAATTACAATCATGCTCTTTGTCATTGGGTGCAGGGACACACAGTGGCTGTGGATTTCAGTCACCTGGGCTCTGGCCTGAAAGACTATCAAGCACCCCATTTATGTGAAGTGTGTCTGAGGCTTGAACTTCTTTTATGTAGAAATTTCATCCAATTTAACAAATTGATTAGGTGGATATCCAGTTGACTTTCAATATTATTATAAAGGGTCAGCTTTACAGGGCAAACTTTGATTTTACTAAGAAACTTTGAGCAAATTTTGGTTTTATGACAGAAGCGGTTGTTAGACAGTGACTCAGCAGGTATTAATCTAATAACTAATTCAGTAAACTGCTCCCAGGGTGGTGCACCCAGTGTGCAGTCAACTTCTATCCTAACTACTGGCAGTCCAAACTCACCCAGTGGCAGCCCGGTGATCTGCTTCTGTAAAGATTACAAAAACACAAACTCATTGCCATTGAGTTGATTACAAATCATACCACCCCTGTAGGCTAGAGTAGAACTGCCCCATAGGGTTTCCAGTGTATAAATCTTTATGGAAGCAGACTGCCACATCTTTCTTCCGCAGAGCGGTTGATGGGTTTGAACTTCCCAAATGCTTAACCATTGCACCAAGAAAACCCTCTGGAGAAGTCCTACTCAGAAACACATGGGGTCATCACAAGTTGGAATCAACTCAACAGCAATAGTTTGTTTTTATTTGGTATACTATGTGTAAAGGCACAGAACAGGGCAGTGTTTTGTTCTGCTGTACATAGGGTCACTATGAGTCAGAGCCGACCCAACAGCACCTGTCAGAGCCAACTTGACGGCACCTAACAACAACAACATGTGTAAAGGAATCTTGGGGTAATGTAAATGATTAACATGCTTGGATGATAACCGAAAGGCTGGGGGCTCGAGTCCACCTAGAGGTACCTCAGAAGAAAGGTCTGGTGATCTACTTCTGACATCAGCCAATTAAAATTCTATGGAGCACAGTTTTACTCACACTCATGGGATCATCATGAGACAGAATCAACTCAATGGCAAGTGCTTAACTCCTATAAGCATTAAATAAGGCAGCTGGGGAAATACGCAGATGAAAAGGACAGAGAGGCCAGTGCTAGTCCATTTCTGGAAGGCAGTTACCTTTTCTACAATGAGAGCAGGAGTTTCAATTCTCCGGAAGACATGAGTCCCAATAGCCACACTGAGGGCCCTGTAGACGCCTTCCACAGTATCTGGGTGACAAGCAAAATAAAGCAGCATCTGTGTATAGTCCAGCTGGGGTGGATCTTTTTCATAGTCAGCAAACAGCCTGAAGAAAAACTGTCAAAGGAAAAGAATTAAATCAAAGATAAAATTCGTATACTCTGGTAGTCAGTAGATGGACAGAGCAAGGACGTATTCCTCCAAGAGTTTACCTTCTGAGAATTAATAAGGTTCCTTTCTGAGAATTCAGGTGGTAGCATTGACATACAACAAACAGATGATATTGACCAAGGGAGTCTCTGGGTGGTGCAGCAGATTAGTGCCCTAGGCTGCTAACTGGAAGGGTTTGAGCAGTACTGCCTGCGCTGACTTGCCCTGTTTCTCTGTTATCATGAGGCTGTTGCAGTAATCCACATGAAATGCCTGTGGCTTGCTCAGGTGGCAGCAGTGGGACTAGTGAGAAGTGGTGAGATTCTTGGTATATTTTGAAGGTAGAATTCTCAGGACTTCCTGAGGAACTTGGTGTAGAGTTTGAAATATAGAGAAAAATTAGAAATGACTCCTAGGGTTTTAGTCCCAGCAACGAGAAGGATGGAGTTTCCACTGATTTAGGTAGAAGAGGCTTAAAATGAAGATTAAGAGGTAGGTGGTAGGGAAGGCATTTGACTGCTAATCAGAATGCTGGTGGTTCAAATCCACCAGCCACTCCTCAGAAGAAAGGTTGGGTAATCTATTTCCATAGAGATACCACCTTGGAAACCCAAGGAGGAGTCTCTCTGAGTTGGAACTGACTTGATGGCAGTGAGTTTGGTTTTTTGGTTTGGTTTGGTTTGTCAGGGAGGGGAGATCAGGTGTCCAATTTTGGACATAGTAGGCTTTGGTGTCTGCTAAATATTTCAAGTGGAGAAGTCAAATAGGAAGTTGCATCTAGAAGTCTAGAGTTTGGAAGGAGGTCTGGGGTAGAGATGGACACTTGTGATTCATCAGCAAATAAATAGCACTTAAAACCATAAGACTGGCTTTAAGAAATATTAACCAGCCAGAGAGAATGGAAGGATGCTATATGCTTTCACTGGACAGAAACTGTGGAAAAGAGATTAGGACAATACTTGTGAATTTTTAATATGTAAAAATTCAAGCCACTTTTCTCAGAAAAAAACTCTCAAGATCTTTGAACAGTGGGAACATTGCTCCTGATACTGTGTGTGGAAAGCTGTGTAGCCAGAACATATGGCTCACTGAGCATCATCAGTCACAAGGAAGTGTGTTGTCACTATAAGGGGACCACAACATGATTGCAACACAGAGATGTCTCATGGTTCCTTTTTTTAAGTCTGGAATTACGTTTTATCTAGTGCCTGGGACTCTGAGGTCACCCAGGCCTAAAAACAGTGACTTTGGCCAAGTCTCCAGGAACCCCTGAAGGGTGTGACTCAGAGGGAAGATCCAGAGCACAGAGAGCATGGATGACAAGGCATGAGAGCTGGCTAAAACCCTGGACTGTAGCCCAAGCTCTTTATGAGAAGATAGAGGCCTTGCGAGATGAAGGGACTGCCTAACATCCCACAGTGAGTCGTGGCAGGATTGGAAGCAGAACTGAGGACTCCCGACCCCCAGAATACCCAACTCAAGGGGGCATTTCTTTTTCCTGATTTAGTCTCTCCTATTCTAGTTACAGCAAAAGTACTTATTTTGTTATTTTTTATTTTCTCTTTTAACACTTTTCTTTAGCATGTTAGCCATTGCTGTTGTCAGGTATCACTGAGTTGATTCCAACTCACAGTGACCCTATGCACAACAGAACAAAACACTGCCTGGCCCTGCACCGTCTTCATAATCGTTGCCAAACTTTAGCCCATTGTTGCAGCCACTGTGTTAATCCATCTTGTTGAGGGTCTTACCCTTTTTTGCCGACCCTCTGTTTTACCAAGCACGATATCTTTCTCCAGGGACTAGTCCCTCACTCTGGTGGTGTAGTGCCTAAGGCATTTGACTGCTAACCAGAAGGCTGGTGGTTCAAATCCACCAGACACTCCTTGGAAGGAAGGCTGGGCAATCTACTTCCATAGGGATACTGCCTCGGAAACCCAGGGATGGGTCACTATGAGTACAGTAGTGACTTTGCCTTTTGAGTCCCTCCTGATAATATGATCAAAGTATAAGAGGTGAAGCCTCCCCATCCTTGCTTCTGCCTTACATCTTCCAAGACAGATTTGTTTGTTCTTCTGTCAGTCCATGGTATAATCAATATTCTTCACTGACACCATAATTTAAAGGCAACAATTCTTCTTTTGTCTTCTTTATTCTCTGTCCAGCTTTCACATGCATATGGGGTGACTGAAAATACCATGGTTTGGGTCAGATGCACCCTAGTCTTCAAAGTGACATCTTTGCTCTTTAACACCTTTAAAGTCTTTAAAGGTCTTTTGCAGCAGATTTGTCTGTTACAATATGTCATCTGATTTCTTGACTGCTGCTTTAAGGGGCATTGATTGTGGAAATAAGTAAATTGAAATCCTTGACAATGTCAATCTTTTCTCTGTTTATCATGATGTTGCTTATTGGTCAAGTTGTGAGGATCTTTGTTATTTTATGTTGAAGTATAATCCATACTGAAGGTTGGAGTCTTTGATCTTCATCAGGGAGTTCTTCACATCCTCCTCAATTTCAGCAAGCAACATTGTGTCATCTGCATATTTCAGGTTATTAATAAGTCATCCTTAAGTTCTGATGCCAGATTCTTCTTTATATAGTCCACCTTCTTGGATTATTTTCTTAGCATATAGATTGAATAAATATGGTAAAGGGATACAACCCTTTCACCCAAATCACAATATATTTTTTTAAAAGGATATACACCTTTCCTGATACACACCTTTCCTGATATTAAACCATGTAGTATCCCCTTGTTCTGTTTGAACAATTGCCTCTTGGTCTATGTACAGGTTCCCCTTGAGCACAAGTAAGTGTTCTGGAATTTCCACGTTATCCATAAGCTGTTATGATCCACAGAGTTGAATGCATTTGCATAGTCAACAAAGAACATGTAAATATCTCTCTGGTATTCTTTGCTTTCAGCCAAGAAATCAGCAGTGACATCCCTTGTTCCATGTCCTCTTCTGAATCTGGCATGAATTTCTGGCAGTTCCCTTTAGATGCATTGCTGCAACCATTTTTGAATTATTTTCAGCAAAATTTTACTTGTGTGTGAAATTAATGCTATTGCTCAGTAATTTCTGCATTCTGTTGGATCACCTTTCTTTGGAATGGGTACAAATATGGATGTCTTGCTCTCAGTTGGTCAGGTAGTTGTCTTCCAAATTTCTTGGCATAGATAAGTGAGTGCTTCCAGCATTGTATCTCTGTGTTGAAACATCTCAATTGCTATTCCACCAATTTCCAGAGCCTTCTTTTTGTTAATTCTGTCAGTGCAGGTTGGACTTTTTCCTTCAATACCATCAGTTTTTGATTATATGCTACCTCGTGAAATGTTGAACTTCAATCAATTCTTTTTTTGGTACAGTGACTTGGTGTATTCCTTCCATCTTCTTTTGGTGCTTCTGGCCTCATTCAGTATTTTGTCCATATTTTCCTTCATTATTGCAACCTGAGGCTTGAATTTTTTTTTTTTTTTCAATTCTCTCAGCTTGAGAATTGTCAATCATGTTCTTTCTATTAATCATTAAACACTGTTTAACCATGTTTAGCTAACATGGTTAGCTTCTGCCTAGTAACACATTCATGAACTCAGTGTGCACAACAACCACACTAGGTAAGGATTATTATTATCCTCATCATATTGAGGAAGAAACAAGGCACAGTGAGGTTAGGTAACTTTGGTAAAACCTCACAGTTTGTAAGCAGTGAAATCAGGAGGCAGACTGTACACTTTTATTCCCACAGTGCAAAGACTGAGATTTATGTAATGCTAAGGTTCAAATCCTTGGGGCAGTGAGACAATAGAAAACATGACTCCTTTTCTATCTTCTGGACATCAGCACCTCTATCACCAACATTGTCTCACACACACACACATACACACACACATTTGTCAGCTATCCTTTGCTCACAAAAGCACTTTTTTCTCAGGCTCTGTTGTCCCTGGTGGCACAGTGGAAGTGCTCAGATGCTAATCCAGAGGTCTGTGGTTTGAATTCATCAGCTGCTCTGCAGGAAAAAGATGTGGCAGTTGGCTTCCATAAATATTACAACCTTGGAAACCCTATGAGGCTGTTTACTCTGTCCTGTAGGGTTGCCATGAATCAGAATTGACTCTATGGCAATGACTTTTAATGGGATGGTCCTGCCATGGCCTCCAAGTGTCTTTCTTTCCTTATCATTTTGCAGCAGTTTGGACAAAAGCAGATGGAAGCCATACCCTTCATTTGTTAACTACCAGGTAGCTTCACAGTGTCAGGACTGACCACAATTAGCCTTCTGGCTTTAGAGTCCAGATGGGCAGCTGAAAGGCTCCATCTTCAATCAACATTGCTAAAAACTTCTGGCTAATAAGGAAAGTGCTTTTCACTTGGGATCATATTCAAACTACCAGTTTGCCATTACTGCCAAGTAATTAAGAGCCTGATGATGCTGTTGGCAGATTTGTTGAAAAAAATGATATAGAGATGGTCTTCCAACAGCTTTAGAGGAGAATTGATATCAGTGCCCCAGTGTCACATAAAACAAAGAAACAAAAAACTGCCCTGCAACTGCCAAGCTTGTATCTTAGACATTTTTTTTTTTTTTGAATTCTTTGCCCCCTTTCTCCTACCTCTGTCTCCTGCTAGCATCTAGCAAAGGTGTTCAAAGAGTGCATGTCTAATAGAAAGGAATTGCTCCCTTTAAGATTATAAATGGAGTCATATTCAAGTCTGTACTGCAATTTTGAACTGGTTGGAAATTGAGTTATCAATACAATATTATACATACTTGTCTGCGATGTCTAAATCTATCATTTAACTTTCTCATATCTTGTTTAATTTAGCTGTATTAGGTTTATTTCTATATTTTAAATATTTACACTGAAGTCAGAGCAATTTTCAGATTTTATGGTTCATTGTTGCCTCAGGGATACAGGCTAATAATGGTGTTATTATTGATAATATTGAGAGGAGCAAGCTCTGATGCACCACTGGCAATTCTGTATGCAGACCTATAGTATGTTGCATAAGTTGGTCAAAATCAAAGAGAAATGGGAAAATATATAAACTGGTAAAATGGCAGAATCTTCTCCTAAACTTTTAATATTGGAAGGGCACCTAGAGACAAAAGTGTTGAATAATATAATAGCTTAGTTGACAGATGAGAAAAGTGAAACCCAGAGAGACTGTGGACATTGTCCAAGATGATGAGGTAAGTAGGACTCTGTTGAAAATTTTGGCCTTTACTTTTTCAAGAGCTCTTTCATGCTGCCTTCTATGTAAGCATTAAGCCTGCATTTGGGTGACACAACAGAAGAATTGAAAGGAGGGAGACCAAAACAAATCACACAAGTGGAAACAAAGACAAAGAATATGATGAACAGCATAATAATGTTACATTTTTTAAAAGTCTTAGTAATTACCTCTATAAGGTGCTCCTGCCTATTAAATGGCAGAGGTTCAAGAGGATTTTCTGGAATTTTTATCTCTTCATCTCCTGTAAACCACAGACCAGCCTACACAGAACATGAAAATGAAAATCATTAAAATACTGGGCCGAAATGTAAGGATTCCTCTAAAAGTGGAAGAGGTTGAACCAATTTTTCCAGTTCTGTAAAGCAGAGGTCTCAAAAGTGGGAAACATCAACCATGGGGCACAGGAGAAAACATTAGAACTGCCATTTACATTTGTTTTTATCTCCTTCTTTTATAATTTCTAATTTTGTGGATATTATAATGTAACATGTTAGTAGAGCAGTTGTTGTCATTACTAGTTACCATCAGTTCCGACTCGTGGCAACTCTATGTGTGCATTGTAGAACAGCTCCATGGGGTTTTCAGGGCTGTGACCTCTGCCACATCGATTACTAGGCCTGCCTCCCAGGAGACTCTGGGAGTGTTCAAACCACCAACATTTTGGCTACTAGTTGAGCACCTGTTTGCTCCACCCAGTCTGCCTAGCAGTGTTCAACATGTACATGATTTATAAATGGAAATCAATATATTGGGAGTGCTAGCTGTATTTTAACTGTTGGAGCATAGGATGAGCTTGGAAACCACTAGTCCAGACTGTGCCTGCACATCTATATTTTGGAAGAATCTGTTCTCCCTTTACAATAGCTAACATTTCATATGTCCTGCCATCTGTTCTCAGAGCCAAGCATAGTATCGGTGCAGGTTTTTAGCTTTAGAAAATCTTTGTTGAGTGACTGACTGACTCAAGATCTCAGGCCCATTTTTCATGATACCAATCTGTCTCAGCCCATAATATTTCACACAATTATCAAATCCTCTCAATTCCTATTTGGCAAAGTAGCTCCTATCTCTCCCTACCTTCCATTCTCACTGCTAGTACCCTGACACATGGCCTCATTACCTCCATCACAGCTGCTCCAGTGACCTGAGAGATGCTTTGTTTCCAGTTTTGCTCTTATTTGTTTCAGCCTGTATCATGCAACCATCTCAATATTCTGAAAACTTTAGTGTTGTTATATTATTCCTGCTCATATTGCTCTTTTCCTTACATCATCTTTGATATTTACAGTGATCTCCATCCCCCTTTTCACCTAGCTAAATCTACTTATCCTTCCAGGCCAACTCAGATCACAATGAAGTCCTCTCTGAATTCCACTTTTACTTAGTGACTATCTACTTCCGTATGATACTGCCTCAGAAACCCAAGGAGGGGTTGCTATGAGTCGGGTCTGACTGAATGGCACATAACAACAACAACATATCACACATTTGGCACGTAATCCATCCCTTTGGGTATAGTCATTTATCTCTGCTGTTACACATCCGGTATAAAATCCTCAGGTTCAAAGAATGTATCTTGGGCAAGATTAATTTTTATACTTGAAAAGAATTTTGCATATGTAAACATTTTATTCCTATGTCTTGCTCCCTTATTGCCTTCCAGAATGACACCCTACCCTTAGCACTGCCTACTCTCAAGAACTACAGGCTTGCACAGCCTGATTCTGGCATATGCTTTACACATTCTTTCCTCAAGAATAAACCATGCTTTGAGAGAAGGCTGGAAAGGCAGTGGGTAGTAAGTAGGTAAGGGGATATAGCTCCCCAAAGTGAGGAGTAGGTGTTGCTCGCATTTGGAACAAAGGAGTGCTATGTAGGCCCAAAACCAAATCGAACTCACTGCCGTCAAGTCAAATCCGACTCACAGTGACCCCTCCTTGGGTTTCCAACGTGGTATCCCTATGGGACTAGATTGCCCAATTTTCCTACCAAGGAGTGGCTGAGTGGGTTTGCACCACCAGCCTTCTGGTTAGCAGTCAAATGCCTTAGGTGGAAGTCTGTAAAGGAGAAGAGCCAAAGGAGCTAATGATCCAGCAGGGTCAGAGTTTGAATTTATGTGGTTTCTGCACTGACTAGGAGGAGATGCTTGCCCAGCGGCTAGTCTGTGGTGGGCTCTGTGATGAGGTTCTGATAACACATTGTATGAGAGAATAGAGAGATGAGGAACAGAGGTAAGATTTCTACTTCTGGCTATGGTTGAGTAACAAGGTTCAGATTTAGTCCCCTGCCTTAACAACTAGAAAAATGGACAAAGCATGTGAAATAATGATTTCTTGTCTAACAATACAGAACATTGCAGACAATACAGAAAGGAAAAAAGCAAATGGGACTCCCAACACTCAGGATTCCCAATTCATGGGGTCAAGTGGGTTGTGCTATGATTTCTCCAGCCTAGAGAGAGTTTCTAAGCTGCAGGCACAGAAGAATCCAAGCAGAGACAGGAGGTCCTACTGAGTTAGGAGACAGATTTTGGAATTGAGGGAAGCCCAGATGGCTAGAAATTGCAAGGCAGATATGAGCGTGGAGCTAGGTACATATATAGAGAGAGAGCTCTGAAGACCTGCAAAGGGGTCTCTTTAAGTCTTGAATGACAGTTGACCTGTGGATGTGTGTGTGTGTGCGCGTGTGTGTGTGAAAAATACCAGAGGCTGGAGAAATCTCTGAAAGTAGTAGGTTGAGTAATTCTTGAGACTCACATAGGACTGGGAATGGTCATGTTATGCCAGTCAGAGTGGAAGGACCACTTAATGTGCAAGTCATGGGGAGGAGCCCTCAGAAGGGTATTGTGTTAATAAAACCAAAACCCATTGCCTTTGAGTCGACTCTGACTCATAGTGACCCTACAGGACAGAGTAGAGCTGCCCCATAGGGTTTACAAGGCAGTAAATCTTTACCAAAGCAGACTGCATCATCTTCCTCCTGCAGAGCAGCCAGTGGGTTCAAATTGCCAATCTTTTGGTTAGCAGCAGAATACTTTAAATACTATGCCACCAGAGCTCCTATTGCCTTAGTACAATGGGGTCAAACTAAAGAGTGCCTGCATCCACCCTTACACCTGTAATGTAAGCCTGAAAAGGATGAAACATTCCAAGTAGTGTCACTGCATGCCTGGCAATATTCGAAGGTATTCAACAAAATCCAACCCCTAAGATAACATTAAGAATATCTATCTGATATTCAATGTAAAATGGCTAGGTATACATGCAAAAAAGGCAGAAAAAATGTTCTAAACATTAGAGAAACATCAATCCATAGAAAGAAACACAGAAATGACACAGATGATAGAATTAACATTAAAACAGGTATTCTAAATGCATTGTATCTGTTCAAGAGGCAGAGAAAACATGCAGATGAAGAAGAAAGAAGCAAAAGATACAAAAAAGGACTCACATTGAGCTTCTGAGATGAAAAAATACACTGATATGAAAGGAAAAGTACACTGGATGGTATTAATAGCAGATTAGATTCTGCAGAGGAAAAGATCAGTGAACTTAAGAAGAAATGAAGAAAAATTAATGAATATTAAAAAGAGTAGAAAAAATGAAGAAAGCATCAGTCACCTGGGGGACAGTATCAAGAAGATTTTGAGAAGGGAAAGTACAAGGGAAAAAAAAAATGAAAATTAATCTTGAAAATTTTCCAAATTTGATGAAAAGTTCAAACCTAAATATCTAAGAAGCTCCTCAAATCCCAAGCAGCAGAAACATGAAGGGACACAAGAACCAAATAACTGAAAATCGGTGATAAGGACGTATTGAAAGAAGCCGAAGGAAATAGGGGAAGGGGTTTCAGAGATAAGATTTCTGCTCCTCCTCCCACTTCTCAATGAGCTATCAATTCCATTTACAATTGTTTCAATGCACAGAATTTTCTCCCGCTCTTAAAACGCAAGATTAATATGTATTCATTTTCTAAAATGCATGATATTTAAAATATTAGGAAACCATTTCAAAGTCTTTCACGAACAAGAAGACCACTTTAGAAAGAGCAAAACAAAATAAGCAAGCAAACAAAAACAATCTAATAGGGAAACAATTTATATTTTTGAAAAATCACTCATAAACTTTTTCACAAAGTGAATTATTAATCATGACATCCTGCTTCACGCGATTATTAAGTGAAATTTCTTAAAAATATGGAAATGTCCTTTGTTCCCACTTGCTACAACACAGTCTAAGAATTTTTAGGACTTGACTTCTCTTTAGAGAATATGGTGCACTCTTCAGGTCCCAGAACATCTGACTGGTGATACCACGCGTTCTACACTGGTGTGACTAAACATCATATGCGACAGAGGGAAGCATGTGACAGGGACAACAAGGCTCGGCACATAGGTTTTCCTGCTCTCTCACAGCCTGGCCAATTTCACAAACTCAGCATCTTATTCTATTTCAGAATTTGGGGAAATCAGCCACCCTTTTAAGTGGCTGCTGTAGTGAACTTGCAATTTAGTCAACAGCCCCTTTCTCACAGAAAACTTCCTATCAGCAACACAGTTACATTATTTTACTCTTCCAATGTGGCATTTCCAGGAAATCTTATAAAATTTTCCCCTAGAAGCGGTTCTAACTTATCCCATGAAACAATATTTCTGGAGAGGAGTGGCAAAGAGTGGGACTGTATAAAAAGTATGTGTGATCTGCAAGTGGACCTGGTACAACTTAGGAATGAGAAGTAGCTAGGCACAGCAGAGGGCAGAGCTCAGAAATCAACTATCCCTAGAAAATAGGAATTGGAGTTATTTCTGAGTTTCTAATAAAGACATTATCCAACTTCTAAGAAATTCACACCTTTGGCAAAGGGGCTTTCTGGTTTTGGTTCAGCACGTTGTTCTCATGTTTTACAAAAGGATGTTCAAATTGATATCCTGTGTTAATTACCACATACTGTAGTGAAGGTTGGTAAGTTCACAAATGCCAACTTTTGAAAACCATAAGCCATCTACAGAAATGGATTAAGTTTTGCTCTGCTGTTATTGTTTTTAAATAAAATCACCTTGACAAATTGTGATTCTAGGACAGGAATAGATTTCATACAGTGCTCTACTTGGGAAATACATATATCAGAGCCCAATCAGTCAAGAACTATGTTGATTAGCCCTGAAAGCCCCTCCTCAGTACTCAAATAGTATTTCTTTTGGCTCAACTGCATGAGTGAGGAAACCTCAGGGCTATGTAAAAACACTCCATCAATTAACTAAAGAAGTTAAGAGAAGTCAGAAGGGATATTCAACTTTCAATGATGAAATTTGTATGAGATAGGGGTACCTATAGAGTATCACACTGTTTCGAAATTAGCACCTTATAAAACTTACATTGTTCATGTCTACCCAGCAAGGTGAAATGGTGAGCAATGGGATGTTGTTGTTGTTGTTGTTGTTATGTGCCATTGAGTCGGACTTGACTCATAGAGACCCCTCCTTGGGTTTCTGAGGTGGTATCACTACGGAAGTAGATTGCCCAACCTTCCTTCCGAGGAGTGGCTGGTGGGTTTGAACCACCAGCCTTCTGGTTAGCAGTCAAGTGCCTTAGGCATTATGCTACCAGAGTTCCTGAGCAATGGGATAAATGTATTCAATTAACAGAGACAAAGTAAGTCATTCAGGCCCCTCCCAGTTAGGGAATTTCATTCTCATTCCTTCCTTATTCTGTCTTCTCAAAGACGAATTGACTTTTCTCACCCTCACTTCCTAATGATCTTATGTATTTCTTCAACCTTCTGCAATCCTGCTGCTTCACTCATTATCTCACAAAAATTGCTCCAGCAAAGGCCACTACCTGCATTTAATCTGCTAAATTCAATGACCAGTTCTTATGTTACTGGGTTATCCACCACTTTACCAACATGTCTTGGGTGACCTCATCCACTCTTTAACTCAACTACAACCTACAGGATAATGATTTGCAATCTCTTCTGCATCTGTCATTTAGAAGTTTCTCTCTGCATTTTTCACAGACATTTCAAACTCAACTTGTCAAAAAAATGCTCTCATCATTCTTCACCCCCTTGTCCAAAAGCACAAAACCTACTCTTCTCCCTGCATCTCTATTACGGTTGCTTCAGCTTTCAGAGATTTTGAGGTAACCAATCTGGGGTGAGGTTAGGCATTGAGGCTTTTAAAAACTCTCCAGGTGATTCTAATGCATAGCCAGACTTAAGAACCATGGATTAGGAGCTTAGCAGAAGGACAATAACGTTTATGTGACGCCTTCAGAACCCTTAGTTCTTCCAGAACTCAGACATGAGCACTTCTGACTTTTTCAGATTCTTTCCTTGGGTGTGGGAACCAGATTTGGCCTGGGGCTTTGACACTATCTGCTCTGCCTCTGGAGCCCTTGGGAACCACAATAGTTAACACACTTGGTTGCTAACTGAAAAATTGGAAGTTTTAGTCTACTCAGATCCTCTTTGGAAGAAAGGCCTCATGATCTGAAAAAACAGCCATTGAGTATCCTATGGAGTACAGTTGTATTATGACATATGTTGGGTCTCCACGAGTTGGAATTGACTTGAGGGCAATTGGTTTTGTTTTGTTTGTGTTGCCTTTGGGTGCTTAGACATGGGAAGCTTAGGGGCAGAACACTGGCTGGAGACCTGGTGATGGGACATTAGTGGGTCACATACTTCTTTGGTCAAGAGTACTCTGGTATTAGTACCACTAAGTGGTCATAGCAACCTGCATGTACTGTTCAAAAGTGACCACGCCCAGTTGCTCCTTGTCCATGGCCTTGAACCTCTGCAGGGTCTCAAGGAGCTCCTCTTCCAGGGGGATGGGCCATGGCAGTGAGGCTAGTAACAGGAATTTCCGCCAGTCCACGAATTCCGAGTTTACTATTAGTAAAGACGTTAGCTCCTGTAACTAGAAGAAAATAGGAAACATTGGAATCTACATGTGACTGTCTTAAAATTCAGAAGAAGGGAGTAGATTTTTATGTTGGCAAGTAGAGCCAGTCTTGACTTTTGTTACCCTAGGTTCTACCAACTTATCCACACATCAGAGGTAGGTACTTAGAAAATGTTTCGCTTTTGCTTTCTTGACAAAACTGACAGCACACAATTTACTTACATGAATCCTGTTCACTTCATACTATTATAACAAGGAGGGACAACTATGATAGAAGGCTGTGCAATGACTTTCCAGTTTTTAGAAGAGAAATGTTCTTTCATATTTTATTTTCTGGTTGCATTCTTAAGGCACACATTATGACAAAATGCAAAGATTGTCAGATCATTTACCATTACTAGTTAGGCTCTTTCCATCTGGTAGTAATAGACACAAACTTACTGCTTGATACTAGTAGCCTCTGTAATGTTTCATTGACTATTGGTCCCATCATTCATTCTTCAGTGAGCATATCCATATTATGTGTCTTAGTTTGAAGTTCATTCATTCCCTCAATTTTTATTGCTTATCTACCAAATGAAAGACACTGTGCAAGTACTAGTTATTTCAAGACTACTGACTTTTTGATCAAATAAGAAGAATGCTCAACACTGGGAAACCCAAACAATTAGAAGACATAAAACACAATGGATGCTTACTTCAGGTTGGGTGAGCTGCATCCAACTACTAGGGAAGTTGTTTGTTCCAAGGTTCAGGGTCACCGAGTCAAGCAGGATGTCAGTAAATGCTTTATTTCCTATGATGCCTAGGAAAAAAATAAGTTGTTATTTATATTATGGGATAGGATTTCTTTCTCTGTACAATAATTTTGTTCACATATTTAAAAAATGTGACCTTTAGAGAAATAAACAACATTTTGAAAACCCCGAAATAATAACCGATTTCCTGATGCTCTCCCATTATTGTTTCTCAGCTAAGTCAAAACGTTCTTTAAGGTTTAGTAATAACGCACTCCAGACTGGGCCAAATGCTGACATTTTTTTCTGGAGTGTTAAGTCTTCTTTGACCTTTTTTATTCAGGATGGGCTGGAAATATATATAGATACAGATATACATATATAGATCTAGATCTAGATATATGGTTTCTTACAGACAATAGGGTGTAAGAGTAAACATTTTTGGTAAATTAAAGGGGTTCAAATGGATGCAAACCACTACTATGATCAAGGGGACACATTATCCTCATGTTGCCCTTTAGATTATGATATATTTGCATTTGTAAATGTAGGGAGATTTGAATTATTTAATTACTGGATTGAAGGTGCTAATTTGATCCTTTAATTGACTCAGTATTTCCAAGTATGTCATAAAAGATCACTAACCTCTGAAATTCTTTGCTCTTATATATGAACCTACTTTACTCTGCCTAAGGATCTCAGGTGATGTAATGCCTCTGGCATTTGACTGCTAATCAGAAGGTTGATGGTTCAAATCCACCAGTCATTCTGCAGAAGCAAGACTGGGCAGTCTACTTCTGCAAAGATGTACCACCTCAGAAACCCAAAGGGGGTTGCTATCAGTTGGAATTGACTCGATGGCAGTTTTTTTTTTTTTTTTTTTTTGATATGCCTAAAACAAAATGGGAGCTCTGGTAGTGTAGTGCCTAAGGCACTTGACTGCTAACCAGAAGGCTGGTGGTTCAAACCCACCAGCCACTCCTCGGAAGGAAGATGGGGCAATCTACTTCCGCAGTGATACTGCCTGGGAAACCCAAGGAGGGGTCGCTATGAGTCGGGGCCGACTCGACGGCACATAACAACAACAACAACAAAACAAAATGTCTATTTTGTCAGTTTCTCAATTCAAATTGCATGCACATGTATTACCAGAGAAATAAGAAAACAAAAGAAATGTATTTGCTTAAAAAAAGAAAGAAAGAAAGAAACAAGAAGTTTGGCTACCACTACACAGCAGAGATACCTTTTAGGGCCAGGAGAGACTCCTGTGTGTATTCAAGTATCTTTCAGGTCCAGAGTACATAGCTATTCTTCTTAGGTTAGGAATAAAAATAATGAAACAGAGATGTAGCATCTCAATTTTTCCTGTCACATCTAAGTTTTTAGAATTTATGAAAATCCTATTTCATTTACTTTAACCTGTAGGAAAATGTACTAATCCTTTTAAAATATCAGTAATTCCAACTGCAAGTACAGTTTTGAGATTTGGAAGGTAGTTTTCTGAGTGGCAAGAACAGGACTTTTCTTTCTTTGATTTGAGTGGCCATCCAGCAGGTTGTTCAGAAATAAATTCTTTGTGCTTTTAGATCAAACTTGAATATATCCAATTGCATAGAGATGAGAACATTCTCCCAGGTAGTAAAATTTTCAGTAAAACGAGCTTTATATGATACGACTGTTTTCAGATGGATTAGAAATAAGTCATTCATGTTCCTTGAGATGAAACCATAAATAAAAGCTGTTGGGATCATGAAGAGGGTCAAAGTATTTAAAAATTGGGTGAGTGAACAACATATTTGCAGTATTTCTAATGGTTGTGATGGAAAACAAAGGATTGTAAAATAGTACTTTCAGTTTGCAAAGAAATTGTTAAGCTGAGGCTCCTAGTGTGAAACGTGAAAACAATGTTAATGTTAGACCTTGTTATTTAAGTGACCAAGGCATGCAGTGATATGATTTCCATTTATAATGAAGTAATAGATACATTTACAAATTTTGGTCATGAACACAAAAGAAACTCTCTTTCAATTTGGCCAAAGTTAGGTATCTAATGCTACGTCATTTATAATTATTCCATAGAAACAGCTAGCGTGCCATGCCTAAGTGAATTCAGTGAAAAAGAGGAAGATTCTCAATGAGATGGAATTACACAGTGGTTGCACCAATGGGTTCAAACAGCAACAATTTGTGAGGATGGCACAGGACCAGGCAGTGCTTCATTCTGTTGTAAGTAGGGGCACTGTGAACCAGAACCCACTTGACAGCTCCTAACAACAATAAACACCTTTAATGATAACTCTCGGAAAGTTAACATCGAAATACCACCACTGCGCAAGAGCACAGCCTTCAACACAAAGAACGAGAAAGGACGTGTGGATACAGCAAGTAGTAGTTAGAAAGTTACAGGAAATAAATCTTTGAACTTGTGCTTTGCATTTGGAAGATATCAAGTGTCTTTTCTGTTTGAAGAAGACTACTGTTTTCTTTTTAAATTTCAGTTTTTTTGAAATCTAGTT
The DNA here is from genome assembly GCF_000298275.1 of Orycteropus afer afer. Taxonomy (NCBI): domain Eukaryota; kingdom Metazoa; phylum Chordata; class Mammalia; order Tubulidentata; family Orycteropodidae; genus Orycteropus; species Orycteropus afer. The sequence continues at coordinate 1,316,274 of NW_006921965.1, read as the reverse complement.
TTTATTTTCCTTTGGCTGTGCTCAATGATAAAGTCAACATATTTCAAATTACTAATCACTTTCATAATGCCTTTCCGAGTCTGATGAATAATCGGAGTTAGATCTTGTATCATCAGTTGAAGATGGTGTTCTTGTATTCCATAAGTGGATAGCTTTCCTAGGGTCAAAATTATTAATGTCAGGTGAATTCAACTGAATTACCAGGAGATCTGTCATATTCTCGGCCTTGATTGTCACATGCATTTGTGAATTGGTACGTTGCATCTGAGTAAAGCCACGTTCTGCTTCAGCTGAACTTGCAGGAAGGCTCAATACTAGGTCCACCAGTGTCAGGATATTTGGATACTTGTGTAAGTAAACAGAATTAACAAAATCCCAGGTCAATTTGCGAATGTTCTGAAATCTGGAAGGGAGAATGAAAGTTGTAAAAGTTTTGGAGCACTCAACTTTTACACAAATATTTACAAACACACACTAGTTTACTCAGCTTGCTTGCTTCCTCACCTGGCATAAATCTCCAATTTCAACATACTCCATTCAGTGTCCACTTCATCGATTTTCACATTGGCAGCCTCCAACACTGGTTCATAATGTGCCATCAGGATGGACACTTCCTTTTCTCCAAATTCTGCATTTGAGATTCAAAATACAAGTCATATATATGAAAGAAGCTAACACAGGTAATCAAAGGCATTGGGTCCAGGCTCAACACATAGCCTTTACCTTGATTGATCTTTCCAGGCCACAATTTGAAGCTTCCAATCATAGATGCTCTCACCACATCTTGGCTAGCATCTCGGAAACAGCCTTGCAGCCTCTTGATGAGACATGTTAATACCACATTTCTCACAGCAGAAATGTTTCCCTTTCCTCTGAGGTTGCTACCATGAAATTGTGTGACTGAATCCACCCTGCGTTCTTTTGGTCCCAGTCTAGGAAAAAAAAAAAGTCCCCCAAGAAAGATTTACATGAAGAAGCGCCTGCCAAATGATTCCCTAAGTCAAATTATCTGGTTTGACAGAGCCCTAGATTATTCCTAACCCCTCACCTTGACTGGTATATTTTGAGCATTTCCAGTGTTGACTCTAAAGTGGCAAATATGTCGGCAATTGAGGAATTTCTGTTCTGATTGACACGGGACAGAATGCTGAGGACATTAATGACATCTACCAAGAAATGTGCAAACTTCACAACATCAGCTTGAAGAAGGAATTCTAGAAGTTCTTTGGCTTTCTTTTGACTGGCTTCACTTCTGCCTTCACCTGCCTGTAACACAGGTTGGGAATAACATAGTAGTTTACCTTTCTCAAAATTATTGTTTCAAAGAGCTTAACATTTGTTGTGCTGAAAAAAGTAAAATAATGCAGTATTTCAAAATTACTTACTGAATGCAGATGCTGGACAATTGCAGGATATCCCTTAAGAAAGTTCTGGAGGGCTGCCTGTAATCCATGAAGCCACCTCCTGCCTCCGATTTGAGAAGGCATTACAGGTCGAAGGTGAAGGCCTTTGAACACAGTTATCAGGGAACTCTTGTGAAGAGGAAAATGGTGATAGAAGTGATAAATGCTGTGGAGGAGCTCACTGACGTCATTATACAGGGGAATGCTCTGGAATACTGCCTTGTAAGAGAGTTCAAGGCGATGTGCAAAGCAATGTACCGTCTGCACACACGGCTGGACTTCTCTTAAAAGCAGGGCCACCCCGTTGTTCTCTCCCTCCATGGCAGGAGCACCATCACTTCCAAAACCAACTAATTTCTTGGCCCAGTTTTGGCTTGACAGCCTGAGTTGAAGATTCATCTCTAGAGTCTTCTCGATGGCATTTTTTATTGCCAAAGGATCCTGCTTTTCCACCGTCTGTACTCCAACAATTTGGCAATGCACCTTCCCTGCATGTGCAAACTGCACGTACACAAGCTCGGCTGCCTTGACTGAACTGTCTGTGACTCCGTCGCTCATGATGGAGAAAAACTTACATCTGTCTAGTTTCTCTCTTAGATTTCTCCGTTCTACTTCAGCTATAAAATAAGTAAACATTCTTGCTGATTTGTTGGTTCTGAATACTGGGCCAATGTCAACTCCCTTCATATCATCTAACTTGCACATCCAAATAAAATCTTTGAGGGGATGACCCTTTTTGGCGATAGCATGGCAGGATCTGAATAAGTTCTCCACTCGGCTGAGGGTGACTTTGCTCATGGTCCTCACCATCAGCTGGGTCTTGGCTCTGTTCACCGGAGAACCACTTGTTGCTTCCATTAACAAGGCCTTGGCGTGAGCCTCGCTGAGGTGATGTGCACTGAGAAATTCAGTCCTAAAGTTGTCAGTGCCGTAAAAAAAACTCACTTGACTTCCCCGGGACTTCATGCCATGCTTACGACACAGACCACAGAACATAAGATCCAATATCTCATTGTATACAAGCCAAGGGTATTTTTTGAGCCAGATTTTCAAAAACTGATTGTTCCTCTTGGGAAGGTAATAGTCAAGTATCTGCAGCTTTTTTCCATCCTTGGTGACTCGATCCACATCATCTGGAGGATTTCTGCCTTTAAAAGAACTCAATGCTGTTATTTTAACATCACCAATGTCTAGCCTCAGCATTGCTTAATCCTTGCCCCACCCAACTGCTAATTTTTCTGGGAAAATTATAGTGAGCATTTGCTATTTAGGAGATATTCTGATAAATGGTGTATTATATTTGTTTCATTTCATTTAAACCTCACAAGCTATTACCCTCATTTTATAGCTAAGAAATTTGACGACGGTCACCACAGCCCTGGAAGGTACAAATGGTTAGCACACATGGCTGCCAGATTGGTGGTTCAAGTTTACCCAGAGGTAGCTCAGAAGAAAGGCCAGGTGATATGTATCTGAAAGGTCACAGCTATGAAAACTCAGTGGAGCACAGTTCTACTCTGACACACATGGGTGACCATGAATTGGAATTGATTCAACAGCAACTTCTTTTCTTGTTTTTTTTAGGCTCCTAAATTTATTTATGGAATACATAAAGATTGATACCCTAGGCATTGTTGTTGTTTTTTGTTGTTATGTACCATCAAGTTACCTCCAACTTATAGTGACCCTGTGCACAGCAGAACAAAACACTACCTGGTCCCATGCCACCTCCATGATCCCCACTACACTTGACCCCATCACCACAGCCACTGTGTCAATCCAGCTTGTTGAAGGCCTTCCCCTCTTTTGTCACCCTCCACCTTACCAAGCATGACATCTTTCTCCAGGGAATGTTCCCTTCTGACAACATGACCAAAGTAGTGAGATGAAGTCTGGCCATTCTGGCTTCTAAGGAGCATTTTGGCTGCACTTTCTCCAGGACAGATTTGTTAGTTCTTTCAGCAGTCCATGGTACTTTCAGCATTCTTCGCCGGCACCACATCTCAAAAGCATCAGTTCTTCTTTATTCATTGTCCAGCTCTCATGTATATGAGGTGATTGAAAATATCATGGCTTGTGTCAGGCGCACCTAAGTCTTCAAAGAAACATCTCTGCTCCTCAGCACTTGAAAGAGGACCCTTGCACCTGACTTGCCCAGTGCTATATGTTGACTGATATCCTGACTGCTGCTTCCATTGGCATCGATTGTAAAACCAAACAATGTGAAGTCTTTGACAACTTCAATCTTTTCACTATTTATCATGATGCTGCTTATAGGTTCAGTGGTGAGAATTTTTGTTTTCTTTATATTGAGATGTAATACATATTGGAGACTGCATTCTTCAATCTTCATCAGTAAGTGCTTCAAGTCATCCTCACTTTAAGAAATCAACGTTGTGTCATCAGCATATTGCAGGTTGTTAATGAGCCTTCCTTCAGTCCTGACACCATGTTCTTCTTCATATAGTCCAGCTTCTTGGATTATTTGCTCAGCATATAGAATGAATAAGTGTGGTGAAAGGATAAAACCCTGACACACTCCTTTCTTGATTTTAAACCATGCAGTGTTCCCTTATTCTGTTCAAATGACAGCCTCCTGGTCTATGTACAGGTTCCTTATGAGTACAATTAAGAGTTCTGGAAATCCTGTTCTTTTCAATGTTATCCACAATTTTTTATGATACACACAGTCAAGTAAACATCTTTCTGGTATTCTTTGCTTTGAGCCAAATACATCAGACATCAGCAATAATATACTTTTCTCCAAGTCCTCTTTTGAATCCAGCCTATACCTCTGGAAGTTCTCTGTCAATATACTGCTGCAACTGTTTTTGAATTATCTTCAGTAAGATTTTATTTGCATGCTATATTAATGATATTGTTTGATAATTTCCACATTCTGTGGGGTCACCTTTCTTTGGACTGGATACATATATGGATCTCTTCCTGTCAGTTGGCCAGGTAGCTATCTTCCAAATCTCTTAGCATAACCAAGTGAGTGTCTCCAGTGTGGCATCTGTATGTTGAAACATCTCAATGGGTAGTCCTTCAATTCCTGGAGCCTTGTTCTTCACCAATTCCTTCAGTACAGCTTTGACTTCTTCCTTCAATACCATTGGTTCTTCATCATATGCCACCTCCTGAAATGGATGAACATTGACCAATTCTTTTTGGTACAGTGACTCTTCATATTCCTTCCAACTTCCTTTGATGCTTCCTACATCAGTCAATATTCTGCCCATAGAATCTTTCAATATTGCAACTTGAGGCTTAAATTTTTTCCTCAGCTCTTTCAGCTTGAGAAATGCTGAGCATGTTCTTTCCTTTTGGTTTTCTAACTCCAGGTCTTTGCACATTTCATTATAGTAATTGGCTTTGTCTGCTCAAGCTGCTCTTTGAAATCTTCAGTTCAGCTCTTTTATCTTGTCATTTCCTCAATTTGCTTTAGTTACTCTCCATTCAAGGGCAAGTTTCAGAGTCTCTTCTCTAATCCATTTTGGTCTTTTCTTCTTTTCTCATCTTTTTAATGACCTCTTGCTTTCTTTATGGATGATGTTCTTGATGTCATCCGCAATTCTTCTGGTTTCGGTTTTTGGTGTCCAATGCATCAAATCTATTCTTTAGATGGCTTATAAATTCAGGAGGGATATATTCAAGATTATATTTTGGCTCTTGTGGACTTATCTTAATTGTCTTCAACTTCAAGTTGAACTTGCATATGAGCAGTTGATGGTCAGTTCCACAATCAGCTCCTGGCATTGTTTTGGCTGAAGATATTGAAATTTTCCATCACCTCTTGTCACAGATGTAGTCAATCTGGTTCCTGTGTACTCCAACTTGTGAAGTCTATGTGCATAGCCACCATTTGTGTTGTTAAAAAAGATATTCGCAGTGAATAAATTGTTGGTCTTGCAAAATTCTATCATGAGATCTGTGTTATTTCTGTCACCGAAGCCAAATTTTCCCGCTACTGGTGATTCTTCTTTGTTTCCAACTTTTGCGTTCTAGTCACCAGTGATAATTAACACATTTTGATTGTATGATTGGTCAATTTCAGACTGCAGAAGTTGATAAAAAAAATCTTCGGTTTCCTTATCTTTGGCTTTGGTGGTTGATGCATAAATTTGAATAAGAGTCATATTAACTGGTATTCCTTGTAGGCATATGGGTATTATTCTATCACTGACAGCACTGTACTTCAGGACAGATCTTGAAACATCCTTCGTGATGATGAATGCCACGCCATTCCTCTTTAAATTGTCATTCCCGGCATACTAGATTCATATGGTTGTCTGATTCAAAATGGCCAAACCAGTCCATTTCAGCTCACTAATGCCTAGGATATCAATCTTTATGAGTTCCATTTCATTTTTGACACCTTCCAATTTTCCTAGATTCATACTACATTCCATGTTCTGATTATTAACAGATGTTTGCCACTGTTTCACCTCAATTTGAGTCATGCATTACTCAATTTGAGTCCTAGGCATTAGTGAGCTGAAATGGACTTGTTTTGGCTATTTTGAATCAGACAACTATAGTAGATTACTATGCTAGGAATGACAAATTGAAGAAGAAAGGTGTGTCATTCATCATCACAAAGAATTTTTCAAGATCTATACTGAAGTACAATGCTGTCAGTGATAGGATAATATCCATATGCCTACAAGGAAGGCTAGTTACTACCACTATTATTCAAATGTATACACCAACCACCAAAGCCAAAGATGAGGAAATGAAGATTTTTGCCAACTTCCACAGTCTGAAATTGACCAAACATGCAATCAAGATGTGCAGATCATCACTGGTGATTGGAATGCAATAGTTGGAAACAAAGAAGAATTACCAGAAGTTGAAAAATTTGGCCTTGGTGATAGAAGAAATGCTGGAGATCTCATGATAGAATTTTGAAAGACCAATGACCAATTCATTGCAAATACCTTTTTTCAACAACACAAATAACAGCTATACACATGGAGTTCACCAGATCAAGTACAGAATCAGATTAACTATATCTGTGGCAAGAGGTGATGGAGAAACTCAATATCTTCTGCCAAACAAGGCCAGGAGCTGATTGTGGAACAGACCATCAGCTTCTCATTTACAAGTTCAAGTTCAAGTTGAAGACAATTAAAACAAGTCCACAAGAGCCAAAATATGACCTTAAATATATCTCTCCTGAATTTAGAGCCCATCTAAAGAATAGAATTGATGCATTGGACACTGATGACTGAAAACCAGAGGAATTGTGGGATGACATCAAGAACTTCATCTATTAAGAAAGCAAAAGGTCTAAAAAGAGTAGAAAGGAAGAAAAGACCAAAATGGATGACAGAAGAAGCTCTAAAACTTCTCCTTGAACAAAGAATAGCTAAAGCAAATGGAAGAAATGACAAGATAAAAGAGCTGAGCAGAAAATTTCAAAGAGCAGCTCAAGAAGACAAAGTCAATTATTATAATGAATTGAAAATTGGAAAAGTTGAAAAAAAAATTGAAAATTGGAAAGCCAAAAGGGAAGAACATGCTTAACACTTCTCAAGCTGAAATAATTGAAGAAAAAATTCAAGCTTTGAGTTGCAATACTGAAAGATTCTATGGGCAGTATATATAGCAATATATAGTATAGCAAGGATCAAGGAGCTGGTGTGGGACCAGGTGGTGTTTCATTCTGCTGTGCATAGAGTTGCTATGAGTCAGACATGATGCGACAGCAGCTAACAACAACAACAACATGGGCAATATGTTGAGTGATGCAGGAAACATCAAAAGAAGATGGAAGGAATGCATAGAGTCACTGTACCAAAAAGAATTGGTTGATGTTCATCCATTTCAGAAGGTAGCATATGATCAACAGTACTGAAGGAAGAAGTTGAATGTGCACTGAAGGCAGTGGCAAAAAACAAGCCTCCAGGAATTGACAGAATATCCATTGAGATATTTCAATAAAGAGATGTTGTGCTCGAGGCACTCACTCACCTATGCCAAGAGATTTGGAACACAGCTACCTGGCCAACTGACTAGAAGAGATCCATATTTGTACCCATTCCAAAGAAAGTTGATCCCACAGAATGCAGAAATTATCAAACAATATCATTAATATAACATGCAAATAAGATCTTACGGATGATAATTCAAAAATGATTGCAGCAGTATATTGACAGAGAACTTCCAGAAATGTAAGCTGGATTCAAAAGAGGACATGGAACAAGGGACACCACTGTTGATGCAGATAGATCTTGACTGAAAGCAAAGAATACCAGAAAGATGTTTACTTGTGTTTTATTGACCATGCAAATGCACCTGATTGTTTGGGACATAACAAATTATGGATAACATTGAGAAGAATGAGAATTTGAGAACACTTAATTGTACTTATGAAGAACCTATATATAGACCAGTTGTTATTCAAACACAACAAGGGGACAATACTTGTGGTTTAAAATCAAGAAGGGAGTGCATCAGGGTTGTATCCTTTCACCATACTTATTCTATCTGTATGCTGAGCAAATAATCTGGGAAGCTGGATTATATGAAGAAGAACATGGCATTAAGATTGGAGGAAGACTCATTAACAACCTGTGGTTCGCTGATGACACAACTCTCCTTGCTAAATGGAGGATGACTTGAAGCACTTACTGATGAAAATTAAAGACTACAGTCTTCAGTATGGATTGTGCCTCAATATAAAGAAAACATAAATCCTCACAACTGGACCAATAAGAAACATCACAATAAATGGAGAAAAGATTGAAGTTGTCAAAGACTTCATATTACTTGGTTCTACAATCAACACCAATTGAAGCAGCAGTCAAGATATCAGATGACCTATAGCATTGGGCAAATCTGCTGCAAAAGACCTCTTTGAAGTGCTGAAGAGCAAAGACATCTCCTTGAAGACTAAGGTGAGCCTGACACAAACTATAGTACTCTCAATCATCTCATATGCATGTAAGGAGCTCTGGTGGTGTAGCGCCTAAGGCATTTGACTGGTAACCCAAAGGTTGGCAGTTCAAACCCACCAGCCACTCCTCAGAAGGAAGTTTGGGCAATCTACTTCCATAGAAATATTGCCTTGGAAACCCAAGGAGGGGTCGTTATGATCGAATCGACTCAATGGCAGTGGGTATGGTTTGGTTTTCTGGCATATGCATGTGAGAGCTGAAAAATGAATATGGAAGACCAAAGAAGAGTTGATACTTTTGAGTTGTGGTGTTCACAAAGAATGCTCAAAATACCATGGACGCCTAAAAGAACTACAAATCTGTCCTGGATGAATTGCAGCCAGAATGCTCCTTGGAAGTGAGAATGGCCAGACTTTGTCTCACTTTCTTTGGTCATGTTGTAAAATGGGGCCATTCCCTGGAGAAGGATATCATGCTTGGCAAAGTGGAGGGTCAAAGGGGAAGGCCCTCAACAAGATGAATTGATACAGTGGGTACAACGATGTGCTCAGGTACAGCAAAAATCATGGAGCTGGCACAGGACCAGACAGTGTTTCATTCTGCTGTACATAAGGCTGCTATGGGCCACAGATGACTCCATGAAACCTAACAACAACAAATTTAGACTGACCATCACGGAGCACAGAGAGGCCACACTCCTTTCACAGTAATCGTTAGATTTGCCACCTGGAAAGATAGTTCTGTTAATAACATCAATCTTTGTATATCCTCCGTTTTCTAAGATATCTTCCTGTATTTCTTGGCTTGTGGAAATGTCAGGCTAACTTAATTAAAACAATTTTCCATTGAAAACATGGGGCTTACTTACCTGCAAATACCTAATATTCATATGTTTACAATTTCTTTAGAGACACTAAGCCTAGTGTCTCTGAAAATATCTATAGGACTTTCCAGTTACTTCTTTCAGGCAACAACCCAAGTGCCCTTTCTGCTGCCTCTCGGTAAGTTGAAACTTTGTAGAGAGACTAACAGTGTCTGCCCATCCATCTCTCAGACATTGTCACTTTCCTCTTCTAATCCATTCTCCACTTCCCTTGGCTCTACAAACCTTTGATAATCCTCCCCTGCGGGTCCCTTGCATGTCACTTGAGACTTCACAACTTGACCACAAGCTATCTTTGTGGTCTCACCTCTTGCCCTTCGCTCCAGCTAGTTTATTTGCTGTTCCCTAGAAATGTCAAACCCACTACTGTTGAGCCTATTAGGACTCATAGCTACTCTACAGGACACAGGACAGCGTGGAACTGCCCCATCGGGTTTTCAAGGCTGTCCATCTTTACAGAGGCAGATTGTCACGTCTTTCTCCTATGGAGCGGCTGGGGGGTTCAAGCTGCTGAGTGCTTAACCACTGTGCCACCTTCAAAGCTCCCCCTTTTTCCTTTTGCTGGGATACCTGCCCTTGCATCCCTCTGGGAAGAGTCAACTGAAAAGTCTTCCTTGGGCTAGCCCTTATGCTGAACCCCATAGGCAACAACAGTACAAATCATCCTTAATATATAAGATACCAGGATATTTAATATAAAGTAATATAATTATATATAATAGCCACTCCCTCCTTGGAATTTCTGTATAAACTGGGTAGCTGGATGAACTGGCTTAGCCACTATAGCCCAGAATTCTGAATGTGTGCTCTTGGCATGTGAGACCAGTTATCAAAATAAGAGGAGTCTTTAAAGACAGATTCAGAGGAAGGGTCCTGATGAGTTTATCAGAACAACATCATAGCTCTTGGGAATGAAGCACTGACTCTCTTGAAAAAGGAGAGAGAGTGCAGAATTTGCCGGACACTCTTCTCTCAAGATAACCTTTCAGCAGGGGCCAAAGTAGTTACAGACTGAATCTTTGCAGGTGTTACACAGAATACTGATGGGCTTCAAAGCAGAAGGGGTTCCAGTGGTTCAAGTCAGGGCAGAGGCACACTGCTGAAGTGTTCCAGTTCCCACAGACTCAAAATTGTTTCCTTTAGAGAAAGGCTGTCTTCCTGCTGTATTTGGAACTTGATGTTTGAGACAAGGTGTGCCTACTCAGAGTGTACTGCAGTACAACATGAGTGTTTCTGTTTGGAATGCTAATAGTCCCTGAGGCATACATAATGCCTCAAGTCTGCCAGGTGTCCTATTTTCTGGAAGAATTCTGGGGTAATGCTGAATGTGTATGTTAGAGTATGTGCACCTCAGAGCACTATGCTAATATTTTTGGAGGATAATAAGAATAATTTGTATAAATACTATCAAATCATAGTGACCCCTCCTTGGGTTTCCGAGGCAGTATCTCAACAGAAGTAGATTGCTCAATCTTCCTTCTGAGGAGTGGCTGGTGAATTTGAACTTCCAGCCTTCTGGTTAGCAGTCAAATGCCTTAGGCACTATGCCACCAGAGCTCCCATATAATAATATGCTATAACTCTTATTATATAGTAATTTTAATTATATAGTGTAGTATATCAGATATAATTATATAGGTTATATAGTATATAAGATATAATTATATATACAATAAAACCTGTAAAAGTCAGGACCTGTGAAAAGTGGAAACCTGACAGAGAAAGAAAACTATTTTCCACTAAAACAAGGATGTTAAAGCGGTAAGACTTTTCTGTCAAGGGCAGAAAACTTGTGAGACCTGGAAAAACAAGACAGTCCCATCAGGTTCTGGCTTTCCCATGTTTCACTGCATATGTTGTTGTTGTTGTTATGTGCCGTTGAGTCAAACCCGACTCATAGCGACCCCTCCTTGGGTTTCTGAGGCAGTATCACTACGGAAGTAGATATATATATACATATATATACACATATATACTCCAAGAAACCAAACTCGCTGCCATCGAGTCGATTCAGAGTCATAGCGACCCCCTTTGGGTTCCCAAGGCAGTAAATCTTTATGGAAGTAGATTGCCCAGTGTCCTTCTGTGGAGTGGCTGGCAGATTTGAACCATCAACCTTCTGGTTAGCAGTCAAATGCCTTAGGCACTTTCTCCTGTGGAGTGTGGTGGGTACACCACCAGAGCTCCCATATAATATAATGTAATATATAATAGCTTACATTACATTTAAATTGCTCGTTCTCTGTGCTCAGTATTTTTCTAAGCACTTTACATGCATTAATTAATTCAATCCTCATAACAACCCCATGGAATAATTATTGCTCCCATTTTACAAACAAGGAAAGTGAGGCAGAGGGAGGTTAAGTAACCGGCCTAATATCATACAGAAAGGCAGAGGCAGAGGTGGATTTGAAAAGAGCAGTCTGACCCCCATCATTCATCTTGGAGTGGTGGTAGAAGTCGATTAACGTATTTAAAATGCAAGCCCAGGGCCTGACACGTGGTGGTGATCACTATGCCAACAGCAGCTATTGTTACAAGCTAGAAAATAGCCCCCAGATCTCACTCTGACCTGAGGTATGCTCTGGGAATGGTTCCATGGATAGTTGGTAGAGAGAATGTCTCCCTAAGTCATTGCTGGCTATTGCAAGCTGCTCCTAAAATTCTGAACTATGGATTTTTGCTAGGTGGTCAAAAAAAAAAAAAAAAAAAAACCAACCCTGAGCATGACAAATCGTGTCTCATGTCTTTTATATTTTGCATGATTTTATAAGATTATGACTTTATAAGGTTATCTTTTTCCTGGCATATTTATAACAACCAAATCTGCAAAGGGCATTTTATATCTAATTCCTACCTTTACCAAAAGAGATTTAGAATCCTGAGTGGCAGAAATTGACCATAAATGGAGGGTTGAATGTAATCGTACAGTATATGATGCATTTTTAATTTTACATTGTAGTAGTCCTTTAGTAATGACTGAATTTTAGTAAGGACTCTGAATTTTCAAGTATGCCTTAGGCACTCAGAAGAAAAGCTCTTAAGCTAAACTTCTGTGGTAGTTAAGGTTGTATGGCAACCTGTCTGGGCCTGGTTTTGAGTGGCTGAGCAGCTGATAGAAGTTGTTCCCCATGATGAAACTTGCAATCAACTCCATGGTGGAATCTGCCAGGAGCAGCTGAGTAACTGCTTTAGTGATGTGGTCTGCTTCCCATACATAAGGAGAAGCTTTGGGAACGGTCTGCAGCTTTTTGGCACGCTTGGATCCTGAGTGTAGCTGAGTCATTGTTCACTAGCCTGCCATGCCTTGCTGGTCTTGGGACTTTTTCTAGACTTGCGTTAATGGCCTGCCATGTTGTTTGGTAGTATCAGGACTGTGCCTTTTTACCTGTCAATGTTGGGTTTCTCAGCCTCAGCAGCCAGCAGCTGCCTGAGTGAAGAAAAGTCTCCAGCTTCAGTGGGCCAGGAGCAGGAGCCCAAGGTTGAGGGGCTTTCACTCAGCCCCTAGAGCCTGGCACTTTGAACTCGGACTTCTAGCCTCCAAAACTGTGAGAATAAACTGCTGTTTGTTCAAGCTATCCCATTTGTGGTATATTCCCATCAGAACAGCACTAGGTAACCAAAACAACTTCTTTCCCTTTATATACAGTTATTGGCTAAGTAAAAGTAGTTAAAGTATCAGTCATTTGTTTTAATCATAGATTATCCATTTTCTCCATAATTTTATTTGTATGGCATAATTAAAAGTTGCAAAGTATGATTTAATGACATCAACACTCCTTGTAAACTTGTTAAAAAATCTTACTATGAGTATTAGAACCTAATAACTTGTTATATGTGTAAAGCAATGCTTTTTCCTAGAAAAAATCCATGTGTTCATCATATTTTTATGTATTTTAGTGAACTTGGAAGTTGCACCTCATCATTGATTGAATGGTAATATATGAAATAATATAAGGAAATACCCATATTTCCTGGCTTAGAAATAACAGCAACTTTCAAGTTCCAGAAGGGGGTTCTGCAGGACTAACCAGGAAGAAATGTACCACTTTTAACCAGTTGATCACGTTTTTAAAACTGTTACCACTTCAATTAAGATGGTCTTTTAAAATTATGGAGTTCTAGGGTAAGGACAGCAGAAGACATCATAAAAGAGTGTTTTCCAGCTTAGAAGGAATACAACAAAAGGTTTCACTAAAAGGTGGCTAGGTATTTGAAGCACTGAACAACTGCAGAACTGAGGAAGAGAGACAAAGCCAGACTACACTTTTGTGGAAACAGGTGGGAGGGAGAATGGGGGCGAGTGGGAATTAGGGAACTTGCTCTGGGAGGGGCAATGCCAATATTTGGAATATCACTTTGAGGCTGTCATCAGAGAGCCTCCAATTCTGGAACTCTGAGCCAGAGAAAGCAAAAACGCTAACTTTTTCCTTCCCTTTGCTGTTAACAATAGCAAAAATAAGAACAATGAATACTGCTTCTATTGACAGAGTACTAAGCACTGTGCTAAAGTAATAGCTGTATGTATTTTGATACCTACTTCTACAGAAAAGGCTTGTATACATGCATACATATATCTCAAATCAATATATGCAATATGTATGTTTCAAATGATGGAACTCAGTTAATAAAGAAAGGTTTAAATTGTTTGCTCCTAGATCTTAACTCAGGAGCTCTGGTAGCATAATGCCTACGGTACTTGACTGCTGACCAGAAGGCTGGCGGTTCAAACCCACCAACCACTCCTCAGAAGGAAGATGGGGCAATCCACTTCTGTAGTGATACTGCCTCAGAAACCCAAGGAGGGGTCGCTATGAGTCGGGTCCGACTTGACGGCACATAACAACAACAACAACAGATCCTAACTCACTTTAGAGTGAGTGTTACACAGCTTTGTAAATCTGCTGGGATTACAACTGTTTCTCTTAATTCTGGATTAATTCTTTACCTTGGGTGGATGGAATTGGTTCCTCGGACACAGGTGGTTGCCCCCAGCCCTGATTGCCTGCTGCCTGCAGCTCATGCCGCTGGGAAGAAAAGCGGAGCCCACTCCTCACCACTCCCTGAACATCCACTTGTGCCTCACACCCATCTACACTCTGGCTAGTGGCACTTCCCCAGGCTTCAAATCTCCTCTACATCCTGGCCATCCAATCACTCTTTTCCTGACTTCTATTTTTTCCTCCAAAAAGTTCTCCCCGATCAACCTCTCTGAACACTGATTCTCCTTTGCTTTGCATTCCTGAGCACTTTTATTAAGTTTATACCTTGTTCCAGAGAGAACTTAAATTGTGGTTCATCTATTCATCATCTTCTTTGCCATTTCAAATTACAGTATAAACTCCCTTAAACAAGTCGTTTGATTTTCACCAGTTTCCGTGGAGTTGATTCTGACCCATGGGGACCCCATATGTGTCAGAACCCCACGTAGAACTGGGCTTCAGAGGGTTCTCAGTGGGAGATTTTATGGAAGTAGATCACCAGGCCTTTCTTCCAAGAGCCTCTGGGTGGACTCAAACCTCTAACCGTTTCGTTAGCAGCTGAGTGTATGCTTTCACTTTTATTTTTTTCTTAAATAAAACTATTCATGTCCCTTCTTCCCTCCCACCCTACTTCTTTCCTATTACCACCATACTTTGAAAAATAGCTGTACTTATAGATACCCATATCTGTTGGCGTCTTTTAGTCCTAAGGGTTTCTAGAATTAATCTTCTAAGATATACACATGTCAATTTTCAGCTGTTATTGGTTATTTAATTTTAACCTTTCAATTGAAATACAAATTTTGGTTTTCAGGCTGGATCCCAGAATGCATGACAATTATCATCAAGAATACTAGGATCCCTTCTGAAAGGGATTATGAGTGACTTAAAATTTTCAAAATCTACTTCCACCTACTCAGATGCCCCAAAAGATTTCAGGTGTGACCTGCTAATTGGGTCATTTCCTCCCTGTGACCCCAGTGCAGGATTAAAGCAAATTATATTTCATATCTAGAATCTTTTTATACATTTTTTGTTTTATATATATATATATATATATATATA
>NW_006921965.1:1268856-1300867 GCF_000298275.1 Orycteropus afer afer | reverse complement strand
TTGAACCGCCAGCTCTCTGGTTAGCAGGCAAGTGTCTTAGCCACTATGCTACCAGAGCTCCCACATACATACATACAATATAAAAAATAGTGTGAATAAAATGAAAAGCTAAAACAACTTGGAAGGGGGAGATACTGAAAAAGGGCATTGTGAAGGCCACACAATAGGGAAGAGAAGGGGCTCTGTCTGACTGAAGGATTGCGAGGGTTTCATGAGATGGCTTTATAAAGGTTTTTGTTTCATTTTGGTTTTAGTACCTACTGATGGCCACATTTCTTTTCTGTCCAAATGCTGCCAATTTGAGTGGTGACTATCCATATCTTGTGTGTTTCTACCCTGGAGGTGTAAAAGCTGCTCAAGTTGATTAGATGAGCTGACACATGTCAGGGAAGGGGTTCACATTTACATGCATTTCATCGATTGGATTTAACCAGGAAGTTTTCAGAATCAGAGTAAAGTAGTGCCTTTAATGAGATTTGGTATAGGTTTTTGATATACTAGGCTTTTAAAAATTGAATGGAATAGAATCATTATGGAATCATGTTAGGACTAGACTTAAGTCAGTTGACTACTCTCTTGGGCAAAGATTTGATTTTCTAATAAGTAGAATATGACAGAAGAGAAAAATAAACCTATTTGCAAGAAGCAACTTAGTTTAGGAAAAAAGGGGCAGGGACTTTGAATCCAGAGTCCAGACTGATACATGAAGACAGGCAAATTGCTCTACAGCTCTGTGACTCAATGTCCAGACCCATACATTGCGATGACAATCCTACACAACTGGTCTGAATTAGCTGCTGTCAAGTGATGAAGCACATTGAAGAACCTCTGGCTGTAGGAAAAGCCTGAGTAAACAAAGCTTGTGCAGTTGCTCTAGAGACATAAAGATAAACTGCGAAGGAAATAAGGAATTGTGTGTGGAAAACAACATGTACACATATGAACACATGACCTAACCAATTAAGTGACTAGTTATCAAGCACGTATTTAATTTTAGTCATTGTTGATGCATTGAGGGAAAGGGCAGATATAAAAGGAAAATTCTTTACTTTCTGGTCTCTCTTCTCAGACAGAAACACAAACTCATAACCCGATGCAACATTTAGACCTGAAGTATGCACAAAGACTCTCTCGAGATGGAGTATACTCAAATTTACCAATTTGTCCCCTCAGGGGCCAAGGAGGACAGGAGAGAAAAATGAATGTGGATCACCACACTGTTCAAATATGAGCTGCTGTGATTTTTTTTTTTTTTTAATTCAGATTTGTATTAGATGAAGCAAGTGTGTGATAAATTAGAATGAAGTAAGGGCTTGTTTTAGTGCTATGCAATCTAAGGAGTGATTTCACCGTGGGGGAGTGATTAACTTGTTTAATCTTTACCTTTTGTGCTATTTTCTTAATAATTGTTTTCCTACCTTTTGGTGCCATATCTAGGAAATGACTCTGAAGATTGTTGAGTTGTTCAATGGTCAGGGTTCCATTTGCTTCCTTTTCTACGGGTGGAGGACGTACCGGTGGTGGAGAATCTGGAAAGACTTTTATGTTGCCGTTAATGAAGAAGTCTTCTTGGTTTAAATAAAGTTCATACTGAATTTTCGTAGATGTTTCAATGTGATAGCGGGCTACCTCAGTTAATTTTTCAATACTAAAAGGGAAAATAGTTATTTCCATTAAAGATACCTATGAGATGAGCAGTGTTTGCTTAGAAGACATATACACAAAGTGAACACATTATAAAGTTAAGTTAGACAATTCTATGTGCATGTTTAAAATTTTCAGCTTCTCCTCAAATACATTTTGGGAAAAAGCAGTATATAAATAAATCTGTTCAGATTAAAAATGAAATACATGCTGATTACTAGTCACTCAATTTTATGTAAAGCAGAACAAAAAGAGAATATATTAAATATTGTTTAATTATTATTGTAACATATTTTATGATTTGTGCAAGATTATGTCAGGGATATATTTTATTCTAAGTATGAGCTAGAATAAAATGAGATGACAGAATAACCAGTAAAATAAGACTGTCAGACTATACATTTTCTTGGAATTGGGATAAATTAAACAGTGAATCAAATTTGATAATGTATTTTACAAGAGTGGATTTTCTCTGACTTGATGTGAAAACTTTGATGTTGTCTAAGACACAGTTATCAGAATGGGCTCTGGCTCACTGAAATTGCTTTGCTTCATGAAGTGTAAGAGATCCTAGCTAGATCATATGGCTAGAGGCACCAAGAGTCAGGACCCACAACTGTGAGGAGGGCATAAACCTGGCAGTGTTTCCTTCTGTTGTACATGGGGTCTCTATGAGTAGGAACCAAATGGGCAGCACCTAACAATAAGTGTCGGATGCTGAGTTCTCATTCTAGGACATTCTATAGCCACTGGTTCTTGTTTAAGGCACTTAAACTCTGAATTTTCTTGTTTGTACAGTGGAGCCAGCCACTGTACAACCTTAGGGTTGCTAATGTGAAATCACATAGAACATGGATTTAAACTGTGTTAGAGATTATAGTTAAGGCCCTAATTAGTGAAACAACATTTTAAAGGCCATGAATAAGTATAAATAAATATTTTGAATAAACATGAATATGAATTTTACTTATTCTACATGAATAAGTAAAAACTCACTGTTTTAGAGTCTTGTTCATATCTTATAATGAAAGCTAGACTGTCACAGGAAAATGCATATTTAATACGTTTTTATATAATTCAGGAACATCAGGTTATTCATATACTGAAAGGAGAAAATAGTACTAGCTGCTTTCTTTCCAAAGTCACCCTTGAATTCAACTCCAGCATGCTGTCTTTGTGAATGATCATGTAGCATATGTTATCTAATTAGTTTATGCTTGAAGGTGTGTGTATGCTCAAGGTGGCAGGAGGGAAGATCATTGAGTAGCTACTGACTTAAGAATGTGATGGGGGCGGGACTGCAAAAGGGGACAGAAACACAACCATAATCAGAATTTTAAAACAGGTGCACGCCACCTAGTGGACGTTACCAAGGCTAATCGGCTCAAGATTGGGAGGGAAAAGAATGCCAGGAAAGGGAAGAACAGGATTTGAAATTCAAAGAAATCTGATAACTTTCTTTTCTTCTTCTTCTTTTTTTGTATCTCCAAAAAGTTTTTATAACAAGAACAGAATGTTTAGCCAAAAAAAAATCCTGTTGTTGTTATGTGCCATCAAGTCGGTCCGACTCATAGCGACCCCTCCTTGGGTTTCTGAGGCAGTATCACTACGGAAGTAGGATTGCCCAACCCTCCTTCCGAGGACTGGCTGGTGGGTTTGAACTGCCAGCCTTCTAGTTAGCAGTCAAGTGCTTTAGGCACTATGCTACCAGAGCTCCTAGAAAAAAAAAAAAAAAAAAAATCCTAGGTTTTAATTTCTTGTGGCCACAGTACACAGCCTCTGCAGATTCCAAGGGCTGAGATATATATAGTATCAGTCAGTACATCTGATTTAAAAAAAAAAAAAAAAATTCACACTTGATAGCCACGTGGATGGCAGCCACCAATCCCTGGAAGAAGGTCCACTTTCATCTTTTTCAAGCAGGCAGAGAACAGAGCTAAATATCACTGCTCTGGGATGACAAAGCAATACATCTAGTAGTGAAATTTGTATATATTCATATTTTTATTATAGAGTCAACAGTTTTAAGCAATGACCCAGATGACTGTACAGCAGAACTTTAATTATGAGGCAAGCATGGGAGAAAACAAGCAGTAAGAACTGTTTTTTAGAGGGCAATTGTTATTTCTGAGAATACTTGACACTAGAGTCCTATGTACATTGTTGTTGTTGTGTGCCATCGAGTCGGACCCAACTCATAGCGACCCCTCCTTGGGTTTCCCGAGGCAGTATCACTACGGAGGTAGATTGCCCCATCTTCCTTCCGAGGAATGGCTGCTGGGTTTGATCTGCCAGCCTTCTGGTTCTAAATTTTCAGTAACTGCAGCAAACTGGCATCTATCACAGAATCTAGAAACCTCTGCAATAGCCTGGTTAGATGAAGCTGATGAAGCCCAAAATCATTAAGCATGTTGCTAATTTGTGGATAGTGTGGGACCAAAATCAGCACCGGGACTCTCAGTTGAGGACTACTTCCACTCTTCTGAGCTGCCTCTTTATGTCCTTTAGGGGAGATCACAGAGAAAGAACTCACTGCCCCTCACTAGTGATGATAATCTGGACAGCCTTTGGAACACAGTGGAAAAGTAGAATTGGGTATTACCCTCACAGGGGAATCAACTTAAGGAGGCAAACATTCTAAGAAATAGCTTGTTTATCTTCCATCAATTAGCCCTAACAATAAGTCTAACGGGCGTCCTGGTGGCATAACACTTAAGCCCTCGGCTGCTAACCAAAGGTTTTGGTTCCAACCCACCAGCTTATCTGTGGGAGAAAGATGTGGCAGTCTGCTTCTGTCAAGATTACAGCCTTGGCAACCCTATTGGACAGTTCTATTCTGTCCTGCAGGATTGCTCTGAGTTGAAATTGATTTAACAGCAATGGTTAAAAGTAAGTCTTGGGTTAGAAAGATATGAAATATTATTGTCTGAAAAATTTAAAAAAGTTACCTAGAATCTTAGAGTGGTTAAAGCATTTGGCTATTAACCAAAAGGTCAGGGTTTGAACCCACCAGCTGCTCTGCGGGAGAAAAATGAGGCAGTCTGCTTCTGTAAAGACTGACACCCTTGGAACGCTTGGGGCAGTTCTACTCTGCCCTAAAGGGTTTTATAAGTCAGAATCAACTCAGTGGCAGTGCGTTTGGTTTCTTTCTTTTCTTTTTTTTCTTTTAAACCAAGGTTCTCATTGTGCAGTATGAAAACCAAACTCATCAGTAAAACGTAAAACTGGATATTGAAATAGAACCTTTTGATGAATGATTTATTGTTTGAAGATTCAATACAAATGTGATAATAAACCCTCACTGCAAGTGTTCATATATGTGATTTCCTTAAAGATCAAAATTTATATTTGTAAATGTAATTTATATTTGTAACTTTGCATGTATAAATACCCAAGTGACAATATTCCTATTCAGAAATTAACAAGGCATATTTTAAAAAAGCCATGCAGTACTTTACCTGGCCATTTCGCTCAGGTACCTCTCACCAAGCCACTTTTCCATGAGTTTATATACGTCTACCACCTTTGTTACCAGATCTTCAAGAAAAGCCAAAGTTTTTGCCTTTATCAGTTCAAGTCGAAACTGTGTGCTTATCTCTGTTTAGAAAGATAAACAGGGGTTTTAAAACGTATTATCTGTACATTCATTTCCTGATTAATTGAATTCTATTTTAAATTAATCTAACTTCAATATGTGAAGCTGTAGGTGCACATTTACTATACCAGAATAGACAACTAATGTTGTTGTTGTTGTTAGGTGTCTTCGAGTCACTTACGGACCATAGCAACCTGATGGACAACAGAATGGAACACTGCCTGCTCCTGTGCTGTCCTCACAGTCATTGCTGTCCAAGTAACCTGTTGCAGCCACTGGGCTGATGCATCTTGTTAAAGGTCTTCCTCTTTTTCACTGACCTGCTACTTACCAAGCACGATGTCCTCCTCCAGGGACTGGTCCCTCCTGATAATGTGCCCAAAATATCTAAGATGAAGTCTTGCCATCCTCTCTTCTAAGGAACATTCTGGACATACTTGTTCATTCTCTGGCAGTCCATAATACATTCAGTATTCTTTACCAATACCATCATTCAAAGCCATCAATTCTACTTTGGTCTTCCTTATTCATTGCTCAGCTTTTACATGCGTACAAGGCTACTGAAAATACCATGCCTTGGGTCAGGAGCACATTAATCTTCAAAGTGGCCCTTTGCTTTTCAACCTTTTCAAAAGGTCTCTTGCTAGAGATTTGCCCAATGCAATACATCATTTGCTTTCTTCACTGCTGGCTTCCATGGGCATTGATTGTTTATGCAAATAAAATTAACTCCTTGACACCTTGAATCTTTTCTACATTTAGCATGATGTTGCTTATTGATCCAGTTGTGTGAATATATATATTCTTTAGGTTGAGGTATAATCTATACTGAAGACTGTAGTCTTTGATTTTCATCAATAAGTACTTCAAATTTTGAGCAAGCAAGGTTGTGTCATCTACATATCACAGGTTGTTAATGAATCTTCCTTCAATCCTAATGCTGCATTCTTCCTCATATAGTCCAGTGCCTCAGATTATTTGCTCAGCATACAGTTTAAATAAGTATGGTGAAAGGATACAGTCTTGATACACACCTTTCCTGACATTAACCCACATTCAAATGATGGTCTCTTGGTTTTGTTCAGGTTCTGCACAAGCATGATTAAATGTTCTAGAATTCCAATTCTTCATAATGTCATCCATAATTTGTTATGATCCACACAGTTGAATGCCTTTGTATAGTTAATAAGGTAAACATCTTTCTGGTATTCTTTGCTTTCAGCCAAGATCCATCTGACTTCAGCAATGATAACCACTCATTCCATAACCTCTTTTGAATCCAACTTGAATTTGATAAAGTAATTCTTTATCCGTATCATTCTAGACCAAATCATAATGTGTGGTAGAGTCATTTAAGAGATTATTTAACCAAAATTATACTTGAGCTTTACATTTATTGCACTTTATAGCAATATATTCTTTGATAAACTTGGAAAGGGAAAAGACACATAGATAATCTTGAATTTCAGTAAGGATGATGAAGACAAAGTCTCTTTTTTTTATCTCACTATTTTGAATACTTTGCTTTGTGTAATGCCATTGTATTTCTCAGCACTGATAAAAGCAAAAAACAAACTCACTGCCATCAAGTTGATTCAACTTATAGTGCCCCTCCTTGGGTTTCCGAGGCAGTATCTCTGCAGAAGTAGATTGCCCCATCTTCCTTCTGAGAAGTGGCTGGTGCTAATGTAAAACCTATGTGTCCCAGGGCCTGATGATATTTCTGGTATATAATAAAGGCCATGGATTTTACTTCCAAAATATCTTTCTGATTTCTTTTCTTTGCTTTTTTCCTTTGCTACTTGGATAGGTTAGGCATTGATTATCTCTCAACCAAACTATTGCCACAGCCTCATTCCTGCTTTTTCTAACTGGCATAGTGCCTAAGGCATTTGACTGCTAACCAGAGGGCTGGCAGTTCAAATCCACCAGTCACTCCTTGGAAGGAAGACTGAGTGATCTACTTCCGTAGTGCTACCGTCTTGGAAAACCAAGGAGGGATCACTATGAGTTGAGTCTGACTTGATGACAGTGAGTTTTAGTTTTTGTCTCCCCACCTCAAACCCACTACATAGTCATTTGCTTCATTTATTGATATGATCATGTCATGAAGATTTCTCCTCACAATTCTTCACTAGCTTTCCATAAGAGAAATTGCCATAAAAGAATTATAGGCCCTATATGACCACATCTCCCGATTCCCTCCTGCCCCTGCCTCACGCTCTGGAGCTACGCACAGGTAAGAAACGTGCTCCTTACCCCTCTCTCTGTCTTGGCCGTTCTTAGTCCTATTTGTCCTCTGGGCAAACTTTCCCATAGGCTTCCAGTTCAGCTCAAACACTAGTTCCTCTGCGAAGTCTTTCTTGATCACTGCCCCTGTGCTCCTTTTGTCCCATGTGCCTAGCTCCAGCTTCAAAACACATTATAAGTGATTGCTTGCATTTCTCTTCATTTAGGTTGATTTTTGTTTGTCAGTTCATTTTACATTTGTACATATATATATATATATGTGTCTCTGGCAGTTACTACAGTTCTGGTGCATAGTGGAAATTCAATGAACATTTATTATATAAATGAATAAATTTTGCCACACTAAGGATCATGAGTGAATTGAAACATGAAGTATACTGAAAACCACTGAAATCAGATGCAGGGAAGGGTCATGGGAGAAGCATTTATCCTGACTTTCCTGATTCCACAGGTCTCCCTGACTTCAGTTTGCACTGTTGGAATTATGGAAGTGAGATAGGGGGAGTGTGGCAGGAGAGAAGCAAGGGAAAGGAAGCATCCATAATAACTACTGGTCACTAAGTAAGTAAAGGTGTCCCAGGCTACTTAATGATGCTTTGTATGGTCACCTAGTATACTGACCATGGTTCCCTCCCAGTTACGATATTTTTCCTTATCTTTTCAAACTTCATTTTGAATTGCATTGCAATTACAATTGGAATATGGTACATAGGAGAATATGTCTAGTAAAGTCATAGCTATCTACACAGAAGAAGGCCCTTGAACATGCTAGATGCCCCATTGTCTCTTCTATGACTTCTACTTCTAAGAACCTACTTTTGAAACCTGTTATACTTTAGTCAGAATTGATTTTCCTAATGAAAGGGCTAAATTATTATAATGTTAAACCACTTATTTTAGGTAGCCCCAAGTCCTCTTTTTTTTTTTTTTTTTACCTGCAAAATCACACCAATTCCTAGCATTTTCTCTCTGTTTCTACTTTTGGTGATTTTAATTAATGATGTTTCTCTCCTACATCCTTTCCAAATTCTCTTAGTGTCTTTTTGAGATCCTGGCAGACAAAATTACGACTTGATCAGGGACTGCCAATATATCTGATTCATATATCCGTCGAATCTGTGGTTGGTCCTCATATAGTCAGATGGAAACAACAGACTAAATGTTCTATTTTTCTGTTTGCTTTGTGGTCTGTAGGCACAATCTGAGAAAACTGGTGAGCTAGTTCTGGGCTGTTAGCCTCCTGGGCTATTTTCTACTGCAAAGTATCATCTTAATTATTTTCAATCACTACCTTCAAATTGCAGGGCAGCAAGATGCTCTTCCTTTATTTTGAGTTTCAGTTCATTTTTCCTTTCCATTTCAGCCATTTCCTCTGGGGATATGAATACAGGAGAGGCTTCTGCTATAGGTGGTGATTTGCCTGAAATGACAATGAAACATGCTTAGTAAATGACCAGCACTCAAGTGCTCACACACATGGTACTTGGACAAAAGGAATAGGGTATTTATAGACCCATCAGTCTCTGTGGTTGTTATGTGCCATCGAGTCGGATCTGACTCATAGCTACCCCTCCTTGGGTTTCCCAGGTGGTATCACTACAGAAGTAGATTGCCCAACCTTCCTTCTCAGGAGTGGCTGGTGGGTGTGAACCACTGGTCTTCTGGCTAGCACTCAAGTGCCTTAGGCACTATGCTACCAGAGCACCAGTCTCTAGGGACTTGGAAACTAGAAACCCTGGTGGCCGCAGTGAATGGTGGACTATTGATAGTCCCACCTCAAGATTCTTTCATGATATCTGGACTAGATGCCTACAGAAATACCTCATATGTGTGGCATCACAGGCAAATGATGTGTGCAGTAAGTGCAGAGATGGTTACAGAGTTTGAAGACAGAAGTTAGCAAAACCCAACATAGCACAGATGCCGTTAGCCATCAGGAGAAGATGGCTTGTATTAGCAAAGTGCTTCCCAGGCCAGGCCTCCATCAGGAAAAGGCCAGAGAACAATCTCAGAAAGATATGGCTGAAATATAATTGATGTTCATGAACCTAAGACCCACTTAAAGATGTTTAATTAGTGCTTAAGTATAAGCACTTTAGTGATCACATAAGAAAATTAGAAAGTAAGACTGTCAGTATTTGTCTGAGGATTTATGCTGGGATATGGTAGCATGATTCTAGTTGTGAGCCCTGGTTTATACAAATTCTACTCAGTCCAAAAAATTTTTCCTGAGTATCTGACTTCAAATCATTAGTAATCTCTGAAGACATAAATATAAACAAAGAAACTCTGATAAGATATATTAGTTGCAATAATAAATATAAGTAAGTGTTACAGATGAAAGAGTTTAATGTTTTTGGATTTCTGTTTTATCATCTGTGAAATTAAAGGATTGAATATGACCAGTCATTCTATTAAAGTAAACTGGCATATTTCCTTCCAATGCTGCTTATTTATCTTATTGCGACTGAGATTATGTGGCAAGCTCTTTATTGTTATTCTATTCTTCCCTTTGCCTCAAGTGCCTTCATACCCTCTTGTCCTTTCTCCTCTTCCCAGAGCTTTGTCTTGTTAATTCCTACCCTCATTGCTTTGCTGTTTCTTTATACTCTATCTCAGATGGAAGGAAGTGCCTTTGCTCCCAAGGTACCTGTATCTCCCCATCAAAGAACAATGACTGGTCAAATGATTATCACTGCTGCTAGATGAGGGACCATACACTTTGTTCATTTATTTATTTATGTTTATTTTCTTTTGTTTTTAATCATGAAGGAGTCTCTGGGTTATACAAATGGTTAATGATCCTAAGTGAAAGGTTGGAAGTTCAAGTTCACCCATGGGCACCTTGGAAAAAAGACCCATTTGAAACCCCAATTCTACTCTGACACACGTGAGATCACTATGAATTAGAGTCTACTCCATGGCAACTGGGAGCTCTGGTAGCGTAGTGCCTAAGGTACTTGACTGCTAACCAGAAGGCTGGCGGTTCAAACCCACCAGCCACTCCTCAGAGGGAAGATGGGGCAATCTACTTCCGTAGTGATACTGCCTCGGAAACCCAGGGAGGGGTCGCTATGAGTCGGGTCTGACTCAAAGGCACATAACAACAACAACAACCATGGCAACTGGTGATAATGATGACTGTGTCCTTAGTACCCATCACAGTGCATTCCACACAGCAGATTCCTAATGAACATATGCACAATCGATTAATGGAGGTCCTTTCTTCTGTTCCTCTCTTGCCTCAGGTCATTTCAAAAATGTAAAAATGGAAACACTTAGAAGGAGGAGAATGCTTGCATCAGAACTGCCCTAAGGTTACTTGGGGTCTCTCCCAATCTGAGTTTTCTTTCTCTTTCTCTTCCATCATGCCTTTAGGCAGAGATTTAGGTGGACCACCTCCCATAGAAGGAAGCACTTGGATTAAAGTGCCCTGAATAGAGCATACATATGATTAGCTTTTAAATTTCTCCGGCTTACTACAGCAGGTTGTTGTTGTTGTTGTTATGTGCCGTCGAGTCGGCCCCGACTCATAGCGACCCCTCCTTGGGTTTCCGAGGCAGTATCACTACGGAAGTAGGATTGCCCAACCTTCCTTCCGAGGAGTGGCTGGTGGATTTGAACCGCCAGCCGTCTGGTTAGCAGGCAAGTGGCAGGTCCTTTAAACACAATGTTCTATTTATATAGTCTCATTTCAGAGTTCCTTTAACATGTTCAAAACTGTCTTTGAGATTTAGTCTGACTGAATAAACTTGGATATTTGGATAAACAAGTTGGGTGGGACTCGTATGCAGTATCATTTGCCGACTAACATCACAGGGTCATAGACACCTGCGTCCCTCATTTAAACCAGTTTGAACTGGCTCAGTCATGGCTGATTCAGTGAAATTTTGACAGACTTGAATTTGTAAAATGTGAAGGTATCAGAATGATAACTGGAATGAGAAAAATACAGGTTGAAGCCCTGGAATGGGATATTGAGAAGAGGCATAGTGAGACCTTTCAGAGCCTGATGTGGGAGACTGGATTGTTTTCAGGACTGTGAAGAGTGGCACACATTCAAAGTGTGTCAAAAAAGGTCAGCCACCTTCTTTGAGCAAGGTGCCATTGTTTCTGACTCTACCAGTCAAGAGATTTTGTTGCTATGCAATATGCACACTGCCCTTATTTTCTAAGAGGGAGGTTAAGTTTCTAGCAGGGTGTTGATCTACAATTTTTCCATTCTGGTTGTTGTCCTAGTGTACCCAGATTTCATAAAATCAGGTCCATGCCAACTTTACCTCATCAGCATGACTGAACGGGGAAGAACTGGTTTGAAGCTGTGCTGTAAATCTAATGAACAGTACTCTAGTGACTTAGAGACCCCTGTTCCTAATTATATGCTTTTTTCCTACCAAGAAGGGGTGGAAGCACCCAAAGTTGTAGATAAATCATAAATACCTTTAGCTTTTTTGTCTGTTTTTTGTTTCTTGGGTTCCTTTTTGGCTTTTTTATTTACACCTGTCTGCATAGATTTTTCTCTCATGTCTACTTGCTGGTTGTCTTTTTCTTCTTCCATGACCATCTGATGAATTTCAGCAGCCACCTGGTTGTGTAACAACAATATATCAATTAATGCAGTGTTTATGAAACATGATAACCATGTAGATTTAGTCACCACCAGATCACATTGAAGCCTCATTGCACTGTACACAATCATGCCTACATACTCAGTCTCTAACAGAATCCACACTGTGTTTTTTTACTGGAATGGAAATCTGGCTCTGTCCCAAAATCAGCTTCTCCACAGCCTCTGTGCGGGGGCTGCTCTCTCTCTTCAGCCCTGCTTGCAATACACTCTTGAATTTTCTCACGGCACCCTTGTTTTTCTGTCAGTCCATCATGGCTCCATATTTATGCACACATTCCTCTTTTTGAAGCTCAGACCCTATAGACTTGCCCACTATTCTTCCAAGTTCATATTGCTTGGCCTGCAATCCTGGGCATTTCCTCATGTCAATGTTCTTCAACCCTTTTTTAATTACTATGGCCTATGGAATTTAGACATTTTTCCCTACTTGCTCCACCTCCTATGAAATTTTAATATCGTAGATACTCTTCACTTATGAACTATCTCATTATCTGACATTGTGCATTTAGGACAATTGTAAAAAAATGTACAGTACCACTACTTTGCACATTAATGACATATGTCTGACAATAATGAATGCAAAGGTGTGATGTGGGAATAATGCTGACTGTGACAGTTAAGGTTATGTGTCCACTTGATTCTCTTAGGCAGTTATATACCGATGTAATTTGGCAGTTATATAATGAAGACATTTGGCAGTTATGTAATGATGACATTTAGCAGTTAAGTAATGATGTAGTCATCCTCTAGTTTGTGATCTGATGTTGTCATCCTCCATTTTCACATAACAGGACTTGCTCGTAATGACCTGATCTTTGGGACCTAACTATGTCAATAAGTGAAGAGTGGGGGTATATCTGTTTATATACTGTATGATATCTGAGCTTCATATGTAAAAAGAGTAAGATATTTTTGCTCTCTTGCTCCATCAGAACTGGTTGTTGACATATAATATGTATTAATTGATGAGTTGATATGCAAACAGTTAACCCATTTGGTTAAAATCTCATGACTGATGAGGAAATAGGGGTTTATGGGGACTTATTTATGTAGTGGTGTGCTTACTGTATTGAAGCTTGATATTATTTCTGGGAGAATGGGGTGAGAGGATTGGAGGAGAAAGAGGAAGATTGATGGGAATGAACAGAAAGATGAAAAAGACACAATATCTACTTTTAAGGAGCTTGCTGTCCTGCAAGTGAGAGACACCAGTCAATCCTTCCTTCTCCAAATTTGTGCTACATTTGATGTCACTTGGCTCAGACTGTCCCCAACTGCTCTATGAATGTTAAGTCTTGCCCTAACATCCAAATGAGCTGTAACCCTCTCCAGAGCCTAACCAGTCTTACTTCTTTGTATTCTCCGTAGCTTTTAGAACCAATGCTATGCCCATGGGTGATGACCAGTAAATGCTTATTAATTAATGGAATTTAGTTTTAAATAATCACATTCCACTAAAGGCACACACACCTGCTTCAATCTCAGTAGAACCTTGGAGGGACACAGAAAGGCTTCAGAGAGTAAAGCAGTTTTTAACCAGGTGCTTTACTGATGCAAATGGATTTCATGCTATCTACTGTACTTGCAAATTCTTGGTAAAGCTGAAAGCAAACTTGTTAGCATTCTCCCCTAAAATTACAAGCAATTCAGTTTTTAATCTGTTCTTGCTAAGCACAAGTTAGTCATCTCCTTTAAAACGGGAGTTTTCTATTTTGTAAACAACTTGTGATGATGATGATGATGATAATTATCATCATCATTTTTCTGGGCCACTTGTCTCAAAGACCTCTGGGTCTCTATCAAAAATTAACATAATTCACAATACATCCAGCAATCTAGCTTGTAAGGCTGGAGAGAACTTTAGAAATAATGCCTTGTGGGTGCTAAATATGGCTTTATTCTTCCAAATTACTCCATACCTGCTGATTAGAAGAGAGTTTTAGCAAAAATTAAAATGGAAGGCTAAATGGATAGCTCTTGGTAAAGCTTCTGTGTAGGAGAAAACCTGGGTTAAAGTGCTCTCATTTAAATGGCACTCATCTCAGGTGGCACTGTTTTCCCTGCAATAATTTATGAAATCACACCTGCCTTATTTGGAATTCAAAATTCCTTGAAGGTCCTGTGACATTATAGTCATAAAAGTCTATTCGAAATATACAAAAACAGAGTAATTATTCATGATATCAAGTAATTGTTAAATAATCCTTCCTCTTATGTTTGCTATGTGATTTTTAAAACTCTGTAAGGAAAATTACATAATTTTAAATAGATTTCTTAACATAATTATTAAATTTACAATTTCTAAAACATTTTTGTATGGCTTATTTCGTTGGATCCTTTCACCATTCAAGAAAGGAAAGATAGAATGTCTCCTATGTTAACAGTGATACAGAAATGAAGACTTGGACAGCTTAAATGATTTGTCTGAACTCCCACAGACTAATTAAGAGGTGTTATCAGTGCTCCAAATGCTGTGTGACATTTTTTCTAATAATGTAATATTTTAAAATGTCATTTTCCCCAGGTAACTTTAATGGCATTCATGAAACTTATAGATTATTTTTGTGGCTTAATTTGTAATAAGGATAACAATTCATATATTTTCTAGAGCTCTCACATTTGGTTTTCCACTCTCTGGCTCTTGGTAGACACACAAAAACATCCCCAAAACTGACCAGGAAGCAAATCTCAGAAAATATCTATGGCTTCATATCAGAGAGGGTACATTTTCTGGCTATAATGTAATTAAGCTAGAAATCCATAACTAAGAGAAAAACACACATAATTATAAAAATAAAAAATGTGCTTCTAAAGTTGCTTTCAATGAGATAACCAAAATAACACTATACCTAAACTTTTGAGATACAGCAAAATCAACTCAGAGGAGACCTTATCCTTAAAAATGAACATATTAGAAAAGAAGAAAGACTGAAAAATAATGAGCTATCATCCATGTCATAACACTAGAGAAATAATGGCAAAATGTACCTAAAGAAGAAAGAAGGAAGGAAAAAAATCAATTCATAGAAAATCCCCACAGGAAAGTCAATCAGTAAAATTGAAAGTTCTTTGAATAAACTTCTGGCAAAGCTGATAAAAGAGAAGGAATAGCATAAATAATCAAAATCAGGATTGGAAAGGGAGACACAGAATAGATACTACAGATATTAATAGGAGCTCTGGTAGTGTAGCATCTAAGGCATTTGACTGTTAACCAGAAGGCTGGCGGTTCAAACCCACCAGCCAATCCTTGGAAAGAAGATTGGGCAATCTACTTCCATAGAGATACCTCCTCAGCAATGCAAGGAAGGGTGTCTATGAGTCAGGTCTGACTCAATGGCACATAACAACAGATATTAATACAAACAGATGATAGCATAAACAACTTCATTCTAGTAAATTTGAAATTGTAGAAATGGGAAAAAATCCCAGGAGAAATAAAATTTACCATAACCAACACAAGTTTCTTTCAAGAAGAAATGGAAAACACAAACTATCCTATATCTAATAAAGAAAAGGAATCCTTGGGGATGGGGGATTGAGAAAACTTCCTACAGAATTATAGGCCTAGATGACTTCAACAAGAAATAATTTCAGTCTTCACAAAATCTTCCAAAATGTAGAAAGAAAGAAAACATACCCCAACTTGATTTATGAGGCTAATATTACCTTGATGCTAACAACAGACAAGTATAACATAAGCAGGAAAATGAGAAAATTCTCTCACTCATGAACAAAGATTTAAAGAACCCTGAGCAAGTTATTAGCAAAACAAACCCAACAATACCTAAGAAGAATGCTTTATTACAATTTTGGATTTATTCCAAGAATGCAATGCAAATTTAACATTAGAAAATCAATCAATATAATTTGGAAAAATATATGACATCTAAATATATGCACATAAAGTATATGATATTACCATTTGTAAAATAAAAACAAAACCTTACATCAAGCTAAAAATGAAGGGGAAATTCCATAATCTGATAAACACTATTTGAAAAATCTCAACAGCCAACATGTCTGTATCTTCACAAGCTGGTTCTAAAATTTATATGGAAAGACAGAGAGCCAAGAAGAGGCAAACTATTCTTGACAAATGACAAGGTAGGGAGCTTTTATCTAATAGTTATCCAGATAAATAAATGGCATTATACTGGTATGGTATTGGTATGAGGAGTGAAAAAAGAGCAATGCAACAGACCCACACGTAGCTGGTCGCCTGATTTATGACAAAGATGATATTGTAGTCAAATGAATAAAGGATTTAGTATTTTCTATGGGTGCAGAGACCAACTAAAGAATGGATTTGATGCATTGAACACCAGTGACCAAAAAACAGAAGAATTGTGGGATGACATCAAGAACATCATCCATGAAGAAAGCAAAAGATTATTAAAAAGGCAGGAAAGAAAGAAAAGACCAAAGTGGATGTCAGCAGAGACTCTGAAACTTGCCCTAGAATGGAGAGTAGCTAAAGCAAATGGGAGAATTGACATGATAAAAGGGCTGAACAGAAGATTTCAAAGAGCAGCTCAAGAAAACAAAGTCAATTATTCTAATGAAATGTGCAACGACCTGGAGTTGGAAAGCCAAAAGGGAGGAACACGCTCTGCATTTCTCAAGCTGAAAGAACTGAGGAAAACATGTAAGCCTCAAATTACAATATTGAAAGATTCCATGGATAATAAGTTGAATGATGCAGAAAACATCAAAAGAAGATGGATGGAATACATAGTCACTATACCAAAAAGAATTGGTAGATGATCACCTATTACAGGAGGTGGCATATGATCAAGAACCAATGGTATTGAAGGAAGAAGTCAAAGCTACACTGAAGGAACTGGCAAAAAAACAAGGCTCTGGGAATTGATGGAATGCCCATTGAAATGTTTCAACAAACAGATGTCCCACTGGAGGCGCTCACTCATCTATGCCAAGAGATTTGGAAGACAGCTACCTGGCCAACTGATTGAAAGAGATTCACATTTGTCCCCATTACAAAGAAAGGTGATCCCACACAATATAGAAATTATTGAACAATATCATTGATATCACATGCAAGCAAAATCTTATTGAAGATAATTCAAAAATGGTTGCAGCAGTATATTGATAGAGAACTTCCAGAAATGCAATCTGGATTCAGAAGGGGATGTGGGGTGAGGGATATCATAGCTGATGTCAGATGGACCTTGGCTGAAAGCAAAGAATACCAGAAAGATGTTTACATGTGTTTTATTGACTATGCAAAGACATTTGATTGTGTGGATCATAACAAATTATGGATAACTTAGAAGGATGGGAATTCAAGAACACTTAGTTGTACTCATGAGGAACCTGTACATGAACGAGAAGGGTGTCATTTGAATACAACAAGGGGATACTGCATGGTTTAAAATCAGGAAGGGAATGCATCAGGGTTGTATACTTTCACCATACTTACTCAACTTGTATGCTGAGCAAATAATCTGAGAAGCTGGACTATGTGAAGAAGAACACAGCATCAAGATTAGAGGAAGGCTTATTAACAACCTGTAATACACAGATGACACAACTTTGCTTGGTGAAAATCAGGATGACTTAGAGCACTTAATGATGAAAATTAAAGACTACAGTCTACAGTACAGATTACACCTCATCATAAAGAAAACAAAAATCCTCACAACTGGACCAATAAGCAGCATTATGATAGATGGAGACAAGATAGAAGTTGTCAAAGAGTTCATATTACTTTGTTCTACAATCAACACCAATGGAAGCAGCAGTCAAGACATCACATGACGTATTACACTGGGCAAATCTGTTGTAAAAGACCTCTTTCAGGTGCTGAAGAGCAAAGATATCTCCTTGAAGACTAGGAGGCAACTAACCCAAACCAAAGTATTTTCAATCATGACATATGCATGTGAGAGCTGGACAATGAATAAGGAAGATAGAAGAAGAGTTGATGCTTTTGAGCTGTGGTGTTGGCAAAGAATACTGAAAGTACTGTGGACTGCTAAAAGGACTAACAGGTCTGTCCTAGAAGAAATGCAGCCAGAATGCTCCTTGGAAGCAAGAATGGCCAGACTTAGTCTCACCTAGTTCAGTCATATTATCAGAAGGGACCATTCTCTGGAGAACAATGTCATGTTTGGTAAAGTGGAGGGTCAATGAAAGAGGGGAAGGTCCTCAATGAGATGGATAGACATGGTGGCTGTAGCGATGAGCTCAGGTGTAGTAGGGATAGTGAGGTTGGCACATGACCAGGCAGTGTTTTGTTCTGTTGTACATAAGGTCACTTTGAGTTGGAGACAACAACAACATGAGTGCAGAAATATTATGCATAATTTTATCTGTGAAAGTTGAAAACATCATATACTTTAATATATATGCCCAGCTGTTATGCATGCACATGTGTACCCATGGACATGTGCAAGAATGTTCATGGCAGCAGTATCCATAATGGCCCCAAACTGAAAACTTAAAATGCCTGTCAATGTCATAATAGTGGAACATTGGAGTAATGGGCATTAAGTAATGGGCATTAAACAACAACAAAAATGAATAAACCACAGCTACACTCACCAACATGGGATGAATCCCACACAAGATGTTGAGTAAAAGAAGACACAAAATGTATGAATCCATTTATTTAAAGTTCAAAGCAGGCAAAGCTAAACTATATTGCTTAGGGACACAAACTTGGGTAATAACATTCTTAAGAAAATCAAGAAACCGATTACAAAAGTAGCAAGATAATAATTCCCTTTAGTAAGAGTGAAAGGGGTGTGATTGGAAGGGGCACAAAAGGACTTGGCCGGGGCAAGTCCTGTCCTTGTGTGCTGGCTACATGAGTGTTTACCCTGGTGGATTCACTAAGTCATGACCTGTTTCATGCATTTGTCTTATGTGGTTAAAATCCACCATAAAAATTTTAAAAAGAAGGAAGCGTACAATTACTTCTCATAGGAAGGAAATAAAGGGGAGGAGAATAAAAAAGGAAGGGAGAGAGAAAGGAGACACCTAAACTGAGGTGTAGGAGCTCTGATAAGATAGTGCCTAAGGCACTTGACTGCTAACTAGAAGGCTGGTGGTTCAAACCCACCAACCACTCCTCGGAAGGAAGCTGGGCAGTCTACTTCTGTAGTGATACTGCCTCGGAAACCCAAGGAGGGGTCGCTATGAGTTGGGTTTGACTCTTCAGCAGTGAGTTTGGTTTTGGTTTAAGCTGAGGTGTGAGAAGGCCAAAGAAAAGATCCCAGAGGCTGAGTGGCCAAGAACGGTTGTTGAAAATGCTAAAGTGGAAATTTTCATTGATTGCTGTGAGATTTGTGATGCAAGCTCCCTTGTACCTCTTCCACAAAACTTTTTGGAAGTTTGACACTACTTTCTGTTTGAATAGGATATTTTGGGGAAACTCAATGATGACTAGGCCCAGAACAAAAACAGAAACCATGTAGGCTGACTTAGTACAGGAAAATGAACCACGGTCATCTAAATTAATCTCTGTGTGTCTCCTGTGTGGTGTGAACCCTTCTGCTTGGATTAACCTTATTTGTGTATTTTTTTCTTTCCCTTTGGATTAAACACAAACTCCTTACAGGCAGAGACTGTGGTCTCTTCATCTCCCAAGGAGTGTGTGGTAAGTAGAAAGGACAAGAACTTTGAAGTCATATAGACTTAGGCTCAAATGCCATTTCTGACCCTTATCTGCTGGAATACCTTGGGCAAATTTCTTAACCTTTCTGAACCTTAATTTGCCCACTGTAAAGAGGATACCAATACTTGCCTCATACATGACTTATGTAGAATGCCTTGTAGAAAAGCTGCAAATTAGAGGTCTAGAGGCCAGATGTGTGTTTTGTTTGGCTTTGCACAATATTTTTAAAAATTTGATTTCATTTTGAACATTTTAAAGTCAGGAGATTTTACATTTAAAAAATCAGATTTTTGGCATTTCTTGGAAAAATTAGAAAATATGGCCACACTAGCCCTTCTTAAATGGCAAAGTTGGCCAGGTTGGGTAGCACTTGCCTCTTTAGAAGCAAGGTTGTGAACTCCACTTGGCCACCGTCCCACCCCTCCCTGCTGGCTCATACTTGGCTAGCCTGATTCAAGTTCCCTGATTGGCTCTTTAGGCCCATGCACTTTGAACATAGCCCCAGCAGAGAAAATAATCGAAGTGTCAGCTCATTTCTTTCTTTAAATTAAGTTGTTGATTGATTGGTTTTATTTCTTTCAGAAAATAAAATTGTGAAGGTATAGATTTAGATAATGTTTAAAGGCATTGCATAAAATGTCTACTCACAGCATACCACCAACCTTGGTAGTTAGTAATGAGTATTAGTTGAAGGAGGGAGCTCTGGTAGCATAGTGCCTAAGGCACTTGACTGCTAACCAGAAGGCTGGTGATTCAAACCCACCAGACACTCCCTGGAAGGAAGATGGGACAATCTACTTCTGTAGT
This sequence comes from Orycteropus afer afer, assembly GCF_000298275.1. Classification (NCBI taxonomy): domain Eukaryota; kingdom Metazoa; phylum Chordata; class Mammalia; order Tubulidentata; family Orycteropodidae; genus Orycteropus; species Orycteropus afer. Next base: position 1,280,299 of record NW_006921965.1, on the reverse strand, counting down.
GATACTGCCTCGGAAACCCAAGGAGGGGTCACTATGAGTCGGGTCCGACTCAGCAGCACACAACAACAACAATTAGTAGAAGGAAATGTAATAACAAGCACTGCTTACCATGTTAGATACTGCTGAAGAAGCCTGTTGCCAGGTGTCCATTACCAACTTCTCATCTGCCTCAAAGTTTAACTCCACATTTTCTAGTGAGTTATCAATCTTGCCCTTCAGTATTGATTTTGTTTTGGGTTTGGACATAGCTGTTTCCGGAGAAATGGATATTCGAGGAACTAGAGGAATTCTTTTGAAAACAAACACAAAAAGAAATATATAAATTTTATATTTTTGTGACCAGATTACTTTGTGAATTTTATTTTGTTGTTTTAATCTTGATTTTCAAAATTTCCCTAGAAGAATTCCTTAAATGGAGAAAAGATCATAAAAGTCTATGTTCAAACTTTTTGTGGTCTACAAAATCTTATTAACAAGAGCAAACAAAAAACAAATAATAATAAAAAAAATGTAATTTCCATGCTTATTCTCAGACATTTTGAGATGGGAATGTTGCTGAACAATAGCGATTATGAAGAAATGCAATTTTGAAATTTATCCAAGGCATAAATTTCCAACCACGAATAAATCAGTCATGGAAAACCAAACACAATGGCACTGGGTATCACTTAGTTAAGATGATTAGTAGCAGTTGGCATCCTGAATTGAACAGTTAGAAAGCTGGCTAATGTGAGATCTGAAAGGGGGTACACCACAGAGGTAACCGGGTTTTGATTGTGGTGGGAAGAGCTCCAGTAACCCTCTCACCCTTGATTATGGCTGATGAAGGTTTTCTATGTGTTTTGTAAACAGAGTTTAACTCCATTTAAATCAGTAGAGTTAAGGGTACCCTCCTCCTTCTCTCAACCATAATTTGGACATGTTTGAGCAGTGGTTGGTCACATCTTTCTAAAAATTCCCAGGGTCTGAAGGGCTAACAGAAGAAGGCTGAGACACAAGGTGAATACTTATATTGATTGTGGTCCACCTTCAGTGACAGAAAGTGCAAAGAGCTCTCAGTTTGCATGTCAGTGGGCAGAGAGGAGCTCCAAGGATGCCTTTGCTAAAAATTAAAGAGTCAGGAATGATAATAGGAACACGTATTTGATTCTGCAGACTTAAGGTACCAGGGAACAGAGCAGTGATTCAGAATGCTGGAGGTAAACTCCAGCAAATAACTAGTGTGGCCTTATTTTGAAACATCAGAGAAGGTTTCTTGAACTTGGCACTCTGGTTCTTATAGTACTTAGAATTCTCACAGTGTACCATGCCTATCAGGCAATGTGTGCAGAATTCACCTCTTACTACACATCCATCCACAGGGACACATTAGATTTTAAAAACAGAGTAATGCTAAGTATCACTCACTCCAAATTTACTCTAAATTGATTTTTTTTTTTTTTTTTTTTTCCATTTAGTTAAGGTTAAACTTTGTGTGATTCTCTCTTAATATTGAGTATAGGGCAATATGTATTTCTCAACACCTTGCTTTAGAGGACAGCAGTGGTGGCATAACATTTAGAAAAAGAATTTGAGTTTGTATCATGGAAAAAACAAACAAATCTGGTCTCCCTAGCTTTGCCACACTCAGTAGATATAAACTTAGGCATGCCATGTTACTCTCTGGAACTCAGATCCTCCTGGAGTTATACAGATATAATAACAGCGACAGTAATGATGATGATGATGATGATAAAAATAACATAGGGTTGTTTGGAGAAATAAAATTGATGAGCTATATGAAAATATTTAGCACGACACTAAGACTGTGGTTGATCATTGATGCATTGATTGACTGATAGTTCCAGTAGACACCCACAACAGGATTTGAGGATGAGATTGGTACAGAGGTGTTTTTGCAGAAAGTAAGAACTGGCTGTTATTTTCCCTATTTCACTCTACTAACCAACATTAATAGCTTTGCCATTGTGTCTGATTTGCTATTTTGTGCTAAGAACAGAATGCACTGCTACTCTAGACATTGCAACTTGGCCTCATTTTATGGATATGATGGTTCATGTTGCCTTTTTTTTTTTTTAATTTCAAAGTACTCTTTCAGTAGTGTATTGAATTAAACATTTCTCTGTTTTTTGTTTTTTTTTAAATCAAGAATGTATAACGTTTTCCTCGTCTATTGTTGTGTGCACATCAGTCTAACAGGGACACGATGGAACTAGATTGAAGAAGCTAGGAGAGAAGACCACAGCTTAACCTTATTACCTTTAAGCTATCTCAAATCCTTTTCTGGAATAAGGAAAGGTAAAACAAAGCAAAGCAAAAACATGCAATATTCACAATTAAAATACTACATGAAAGTAACACTAGCTTATTGTTATATTGTGCTATAATAATAATGGTTGTTCTTAGTTGCCATCATGTTGATCTTGACTTGTAGTGACCCCACGTGTCACAGAGCAGAACTGCTCCATAGGGTTTTCTTGGCTGTAATTTTAGCAAAAGCAGGTCTCCAGGCCTTTTTTTCTATGGTACCTGTGTGGCACAAATAGTTAAGTGCTTAACTACTAGACAAAAGGTTGGCAGTTTGAACGCACCCAGGGGTGACTTGGAAGACAGGCTTAGGAAAAGTTATAGCCTTTGCACAGTCGAGTTCAAACCATTTGACTGTCTAGAGACCTTGGTGCAGTGCCTAAGGCATTTGCCTGCTAACCAGAAGGTTGGCAGTTCAAAACTACCAGTTGTTCTGCAGAAAGAAGATGGGGCAGTCTACTTCCATAAAGATTTACTGCCTTGGAAACTCAATGGGGGTCACTATGAGTCAGCATCAACTGAATGGCAGTGAGTTCTTTCCTTTTTTTTTTTTTTTTTTTTTTTAGAGATCTTATAATAGTAATATTATAAGTCGCCAATTATTGAGAGCTGGGACTCCATCAAGTTTTCTAATCCCAGATACAATAGCAAATGAAAACTTACTTAATTTGGCTTTCTGAAATGTCTTTTCCATCCAATTGGACCAATGGGACTCGAATAAATTTCTTATTGTCTTCTATGGGGATTTTGTTTTCCATTGCTCTGTAATAATCTTGAAGAAGTCTCTTTGTATCTTGGAAACGGTTCATTTCTGCCTTTAAGAGAAAATGTGAAAGAAGAGCAAGTTGATCTGTATGTATTACCTATGTAGGATTCTTTAACCACTACTTTAAAAGCATTAATATTGAGATCAATTTTCTGTATGTTAAGAAACAGAATTGGCTACAAGTGGATATTTTAAATTCCATACAAATTCAAGATGAGTGGCTTTGTCCTCTGTGTCCATATGTGTATGCTCCTACTTGACTTCAGAAAACATTTCTAGTTCTTTTAATCTTGTCCAGCATGTATCATATGGGGCAGAGTGCACATTCTTCTTCCTGTGTCCTACTGTCAATCAGCCAATGCATAAACAAATGTGATTGTCTTCTATGTAATAGGCAACTTATCAACTGATTTGAGAGATAAACAAAATGTATAAGGCTAGTTCCTTGTCCTCTGGTAACATATTCTGATAAGATGATAATGAACATAAATGCTAAAATACAGTGATAATGAACCCTTCTTTTCCACAGTTTCCTTTCTTATTCCATATTTATGATATGGAGATGATCCCTCTGGTATCATAGCTAAACCTCTCTGCTGGCATTGCCAATTGTTTCCTTGAGGAAAGTGCAACAGGATAAAGGAGCTAGTGGCAATGGCAGCATTAATTATGAGCACGTCATGACTTCCTTGTCAGCACAATTCACTTTTTTTGGCTGTAATGCTGAATGCTGAATACCATACAAGTGGACCCCAAGTCATCCAACACACCCTCCTACCAGGGGTGTGGAGTTACTTAAACCAGTAACTGAGGTCCTAAAGCTCTGTGCAGATCCATTCCATGATGCTCAGTCAGTAAGTAGTTAATTGGAGCCTTTGAGTTGCACCAACAGTTAAGCCCTCCACTACCAGCAAAAACTTTGCCCTTCAAATCTGCCTATAGGCACCTCAGAAGACCTGGAGATCACCTCCTGAAAGGTTACAGTCTTTGAAAGCCTACAACTTTAAAAGTTCTACTCGGCACACATGGGGTTGTCTTGTTGTTGCTTTTGTTAGGTGCCATCGAGTCAGTGCCAACTCACAGTGACCCTATCTATGTGCAGCAGAATGAAATGCCACCTGGTCCTGCACCATCCTCACAATCCTTGCTATGCTTCATCCCATCATTGGAGCCACTGTGTCAATCCATGTCATTGAGGGACTTCCCCTTAGTGCCTAAGGCACTTGACTGCTAACCAGAAGGCTGGCAGTTCAAACCCACCAGCCACTCCTCAGAATGAAGGTTGGGCAATCTACTTCTGTAGTGATACTGCCTCGGAAACCCAAGGAGGGGTCACTATGAGTCAGGTCTGACTCGACGGTACATAACAACAACAACAACTATTTTACCAAGCATGATATCCTCCTCCAGGGAATTATCCTCTTGGACAATATGATCAAAATAGTGAGATGAAGTCTGGCCATTGTGGCTACTAAGGAGCATTCTGGCTGCACTTCTTCCAGGACAGATTTGTTCTTTCTGGCTGTCTGTGGCATTTTCAGTATTCTTCACCAACACCACAGTGCAAAGGCATTAACTCTTCTTTGGACTATCTTATTCATTGTCCAGCTTTCACATGCATATGAGGCAATTGCAAATACCGTGGCTTAGGTTAAGTAAACCTTAGTCTTCAAAGTGACATCTTTGCTGTTCAACACTTTAAAGAGTTCTTTTGCAGCAGATTTGCCCAGTGTAGTAAGATGGCTGATTTTGTGACTGCTATTTCCATTGGTGCTGATTATAGAGCCAAGCCAAAGGAAATCTCTGACAAATTCAATCTTGTCTCCATTTTTCATGACATTGCTTATTGATCCAGTTGTGAGGATTTTTGTTTTGTTTATGTTGAGGTATAATCCATACCGAAGACTGTAGTCTGATCATCAGTAAGTGCTTCATGTTGTCTTCACTTTCAGAATAAGGGTGTATCATCTGCATATCACAGGTTGCTAATGAGTCTTCTTCCAATCCTGATGCCACATTCTTCTTCATATAGTCCAGCTTCTCATGTTATTTGCTCAGCATACAGATTAAATAAATGTGTTGGAAGGATACAATCCTGACATATAGCCTTCCTGATTTTACACCATGCAGTATCTCCTTATTCAATTCAAATGGCAGCTGCCTGTTCTATGTACAGGTTCCTCATAAGCACCATTAAGTGTTATGGAATTCCCATTCTTTGTAACACTATCCATAATTTATTATAATCCACACATTTGAATGTCCTTGCATTGTCAATGAAACACAGGTAAACATCTTTCTGGTATTTGCTTTCAGCCAAGTTCCATCTGACATCAGTAATGATATCTCTTGTTCCACATCGTCTTCTGAATCCAGTTTGCATTTCTGGAAGTTCTCTATCAATATACTACTGTAACCATTTTTAAATTATCTTCAGCAAAATTTTACTTGCATGTGGTATTAATTATATTGCTCAAAAAATTTCATATTCTCTTGGATCACCTTTCTTTGGAAGGGGCAGAAATATTGATCTTTTTCAGTCAGTTAGCCATGTAGTTGTCTTCCAAATTTCTTAGCATAAATGAGGAAACACCCCCAGCACTGAATCTATTTGTTGAAACATCTCAGTGGGTATTCTGTCATTTCCTGGAGACTTGTTTTATGCCAATTTCTTCAGTATGGTTTGGACTTCTTCAATATCATTGCTTCTTGATCATATGCTACCTTCTAATATAGTTGAACATAACCAATTCTTTTGGGTACAGTGACTCTGTATTCCTTCCATTTTCTTCTGATGCTTCCTGTATCATTCAATATTTTGACCTACAATCAATCCTTCAACATTGCAACTTAAGCCTTGAATTTTTTCTTCAGTTCTTTCAGCTTAAGAAATGCCAAGCGTGGTCTTCCCTTTTGGTTTTCTAACTCCAGGTCTTTGCATATTTCATTATAATACTTTACTTTGTCTTCCTGAACTGCCCTTTGAAATATTCTGTTTAGTTCTTTTGTTATTTCTTACATTTGCTTTAGCTATTCTCCTTTCAAGAACAAATTTCAGAGTCTCCTATGACATCAATTTCAATCTTTTCTTCCTTTCCTGTTCTGTTTATTTTAATGACCTTTTGCTGTCTTTCTGTATTATGTTCTTGATCTCATCTGACAACTCATCCGGTCTTTGGTCATCAGTGTTCAATGAGTCAAATCTATTCTTCAGATGGTCTCTAATTTCAGGCAGGATATAATCAAGGTCGTATTTTGGCTCTCACAGATTTGTTTTAATTGTCTTCAGCTTCCACTTGAACATGCATATGAGCAATTAATTTATGGTCTCTTCCACACTCAGCTCTTGGCCTTATTTTGACTAAAAATACCGAGTTTCTCCATAGCCTCTTTCTACAGCTGTAGTGGATCTGATTCCTGTGTATTCCAACCGGCAAGGTCCATGTGTGTAGGCATGGTTTATGTTGTTGAAAAAAGTTATTTGCAATGAATAAATCATTGGCCCTGCAAAATTCTATTATGTGATCTCTGGCATAATTTCTGTCACCAAGGCCGTATTTTCTAACTGCTGATGCTGTTTCTTTGTGTCCAACTTTCACATTTCAATCACCAATAATAAACAATGCGTCTTGATTGCATGTTTGGTCAATTTCAGACTACAGAAGTTGGTAAAAATCTCTTCTTTCTTCATCTTTGGCTTTAATGCTTAAATTTGAATAGCAGTAGTATTCACTGGTCTTCCCTGTAAGCATATAGATATTATCCTGTCACTGACAGCATTGTATTTCAGGATATATCTTGCTTCTAAGGAGCTGTACATCCACAAGACAGATTTCTTCATTCTTCTAGCAGTCCATGGTATATTCAATATTCTTCACCAATACCATAATTCAAATGCATCAATTCTTCTGAGGTCTTCCTTATTCATTGTCCAGCTTTCATACTTTTATGAGGCTATTGAAAATACCATAGTTTGAGTCATACTCACCTTAGTTTTCAAAGATGTCAGCCTTTGCTCTTTAACATTTTAATGAGGTCCTTTGCAGCAGATTTGCCCAGGGTGATACGTCAGTTTAATTTCTTGACTGTAGCTTACATAGATGTTGATTGCTAATTAAAGTAAAATGAACTCCTTGATAACTTCAGTCTTTTCTCTATTTACCATGAAGATGCTTACAGGTCCAGTTGTGAGGATTTATTTTGTTTATGTTGGGGCTGTAGTCTTTGATCTTCATCAGTAAGTGGTTCAAGTTTTCTTCAAGCATGGTAACAAATGTGAGACTGAGGCAAGAGTAGGCAATGCTTCATTCTGTTGTACATAGTTTGGTTATGAGTTGGAACTGACTTGAAGGCACCTAACAACAACAACCACATGGTTTAATGACTAATAATTTGTATAACTTCTCTATACTTCACCTCCTCAAGTTATTTATCAACAACCAGTTAGCACTAATTAGCTTTACATTTGAATCTGACTCATCGTTAATGTGGCATTGTGCATTTTCTTGTGAATATAATTTAGAAGACTGATTTTCTCTCTACTTTTTCTCAACCAAAGCTGACATGTAGGTGCAAACATTTATTGTTCAACTGTAAAATTAGTCTACTATGAATATTTAAAAACTCAATTTGGGTTCTTTGTAAGGAAAGAGAAAAATGTTTAGTTTTCTCAGTCACTTCCAAATGCTAACTTGAAAAGTTAGTTGTTGTTGTTGTTGTTGTTTGCCATTGAGTTGGACCCGACTCATAGCAACCCCTCCTTGGGCTTCCAAGGCAGTGTCACTATGGAAGTAGATTGCCCAACTTTCCTTCCAAGGAGTGGCTGGTGGGTTTGAACCACCAGCTTTCTGGTTAGCAGTCAAGTGCCTTAGGCACTATGCTACCAGAGCTCCCAAAAAGTTGTTGTTGTTGTTAAGTGCCGTCGAGTCGGCCCCGACTCATAGCGACCCCTCCTTGGGTTTCCGAGGCAGTATCACTATGGAAGTAGGATTGCCCAACCTTCCTTCCGAGGAGTGGCTGGTGGGTTTGAACCGTCAGCCATCTGGTTAGCAGGCAAGTGTCTTAGCCACTATGCTACCAGAGCTCCCAAAAAGTTAGTTAAATGCATATTTATGCTTTAAAATCCAAAGTTACCATTTTAAAATACATTCTGTAATTTAAATCAATGTATGAATGGCACTCTTATTTTATAACAAGAATTCAAATCAACCAAATGAATTTCTTCCTGTTTCAGTCATTTAGGTAGCAAAGTTTAATAATGCAGAGAACAACTTCCAGGAGAGATTTGATTTACTCTCTTCTGTATATAGAACAATCTTATTTTTCAATAAGTTATCCATTCATCTGTTAATGAGCATGTAGGTTGTTTCTATCTCTTAACTATTGCCTTGTCTTTTTTTGTAGACTGCAATGTAAAAGCAGAGGCTTTTTTTTTTTTTTTTTATCCTGAATATTTCAGTACGTGAATATTTCTTTTTTTATTGCACTTTGGGTGCAAATTTACAAAGCAAATTTGTTTTACATTCATCAGTTCATGCACATTTGATTTCATGCCCCAATTACTATCCCCAACCATAAAAAAGCTCTCCTCCCTTTCCCTCCCTGTGACTATCTCCTCCCTGTGCCCTTCTTAACTATTCATTCCTCTCTGTCCAGCTTTGCCTCTATGTAAATGCTGCCAGATGCCTTTGATTTTCTTCATTCTTTTTTTGCTTCAGATGAGAGGAGACCAATAGTTGCATCCTACATGGATGAGAGGAGACCAATAGTTGCATCCTACATGGCCGGTCAAAAGTTTTAAGACCCCAGTTGTGACTCACCAAAGAAGGTTGTAAAACAAGTTTTTTATGTGCTATGTTGACAATTGAGCATGATGTCTCCTGAGAGTATGCACAGGCCTGATGATTTTCTCTCTCAAGGTGTTTGGTTGTCTCTGAGAAGTTACTCCAACTCTGTCTTCTGTTGCTTCTATAATGTATGTGGCTAATTTTGTAAGATTATCTTCAGCAAAACCTATCCTTGGTCTAGGTTATATTCCTGTTCGTCGACCTTCACCTCATCTTCTCACCTGTCTATGCATTTGTCTGTAGTCTAGTGTTTGGTGTTAGTGGTAATGCGGTATTGTGTATGTATTAGCATTTGCTTCTGTTGTCTACATCTTATGTGCACATTTCATTGTCCTTCCTTTCCCAAATGGCATCATGCTGGTCACAGACTCTTTCCATACCACCCCTTCCCTCACCCAAATCAACATGTGATCCCCAACTCGTCTTAAATTTTCACTCCCCTTCTCTCCCACCCCTGTTAACCAACAAAGTGATTTTCCTTCCCTAGGTAAATCTTTCCTTGACTTTTTATAATAATGGGCTCATACAATATTTATCCTTCTGTGATTGACTTATTTCACTCAGCATAATGCCCTCCAAATTCATTCATGTTGTGAGATGATTCATGTATTCTTCATTATTCATTAATGTTGCATAGTATTCCATTATGTGAATGTACCATAGTTTGGTTATCCCTTCATCTGTTGATGGGCATTTAGGTTGTTTCCATCTCTTTGCTATAGTGAATTGTGCTGCACTGAACAAGGGTGTGCATATGTCTGTTCATGTCCTGTCTCTCATCTCTCTAGGATATATTCCTAGTAATGGAATTGCAGGATCAAATGGTATTTCTATTTTCAGTTTTTAAGGAAACACAGTACCATTTTCCATAATGGTTGTATAATTTGCAGTCCCACCAGCAATGTATGAGAATTCCAACCTCTCTGCAACCTCACCAGCATTTGTTATTTTAAGTGTTGTTGAACTTTGCTATTATTGTTGGGGTGAGATGATATCTCATTGTTTTGATTGGTATCTCTCTAATGGCTAATGATTGTGAGCATTCCCTCATGTGCTTATTGGCCTCCAGTATATTATCTTTAGTGAAGGGTCTGTTCATGTCCATGGCCCATTTTTGAATTGGGTTGTTTGTCTGTTGAGCTGTTAAGTTTTCCATAAATTTTGGAGATAATCCATTGTCAGATAGGTCATAGCCAAATATTTTCCCAATCTGTAGGTTCTCTTTTTACCCTTTTGGAGAAGTCTTTTGAGGAACATAAGAATTTAATTTTCAAAAAGTCCCAGTCATCTGGCTTCTCTTCCACTGCCTGTGCATTTTGGGAATGCTTGATAGTCTATTTATGCTGTAGATTAGGGCCCCTAGATTTGCCTTTATTTTATCTTTGATGAGCTTTATAGTTTTGGGTTTTACATTTAAGTTTTTGATCCAACTTGAGTTTGTTTTTGCATGTAGGGTGAGGTATGGGTCTTGTTTCATTTTTCTGCAAGCAGATATCCAATTTTGCTGGCACCGTTTGTTAAAGAGGTTATCTCTACCCCATTTAATAGGTTTTGGTCCATTGTCAAAGATCAGCTGTCCATAGATGGATGGGTCTATTTCTGGGTTTTTTATTCTGTTCCATTGGTCTATCTGTCTATCATTGTACCAACACCATGCTGTTTTAACTATTGTTGCTGTATAGTAGGTTTTGAGATCCAGGCATGTGAGACCTCCTGCTTTGTTTTTCTACTTCAGCAGTGCTTTGCTTATGTGAGGTCTCTTTCCTTTTCATATGAAATTAGTGATTGGTTTTTCCACGTCCTTAAAAAATGCTGATGGTGTCTGGATTGGTGTTGCATTGAATGTGTAGATTGCTTTGGGTAGTTTTGACATTTTCACCATATTCAGTCCGCCTTGGAAACCCAAGGAGGAGTCGCTATGAATCGGATTCGACTCGATGGCAGTGGGTTTTTTTTTTTTTTTTTTTTCGATCCATGAACAAGGCAGGTTCTTCCATGTATGTAGATCCCTTGTAGTTTCTTGTAGTAGTGTTCTGTAGTTTTCCTTGTATAGGTCTTTTGTGTTTCTGGTAAGATTTATTCCTAGATATTTTATCTTTTTAGTAGCTATTATAAGTGGCATTGTTTTCCTTATTTCTGTTTCAGAGGCCTCTTTGTTTATGTAGAGGAATCAAACTGATTTTTGTGTGTTGATTTTGTATCCTGACACTTTACTGAAGATTTCTATTAGTTCCAGTAATTATTTTTGCTGAGTCTCTTGGGTTTTCTATGTATAAAATCATGTCACCAGTGAATAGAAATAGCTTTACCTTTTATTTGCCAATTTGGATGCCTTTATTTCTCTTTCTTGCCTTATTGTCCTGACTAGGACATCTAATACAATGTTACAGTCAAATACCTTAGGCACTACACCACCAACAACAACTGGGCAATGAATAAGGAAGACCAAAGAAGAGTTGATGTTTTTGAGTTGTGGTGCTGGTGAAGAATGCTGAAAGTACCATGGACTGCTAAAAGAACTAAC
>NW_006921965.1:1260159-1268366 GCF_000298275.1 Orycteropus afer afer | reverse complement strand
CCTTCCTTCCGAGGAGTGGCTGGTGGGTTTGAACCGCCAGCCTTCTGGTTAGCAGTCAAGTGCCTTAGCCACTATGCTACCAGAGCTCCTATAAAGACATTGTCCTGTCTTCCTCTCCATGTGGAAATTTTGTACCTAAAACTTTTATTCCCTCTAATATTTCTTGATGTTTTATGAAATAAATAGCAACACTAATTGCTTAAAAAATGTGGGGATCCTTTCCTGAATATTGTTGGGTAAGGTCCAGCTAAGGGATTTGAGTACTAGATTAGTTTTGGGCTTTTTGCTCTTTAGAAAATATGTACTTGTTAGGTGCCATAGAGCCAGTTCTGACTCACAGTGACCCTATGTATAAATGAATGAAGCATTGCCTGGTCTTGTGTCAACTTCATAATTGTTGTTATATATGAGCCCATTGTTGCAGCCACTGTGACAATTCATCTTGTTGATGGCCTTCCCCTTTTTTTGCTGACCCTCCTCTTTACCAAATATGATATCTTTCTCCAGTGAATGATCCCTTCTGACAACATGACCAAAGTAGATGAGATGAAGTCTGGACAGTCTTGCCTCCAAAGAGCATTCTGGCTGCACTTCCTCCAGGACAGATTTATTAGTTTTTCTGGCAGTCCATGTTACTTTCAGCATTCTTTACTAATACCACAACTCAAAAGCACCAACACTTCTTTGGTCTTCTTTATTCATTTTCCAGCTTTCACATGCATATAAGGTAATTGAAAACACCATGGCTTGGATTAGGCACAATTTTGTTGTCAGAGAGACATCTTTGCTTTTCAGCACTTTTAAGAGATCTCTTTACAGCAGATTTGCCCAGTGCAATATATTATCTGATTTCTTGACTGCTGCTTCTGTTAGTGTTAATTGTGGAACCAAGTAATATGAAATCTTTGACAAGTTCAATCTTCTCTCCATTTATCATGATGCTTCTTACTAGTCTAGTTGTGAGGACTTTCATTTTCTTTATGTTAAGGTGTAATCCATACTACAGCCTGTAGTCTTTAATCTTCATCAATAGATGCTTCAAGTCATCTTAACTTTCAACAAGAAATGTTGTTTCATCTGCATATCACAATTTTTTAATAATGAGTCTTCCTCCAATCCTGATGCCATATTCTTCTTCATATAGTGCAGCTTCTCAGACTATTTGCTCAGTATACAGATTGAATAAGTATGGTGAAAAGATACAATCCTGACACACTCACTTCCTGATTTTAAACCATGCAGTATCCCCTTGTTCTGTTTGAATGACAGCCTCTGGTTCTATGTACAGGTTCCTCATGAGCACAATTAAGCATTCTGGAATTCTCATCTTCTCAATGTTATCCATAATTTGTTATGATTCACACAGTCAAATGCCTTTTCATAGTCAATAAAATGCAAGTAAACATCTTTCTGGTATTCTGTGCTTTCAGCCAAGATCCATCTCACATCAGCGATGATATCTCTCATTCCATGTCCTCTTCTGAATGCAGCATGTGTTTCTAGACATTCCCTGTCAATATATTGCTGCAGCTATTTTATTCAAGCTTCAAGTTGCAATATTAAAATATTCTATGGGCAAAATATTGAATGATGCAGGAAACATCAGAAGAAGATGGAAGGAATGCAGAGTCCCTGTACCAAAAAGAATTGGGTGATGTTCCATTTCAGGAGATGGTATACGTTCAAGAACTGATGGTATTGAAGGAAGAAACTGAAGCTGCACTGAAGGAATTGGCAAAAATAAGGCTCTAGGAATTGATGGGATACTCATTGAGATATTTCCTCAAACTGATGCTACACTGGAGGTACTTACTGGTCTATGCCAAGAAATATGGAAGATAACTACCTGGCCAACTAACCGGAAGAGATGCATTGTACCCATTCCAAAGAAAGTTGTTCCCACAGAATATGGAAATTATCGAACAACTGTGCCCTTAGAATTCTTCAATATTGCAACTTGAGGCTTGAATTTTTTCTTCAGTTCTTTCAGCTTCAGAAATGCTGAGTGCGTTTTTTTTTTTTTTTTTTCCCCCTCTCTTTTACTTTTCTAATTCCAGGTCTATGGACATTTCAATAAAATACTTTACTTTGTCATCTCAGGCTCCCCTTTGAAATCTTCTGTTTAGCTCTTTTACTTTTCCTCCATTTGCTTTAGTTACTTTCCTTTCAAGAGCAAGCTTAAGAGTCTCTTCTGACTTCCATTTTACTCTTCTCTTCTTTTCCTGTCTTTTCGGTTACTTTTGGTTTGTTCATGTATGATGTCCTTGATATAATCCAATAACTCATCTGGTCTTTGGTCAGTGGTGTTCAGTGCTGTTCAGTGTGTTAAATATATTCTTCAAATGGTCTCCAAAGTGAGGTGGGACATAATCGAGGTCATAATTTGGCTCTAGTGCTCTTGTTTTAATTTTCTTCAGTGTCAATGTGCATAAGAGCAATTGATGATAAGTTCCACAGTTGGCCCCTGACCTTGTTCTGATTGATGATAGTGCCCTTCTCCATTGTCTCTGTTTATGGATGTAGTTGATTTGATTCCTGTGTATTCCATCTGGCAAGGGCCTCATGTATAGTCAAGATTTATGATTTTTAAAAAAGTTATTTGCAACGAATAAGTAGCTGGTTGTGCAAAATTTTATCATGCTATCTCTGGTGTCGTTTCTATCATGAAGGCCATATTTTCCACCTTGGGAGGCTCATCTTCTGGCACTATGTCATATATCAGACAATGTTTCCCTGTTGTTCATACAGTTTTTAGTGGCCATTTTTTATTTTTTATTTTTTCAAGAAATGGACCTGGCCATCTCCTTCTTCCTAGTGTGTCTTTAATGGAAACTCCTCTTGAAACCTGTCCACTGTGGATGACTGGTATTTCAAATATTGGTTGCATCACTTCAAGAATTACAGCAACACACAAGTCACCACAGTAAGAAAAACTGACAGACAACATGTATAGTTGCCATTGATGTTGCTGAAAAAAGTGTTTGCGATGAATAAGGGTTGTTCTTGCAAAATTTTATCATACAATCTCCAGTGTAATTTCTTTTAGCAAGACCATATTTTCCAGCTATCAATAATTCTTCTTTGTTTCCAACTTTTACATTCCAGTCACCAAACCAAAAAACAAACACACTGCAGTATAGCCATTTCCAACTCACAGTGACCCCTACTTGGGTTTCTGAGGTGGTATCTCTATGGAAGTATATTGCCCTATATTCCTTAATCATCAACAGATCTAGATTACATGTTTGCTTAATTTCATACTGCAGAAGTTGGTAAAAATCTTCAATTTCTTCATCTTTGGCTTTAGTGTTTGATGTGTAAGTTTGAGTAATAGTATTATTTACTGTTTTTTTCTTGTGTTGTTGTGGTTAGGTGCCATTGAGTTGGTTTCAACTCATAGTGACCCTATGTACAACAGAAGGAAACACTGCCTGGTTTTGTGCCAGTCTCACAGTCCTTGCTATAGTTGAGCCCATTGTTGCAGCCACTATGTCAACCCATCTCATTGAGGGCCTTCCCCTTTTTCACTGACCCTCTGCTTTACCAAGCATGATATCCTTCTTCAGGGAAAGATCCCTTCTGACAACATAACCAAAGTAGGTCAGATGAAGTCTGGCCATTCTTGCTGCCAAGGAGCATTCTGACTGCACTTCTTCCAGGACAAATTTGTTCATTCTTCTAGCAGTCTATGGTACTTTCGGTATTCTTCACTAACACCATAACTCAAAAGCATCCACTCTTCTTTGGCCTTCCTTATTCATTGTCCAGCTTTCACATGCATACGAGGTGATTGAAAATACCATGGGTTGGATTAAGTGCACCTTAGTCTTCAAAGAGACACCTTTGTTCTTCAGCACTTTAAGGAGGTCTTTTGCAGCAGATCTGCCTAGTACAATACTTCATCTGATTTCTTGACTGCTGCTTCCGTTGGTGTTGATTGTCAATACAAGTGAAATGAAATCCTTGACAATATCACTCTTTTCTCCATTTATTGTGATGCTGCTTATTGGTCCAGTTGTGAGGATTTTCATTTTCTTTATGTTGAGGTGTAATCTATACTGCAGACTAATTTTTAAACTTCAGCAGTAAGTGTTTCAAGACATCTTCATTTTCAGCAGGCAAGGTTGTGTCATCTGCATATGGCAAGTTGTTAATGAGCCTTCCTCCCATTCTGATACTGCAATCTTTTTCATATTGTCCAGCTTCTCAGATTATTTGCTCAGCATACGGTTTGAATGAGCATGGTGAAAATATGCAATGCTGACACACTCCCTTCTTGATTTTAAGCCATGCAGTATCCCCTTGTTCTGTTCAAACAACAGCCCCCTGGTCTATGTAAAGTTTCCTGAGGAGCACAATTAAGTGTTCTGGAATTTCCCTTCTCAATGTTGTCCGCAATTTATTGTGATTCACTCAATCAAATGCTTTTGCGTAGTCAATGAAACACAGGTAAACATTTGCTTTCAGCCAAGATCCATCTGGCATCAACAATGATATCCCTCATTCCACATCCTCTTCTGAACCCAGCTTGCAGTTCTAGAAGTTCTCTGTCAGTATACTGCTGCAACCATTTTTGAATTATCTTCAGTATGATTTTACTTACATGTGATATTAATGATATTGTTTGATGACCTCCATATTCTGTGGGATCACCTTTCTTTGGAATGGGGACAAATGTAGATCTCTTTCAGTCAATTGGCCAGGTAGCTGTCTTCCAAATATCTTGGCATAGACAAGTAAGTGCCTCCAGCATGGCATCCATTGTTGAAACATCTCAATTGTTGTTCAATCAATTCCTGGAGCAGTGTTTTTTGCCAATTCCCTCAGTACAGCTTTGACTTCTTCCTTCAGTATCCTTGGTCCTTGATCATGTGCCACCTCCTCAAATGGATGAACATTGACCAATTCTTTTTGGTACAGTGACTCTGTGTATTCCTTCCATCTTCTTTTGATGTTTCCAGCATCATTCAATATTTTGCCCATAGCATCTTTCAATACTGTCACTTGAGGCTTCAATTTTTTCTTCTGTTCTTTCAGCTTGAGAAATGCTGAGTGTGTTCTTACTTTTTGGCTTTTAAACTCCAGATCTGTGCACATTTCATTATAATAATTGACTTTGTCTTCTCAAGCTGCTCTTTGAAATTTTCTTTTCAGCTCTTTATCTTGTCATTTCTTCCACTTGCTTTAGCTACTCTCCATTCAAGAGCAAGTTTCAGAGTCTCTTCTGACATCTATTTTGGTCTTTTCTTCTCTTCTTGTATTTTTAATGACCTTTTGCTTTTTTCATGTATGGTTTTCTTGATGTCATCCCACAATTCATGTGGTTTTCAGGCTTTGGTGTACAATGCATCAAATCTATTATTTAGATGGTCTCTAAACTCAGGAGGGATATAATCAAGTTTATATTTTGCCTCTCATGGACTTGTTTTAATTGTCTTCAGCTTCAACTTGAACTTGCATATTAGCAATTGATGGTCTGTTCCACAGTCAGTTCCTGGCTTTGTTTTTGCTGAAGATATTGAGCTTCTCCATCACCCCTTTCCACAGATGTAGTCAATTAGTTTCCTATGTATTCCATCTTGTGAGGTCCACATGTTTAGCCATTGTTCATGCTGTTGAAAAAAGATATTTGCCATGAATAAGTCATTGGTCTTGCAAAATTCTGTCATGTGGTCTCCCATGTCATTTATATCACAGAGGCCATATTTTCCAACTACTGGTAATTCTTCTTTGTTTCCAATTTTTACATTCCAATCACCAGTAATAATTAATACATCTCAATTGTATGTTTGGTCAATTTCAGATTGCAGAAGTTGGTAAAAATCTTTAGTTTCCTTGTCTTTGGCTTTGGTGCTTGGTACCAAAATTTGAATAATAGTAGGATTAACTGATCTTCCTTGTAGGCATATGGATATTATCAATCTTTATGTGTTACAATTTTCCTAGATTCATACTTTATACATTCCATGTTCCAAGTATTAATGGACGTTTGCAGCTGTTTCTTCCCATTTTGAGTTGTGCCACAGTAAATGGAGGTCTCAAAAGATTTACTCCTTCCAGGTAATCAAGGTTGACTCTACTTTGAGGAGGCAGGTATTCATCTCTCGTATTTTGAGACTTACAACCTGAGGGACTCATCTCCTATAGTTAGCCTCCTTAGGAAAGTGAAGGGTAGAATATATAGTCCTTCTGAATGTCATATGATCACAGAGCCCCTGTTTTGTGAAACATCTTGAAGGACTAGTAGTGCATGGAATCCACTTTGGGAAAACTTTTATAGCTGTCTCAGGCCTGTGAAGATTTTCTTGATGTTTTTTCTGTTACTTCTCTGCAAACCTGTGGTACAATCCTCTGCATATGAGCATCCAGGACAAGAAATTTACCGACTCGAAGGCCTGTTAATTGATGAACAGTTCTAATCATTAGCAGTTTGCCTCATATATTGAACATAAAATTACCCTCTTATAACTACCATTAGGATCCTACTTAGCAGTACAGAATAACACTTTTCTGTTGCATGTAGCAAGCTTTCAATTAATTGAACAACACTGATGATCAAGCAGTGAATAGAATTATCAGCTCTGGGGTCATACTTCCTCAGTCCAAATCCTAGCTATGTCATAGCTTTTTTTGGGCAGTCATCCATGTTTGCCTCGCAGATGAGAATAATAACAGAATTTACAGCATAGGGTCATCAAACAGCATAGGTTAGTGTGTTCATACATGCAAAGTCCTTAAAACAATGCTTGGCATATACATGTACATATTAACTACTTAATAAATGATAGCATTGATTCATGGCCTTTTCTGTATCTTTTATTCTCCTAGTTGCTCTTAGACTCCAGTATAGTTTCCAGGGGTGGATTATCCAGTAAGCAAGGTAAGCACAGGCTTACTTGTGCTTTTTCACTAATCTGTAATGAATAACTTCACATGGGTTTCACCACATCATATGTGGTATAAAACATATGAAACTGTTTACTACAAATTAGTAAGTAAGCACAATTAAGCCAATGCTTACCTTGATTGTATATGTGAAAAGAGACTTTGATTCTGTAGGAAGGTGCTTTGGTGTTAGGAGAGAGACTGATGCCAGCCATACTTAGAAGCAAAATTTTGGGGGGTAAAAAAAAAAAAAAAAATGTGGAATTGTTCACTGCAGATTAGTAAGTAAGCACCATAAGGCTATGCTAACCTTGCTAATTAGATAATCCAACACTGACAGTTTCTCAGGATCAGAGCACAAAATCTATGTATTTCTATGATGAAGTAATCAGACTATTCCCAACAGCCTCAAATTTCTGCCATAATAAGTTTTTTTTTTTCTTTCTTTTTTAATGGAGGTAAAATTCACATTCACAAAAGTAACCATTTTAAAGTCAACAATTTAGTGGTAATTAGTACATTCATAATGTTCTGCAATGACTGTCTCTGTCTAGTTCCAAAATGTTTCATCACCTCAAAAGGAAATTCCATGCCCATTAAGCAGTTGCTGCTCATTGCTTCCTCCCTCTAGCCCCTGGGAACCAACAATCTACATATTAACATGGATGTAATGTATTTCTTTAAGGAGCTCCGGTGGCACATGGTTCAGGCATGTGGTTGCTAACCAAAAGGTCAGCAATTCAAACCCACCAGCCGCTCTCCAGGAGAAAGATGAGGCAGTCTGCTTCTGTAAAGATTTATAGACTTGGAAACTCTATGGCTCTATTCTACTCTGTCCTGTAGTGTCACTATGAGTCAGAATAGACGAAATGTCAGTGGCTTTAGTTTGAGAATGTATTTGTTTGAGTGTAAATTTTCAGTTCTTTTGGTTATAAACCTAGGAGTGGAAGTGCTGGGTCATATGCAATTCTTTTGGATTGTTTGAGGTACTGCCAAACTGTTTCCAACAGTATTTTACATTCAGTCCAGCAATGCATGAGGGTTTCAATTTCTGTCCATCCTTGACAACACTTATTTTCTGTTTTCTTGATAATGGCCATTCTGACTAATGATATTGAAGATCTTGTCCTGTGCTTGTTGGCAATTTATATGTCTTCTTTGGAAAAATGTCTGTTCAAGTTCTTTGCCCATATTTTAACTGTGCTGTTTATCTTTTTCTGGTTGAGCCCTGCAGTGTAGTAAATTACTTAGTGTGGCTTTTCTACCCATAAGTCTTTGTAAACTCCAAGGTGGGATTTTCTATGAGCAACTGAGGAGCTATC
>NW_006921965.1:1256250-1259649 GCF_000298275.1 Orycteropus afer afer | reverse complement strand
AATAGGCCTTGGGTTACTGCTGGTAATCCTGTCTTCCTCTCGTGGGATTAGAGGAGGTCAGAACATGTGGCCTCCTTGCCGTTTTTGCAAGCCCATAAGCTTTTCACATACCTGTTGCCAACATTCAATCTGCTTGCCCAAACTGGTGACCCAGGGAGGCTCCCCAGACTGACTTAGGCTGCTTCTCTCATCTGAATCCTTTGCACAACCCAGGTCTTGACTCTGGCTCTTCTCCTGGTTATGCCCCAATTCTGTCCTCTGGCTGAGGTAAACTATTTCTAATTCCATCTCTTCCCAATCCAGACTCCTAATACTCCTGAATAGGTCTTCCTTATCTTGTGGTCCTGACTTCCTTAAACTTCTCACTTGGATCCCAGAGCTAGTAGTCAGTGTGGCTGCTGTGCCACCAAATGTGTGTGTCTTTTCAGGCCTCCTGTGGTCCAAGCAGCCACTGCACCATGAGCTTGTCCTTTTAAATGCCGGAAATACTAGCAGTTATTGGTCACTTTTCATTAAAGCATTTATTAGGCACCTACTATGAACAGCTTTTGGAATTGACAGCTAAATATTCTCATTTCCTATAGTGTTTTACATGTAAGCTAATTAATGCTATTCTCTATCCTCACTGCTATTCTCTTAGGAAAAAATACTCCTGTAGACATGGCTATGAACAGAAGTTAATCAGGTTCTTCTAGTAAATGGTCTGCTTTTCCCAAGACAGACAAAAACATTTTATTTTTGGTATATAAAACCCTGATGAGCTTGATCCTGCCCATGGCTTTGAAGCAGGGCTGCATTCCTGAGCTTTGATTGGTCACCTTTAGGTGTCTGTTTTGAGAGACTAATGAGGTGAACAACCCAGTTTTAGACACCATCTCTGCTGTCCTTCTCCATGTCTTTGGGTCATCTGCAGGCAAAGCTGGTGAGTAGCTGCTTGGGATGACTCTAGTTCTGGTGCTCATTTAGCCCACCTAGAATTATTTCTTTCCACTAACTTCCTTGGCAAGCTGGAGCTCATGCCAGGCAGAATATTATAAGTAAAAGGATTCCTAAACACAAGTAGTGACTGGGATCTTAAAAGCTTGTAAGCAGCCATCTAGATGCAAGGATGGGTCTCTCTTTGTCTACAGCAAAGAAGAATGAAGAAAACCAAAGAAGCATGGAAACAATTAGTCCAAGGGACTGGTACACCATGAGATCCTCACCCTATATGATTATGAGACTAGAAGAACTAGATGTATCTGGCTATCACTGTTAACCACTTGGAGAGGGATCTATGTAGGAGATCCCGGGTAAAGTAGTAGAAAACTGTGAATCTTAAAAAAAAAAAAAAAAAAAAAAGGTATCAGTTTTGCTGGTCTCATAGCACCTGGTGGAACCCCTCAGACTATGGCCACTAGCTGCCCTTCAGGTCTGGAATTGAACCCACTCCTGGGGCTTCAAGCCAAACAAAAGGCAGGCATATGAGCTGAACATTTACATTAGGTAAATATACTCCTAGGAGAGATCAATCATGGGAGATTAGAAGGATTGTGTACCACAGGGAGACAGCTTGGGGGCAAGAGTGCATGGGAGGGAAGGACACAGGGAAGAGGTAACTATGGGGAGGAAGTGGGAAGAGGATTGTTGCATTGTGTGAAACTGCAGTCAATGTCATGAGACAAAGTGTATGTAAACTGCTATGTGGAAAATGAAATTGCTCTGAAAACTTTCACAGAAATCACAATAAAAATTAAAAAAAAAAAAAAAAAAAGAGTCCTAAACAGACCAAGATTCCCAAGGAGCTGTTCCATGAGGAAACTGGCTGTGTTAGGAAACATCTGTGCCATCACGACTGCATCATTACCTGCATCAGGGAGAAGAAATGGTTCATCGCTATTCCAATGGTGTCCTGCAGCCAGCTCTCATTAATGATATCAAGACGCTCCTGCTCCGCCTCTTCCTTCCTGGCATCACAAATATCCCATAGGCGGTCTCTTAAATCCTGAAGAGAAAAGAAACATTATGGGGATGCTTAAAAGCCACAGCTCAAATTACCTCTGGATAAGAAAACTGAAATCCTTACCTGTCTTTAAAAAGTCCCTATAGAAAATTTAGACCTAATGCACTCATATATGTCTTTTATTCATTCTTTAAACAAGTATTTATTTTGCTTCTACTCTGTGTCAGGCCCTCACTTTCCAAGACTACTTCAAATCATATGTCTATGTCTACCTGCAGATATCATGCACTTACCCTTTCCTATGAGCATGTCTGCATTCTGAGGTTTGTACTTATGTTGACTTGTTTAATGCCTTATAATAACTTTATAAGGTAGGCATTTGTTTAGATTGAATTGTGTCCCCCAGAAAGATATGTTGAAGCCCTAGCTCTTGCAACAGTGACTATGACCTTATTTGGAAATAAAGTTTTTCATTTTTTGTCAGTAAGGAACTCACGTAGCACAGTGGGTAAACACTTGACTGCTAACCAAAGGGTCAGTAATTTATACCCACTGGCCACATCATGGGCAAAAGATGTGACAATCTGCTTATAAAGATTTATAGCTTTGGAAATCCTGTGAGGCAGTTCTACCCTGTCCTATACTGTCGGTATGTGTTGGGATTGACTCGATGGAATAAGTTTGGTTTTTTTGTTGTTGATGTTATCAGTTAAGTTAAAAGAGGTCTTACTCAAGTAGGGTGGGTTCTAATCCAGGTGTCTTCTGAGTAGTGTCTAATAAAAGGGGAGAACAGACATGGAAACAGACACACACAGAGGGGAAAGATTATATGTAGGGATTCATCTACAAGTCAAGGAATTCCAAGGAATACCCAGGGCTGACAGAAGCTGAAAGACATAAGGAGGGATCTTCCCCATGAGCCACCGGAGAGCAAGCAGAATCCTGTCAAAGCCTTGAATTCAGACTTCTAACCTCCAGAACTATGAGGCAATACATTTCTCTTCCTAAAAGCCACTAATTTTATGGTATCTTATTATAGCATTCCCAAGAAACTAAGACAGTACTAGGATCATCCTCATTTTTGTAGATGAAAAAAGTCACAGAAAGTTTATTTTCCCAAGGTCACACAAGTAAGTGATGAAGTCAGGATATGAGCTTAGTCTTGAGTAATATACATCACCACGTTAAGCCTCAATTATTTCATCTGTAAAAGGAAGATAATATTATTTTCCTTTTTTTTTTTGTAATATAGATTTGAAACTATTATTTCAATTGTATTCATATCAATAACATAATCACTGTTAATAAAACATCTCATTAATGAAATAAATACAGTCCCAAACTTGATGATTTTCACAATAATAAAACAAACCAACAAAAAAATGTACCATGGACTGCTAAAAGAACTAACAGATCTGTCCTGGAGGAAGTGCAGCCAGAATGCTCCTTGGAAGCAA
>NW_006921965.1:1254453-1256150 GCF_000298275.1 Orycteropus afer afer | reverse complement strand
TAGGGTGGAGGGTCAACGAAAGAGGGGGAGGCCTTCAACGAGATGGATTGACATGGTGGCTGTGATGATGGGCTCAAGTATAGCAGGGATTGTGGGGTTGGCGCAGGATCGGGCAGTGTTTTGTTCTGCTATGCATGGGGTCGCAATGAGTCGGAAATGACTCGATGGCACTTAACAACAACAACACAACAAAAAAACAAACTCACTGCTGTCAAGTCAATTTGATGCATAGTGACCTCTCCTTGGGTTTCCGAGGTGGTATCTCTACAGAAGTAAATTGCCCAGTCTTCCTTCCCAGGAGTGGCTGGTGTGTTTGAACCTTCTGGTTAGCAGTCAAATGCCTTAGGCACTACACCACCAAAGCTTCCACAATAATAATAATTTATCCAAAATTTCCTATGTGTTGGTCACTATGCTAAATTCTTTTGCATGGATCATCTCACCTACCTCTTAATAACCAAGAGGCAAGTTTCTGATAAGAAAAGGAGGCACACAGAGGATAAGTCACTTGCTTATGATTTCAGTGTTGTGCAGTCAGGAATTTGAACCCATGAAGTTTTATTACAGCGCCTACAGTGAACTTTATTTTTCTGAGGCTATGTTTATGGAACACCCTGTGTCTGAAGTCCTACCTGAGCACTTTGGTTTGTTTGTTATCTGGTGGAGGCTGCACATAAAGTGAAAATATCATCAGTTCTTTTTATAGCCATATAATAAGCACTAGTATGATATGTCATTATTATACATTTTTGAAAGACACAGGAAGATTGAGAAGAAAATACAAAAGCAGGAGCCTGAGACTTTGCTTCCAGTTCAGTTTCTGCTGCTGACTCACTGTGAAAATTTCTCAAGCAACAGCATTTCTGGGGCTTCGTTTTCTAATGGGTGAAATGAGGATAGTGCAATAAAAGAATCTATTAAATTTTTATGACTGAAATGAAATAATACAAGAAGGATTATCACAAGGGGCTAAAACAATGAGTGTTTATTGTACACTTAACCGAAGTCATCACCACTTGTCTATCAATTAGCCATACTATGGGAGCTCTGGTAGCATAGTGCCTGAGACACTTGACTGCTAACCACAAGGCTGGCAGTTCAAACCCACCAGCCACTCCTCGGAAGGAAGGTGGAAGGTTAGGCAATCTACTTCCGTGGTGATACTGCCTGAGAAACCCAAGGAGGGGTCGCTATGAGTCGGGTCAACTTGATGGCACATGACAAAAACAAAGCGGTGACTTACACGTCACTGGAAGCTTCTTGTTACGTGCCATCGAGTCGGACCCAACTCATAGCTACCCCTCCTTGGGTTTCCGAGACAGTACCACTATGGAAGTAGATTGCCCAACCTTCCTTTGGAGGAGTGGCTGGTGAGTTTGAACCACCAGCCTTCTGGTTAGCAGTCAAGTGCCTTAGGCACTGTGCTACCAGAAGCTATGCCACTGATAACCATCAGGTTACTCATGTTGAACAGTTTTAAGTGGAGTTTTCAGACTAAGACAGGCCAGGGAAGGAGACCAAATGATCAAGTTCTGAAAATAAGCCAATGAAAGCCCTGGGGATCACAGCAGAATAGTGTCTGATAATTTGACTGTTAACTACAAGGCTGGTGGTTCAAATCCATTAGCCACTCCTTGGAAGGAAGAGTGGTCAATTCACTTCCCTAGAGATACCACGTCAGAAACCCAAGAAAGGGT
>NW_006921965.1:1250345-1251499 GCF_000298275.1 Orycteropus afer afer | reverse complement strand
CCTAGTCATAGGCCACCAGAGCAGTTGTCCCTGCAGCCCTTGGTGACCAGGATTGATCTTTAGGTCAATTCTCAGGTCCCAACACCACTTGGAAATATTCAAGCTGTTGGTCTCATCAGAGTAGCTGACAGTCCGCAGCTGTGACTGTCTCTATACTCACTGTTTTTGTTCAGGCTTTTCCACTAGTTGGTGCCTAATCCACTTCTGTATAGTTACTTTCAAAGCTCATGATTCCAAGATTATCTTCTGTATCTCTGTCAATTGGTTTTTCTTTTCTTTGTTGAAGAGGGTCTGTGTTGCTTGTCTGCCTGTTCCTCCATCTTACCAGAAGTCTTGAGTTTTTTTTTTTTTCTTGTTTATATAGTGCTGAAAGATGAGTACCCTAAGTTGGAAGCTACAACAATAGACTCAAAGATTTCAATGAGCATGAAGATGGTGCAGGCCCAGGCAACATTTTGTTCTGTTGTACATAGGTTGACATGAGTTGGAAACAACTTGATGGCAACTAACAACAACAACAAAACAAAGAAGGATGATTTTCAACCAATATGACCTCTTAGGCCATACTAATTGATCTTAGTCAGAGTCCTTTCTGATTGGTCCATGCCAGGTTGTTTGAAGCTATGCTGCTTGCTTAATATTCTGAATATCAATGATGAACAGAGGGATATACATATACATTGTTTTGAACTACAAATAAGCTCATAATCATTGTGTGAAGACTGAGGCAAGGGGATAAACTGTAGGTATTTGTGGAGGAGGCAGTGTAGAGAAAGAATGGAAGCAATATATTGCCAATCTATATTGGCAGCTAAAGGACAAGGAAGAGTGTGCTAAGTGTTACAATGAAAAAAAAGAAAGTGCCTTCAGAATCAAGATGAAGGTAAGATTTCATTTGGTTTTGGGATAGGAAGTGGAGAAATTTGATATAGCTTTCTTGGAGAGAAAACGGCTATAGTAAAAGGAGCAGAAGTAGTAAAAGAACAAAAGAAAATTGAGCAGGAATCATAAAAAGGATATAAGAGAAATAAAAATAAGTGACCAACACACTTATGGAAAGATACTAAATTGTCTTGAAGAAATTGGGGGGGGGGGGAAGATAGCCTTTTTTTTTTTTTTTTTTAATTTTAGCCCATCAAACTATCATTTTTAAA
>NW_006921965.1:1232635-1249260 GCF_000298275.1 Orycteropus afer afer | reverse complement strand
TTTTTTTTTTTTTTTTATGATTTGGAGTTTTGTTCCACATTGTTCTACTCTCTCCAGGATCTCCTACACAGAGCACAGAGCCCCCTCTGAGTGGTTGACAGTGATAGCCAGGCACCATCTAGTTCTGGTCTCATAGTCATATAGGCTGAGGATCACAGTTGCTAGGACTAATTGCTTCTATGAGTCTTTGCTTTTATTCATTCTCTTTTGCTGTGGATGAGGAGAGACCCATCATTGTATCTAGAGGGCTATTTGCAAGCTTTTAAGATCCCAGTTCTACTTGCCAAAGGAGGATGTGAAACAATGTTTTTGTGTAGGATGTTATGCCAATTGAGCTTGATGTCCCCTGTGACCATGGTCCTGAGCCCACAGATCCAACCACTTGCTCCCTCTGGGTAGCTGGCTGTGGCCAAGACGTGACTACAACCTTGTCCCTTGTCAGCTCTACTATATACCTGGAAATTCCTACAGAACATATAAACACACTTGTAGAAACATTGTCTGCCAATGCTACACATGGTCATGGGCACACTTCCCCCTACACAGACATACCTAGTAGTTCAGCCTGTCCACCCATCTATTCACCCATAGATTAATGTTTGCCATTACTGACAACACAGTGCTGTACATTATTTGGTTTCTTGACTGCAGCTTCCAATGGCATTGATCATTGATCCAAGTAAAATGAAATCCCCAACAACTTCAATTTTTTTCTTTCCATTTAACATGATGATGCTTATAGGTCCAGTTGTGAAGACTGTGGTTTTCTTTATGTAGAGATGTAATCCATACTGAAGGCTGTAGTCTTCAATTGTCATCAGCAAGTGCTTCATGCCATCTTCACTATCAGCAAGCAAGGTTGTGTTATCTTCACATTGCAGGTGGTTAATGAGTTCCCCCAATCCTGATGTCTTCTTCTTCACACAGTGCAACTTCTCTGATTATTTGCTCAGCATACAGATTGAATAAGCATGGATACAACCTTGATGCATACCTTTCATGATTTAAAACCATGCAATGTTCCTTGTTCTGGTTGAACTACTGCACCTGGTCTATGCACAGGTTCCGTGGGAGCACAATTTAAGTTCTGGAATTTCCATTTGTCACAATGTTATCCATAATTTTTTGTGTTCCAAATAGTCATATACCTTCATACAGACAAAACAGAGGTAAATATCTTTCTGGTATTCTTTACTTTCAGTGAAGGTTCATATAACATAAGCAATGAAATCCCTCATTCCATGCCCTTATCTGATTCCAGTTGGAATTTATAGTAGTTTGCTTACAATATACTGCTGCAACATTTTAAAAATTATCTTCACCAAAATTTTGCTTATGTTTTATATTAATGACACTGTTTGATGAAGTCTGCATTCTGTTGGCTTACCTTCCTTTGATTGGGCAAAAAAAGCATATCTCTTCCAGTTGGTTGGCCAGGAAGCTGCCATCCAAATTTCTTGGCATAAATGAGTGAATGCCTTCAGCACTGCATTCATTCATTGAAACACCTCAATGCATCTAACAGTTTGTCATACTGTGGTGGCTTGCATATTGCTGTAATGCTGGAAGCTATGCCACTGGAATTTCAAATACCTGCAAGGTCATCCATGGTGCACAGATTTCAGTGAAGCTTGAGACTAAGACAAACTAGGAAGAAGGATGCTGCCAGGTCCAATTCTGAAAATAATGGCCACTGAAATGTTATGAATAGAAGGGAAACATTGATATACTACCTGAAGATGAGCCCCTCAGATTACAAGGCACCCAAAATGCAACTGGGGAGGATCTGACTCCCCATAGTAGGGATGACCTTAATGATGTGTATGGAGTAAATCTTTGGAGAACTTTATTTGGTGACATGGCAGGACTCAAAATGAGAAGAAACAGCTGCAAATATCCATTAATAATCAGAACATGTAATGTACAGAGTATGAATCTAAGAAATCTCAAAGTAGTCAGAAATGAAATGGAACATATAAATATCAGTATCCTAAGTATTCGTGAGCTGAAATGGACTGGTATTGGCGATTCTGAATAGAAAAACTGTATGGTCTACTATGCAGGAAATAGCAAAATGAAGAGGAATGGTGTCACATTCATCAAGCAGAACATGTCAAGATCTATTCTAAAGTTCAATGCTGTCAGTTATAGGACAGTATCCATATGATACAAGGAAGACCAGTTAATAGGACTATTATGCAAACTTACACACCAACCACTAAAACCTAAGGCGAAGAAACTGAAGATTTTCACTAATTTCTGCAGTCTGAAATTGGCCAAAAATGCAATCAAGACATATTGATAATTACTGAAGATTGGAATGTGAAAGTTTTATATAAGGAAGAAGCATTGGTAGTTAGAAAATAATGCGTTGGTGACAGAAATGACCATGGAGATTGTGTGGCAGAATTTTGCAAGACCAATAACTTATTCATTGCAAATACCTTTCTTCAACAATGAAAACAGTGACTAAACATGTAAATCTCTCTAGATGGAATACAGAGGAATCAAATCAACTACATCCAAGAGACTTGGAAGACAGCTACCTGGCCAACTCACTGGAAGAGATCCATATTTGTGCCCATTCCAAAGAAAGGTGATCCCACAGAATGTGGAATTTATAGAACAATATCATTAATATCGCATGCAAGTAAGATCTTACTGAAGATAATTCAGAAACGTTTGCAGCAGTATATTGACAGAGACCTTCCAGAGGTTCAAACCGGATTCAGAAGAGGACATGGAACAAGGGATATCATAGCTGTTGTCAGATGGATCTTGGCTCAAGGCAAAGAATACCAGAAAGATGTTTACTTGTGTTTGATTGACTATGCAAAGGCATTTGATTGTGTGGATCATGACAAATGATGGATAACATTGAGAAGAATGGGAATTCCTGAGCACTTGATTGTACTCATGAGGAATCTGTACCTTGACCAGGAGGCTGTCGTTCGAACAGAACAAGGGGACGCTACATGGTTTAATATCAAGAAGGGAGTGCGTCAGGTTTGTATTCTTCCTCCACACTTATTCAATCTATATGCTGAGCAAATAATCTGAGAAGCTGGACTATATGCACATAAAGCACAATAAATATAAATAAATAAAAATTGACCCCCCCCCAAAAAAAAATACATATGATATCAGGGGCCCACCCTGTATCTAATGAGTTCAGATATAGGACATAAAAACTTCACAGTAATACTACTTTATATTTCCACTGAGGATCCAGTGCTAAAGAGAGTTAAACATGGTAAAACCTGTGAAAGCTGAAACCTGTGTAAGGCAGAACCCTGTCAGAGAAGGAAAACTTAAATCCTTTTCCCTAGTAAAGAGGTATAGAAAAGTGGTAAGACTGAACACTGTCAAAGGCAGAAAACTTGTGGGACCAGCAAAACAGGCAGTCCATTGAGTTCTGGCTCTCAAAATTCTCCCTGTATATCATTAATGAAGTTCCTTTAGACAAAAAGTATTGAACTTTTCAAACAGTCACTTATCTTGTTTTCTAATATCCATGGAATATTACATTTCTTTTTCATGTTTAAGGCAACTGAAAAAATAATTAAAAATGAATGGGGAGTGCAACCAAATGTGCACGTAATGTTGAATGTAAAACAAGCTCTTAAAATGAAAAATAAAATAAAAAATAAAAATGAGAATATCTAAGTACCTAATTCTCTGACAACAATCTAACAGAATTACAAGCAAGAGAAAAAAGTTAAAGCAATAACAACTTGGAAGAGAAACATTCTTTCAAAGAATTATGTGACCAGGGTTCTAGTAAGATGGCAGAATAGGCAGACAAGCTACACAGATCCTCTACAACAAGGCAATGAGAAACCAATTGAAACTGATACAGAAGATAATTCTGGAACCCTGAGCTTTGAAGGGGAGGATAAAGAAGTGGATTAAATACCAGTTAGTAGAAAAACCTGAATGAAACAGTGATTAAGGAGACAGACAGAGCTATGGACTGCTGGCTGTCCCGAAGGCAGAGCCATTTTGAATACTTCCCTATGGCAACCTATGAATCACTTCTGCCAACCAAGGCTGCAAGGACAAGGACTGCATTGGTGCCTGAGGACAGAAAGGAGAACAGTGAGGAAGGGGACAGGTAGACCTGTGGACTGCTGGTGGCTGTCCTGAGGGCATAGCCATTTTGGATGTTTGCAAGCAGATAGCACAGCCATTCTGAGTTTGTGTGGGTGGCGTTTTTGATTGAACTGTTAACTAAGAGTGGGATCTACCTGCCGAGGATGGTACGGGTAACCACACTAGAGACTAATGACTGGAGAAGTGTGATACTCCCTTTGTTACTCTTGTGCCCCACACACTCTTGGTGAGCAAGGGTGTGGCTATCCCTCCTTCCACCTTCTTGACCTGCTGGGGCTCCATCCTGGTCGGTGTCATGGCAGAGCCTGGGCACCATGCCACACCCACCACAGTTTTGTTTGTTTTTTTTTTTAAATTATTCTTTTTTTATCTTCCTCCTTCCCCCTCCCCATTTTTTCTTTCTTTTTCCCACCCCTGGTTCTTAAATTCTTTTTCCCTCTCTGTTTTCTCTTCCATTTTTTTTGGTTCCTTTCATTTTTCTTTCTTTTGATTCTTCCCATCACTTGTTGTTCCCTTTGCTGTTTTGTTTATTCTTTTACTCTTGCTCTTCTCTCTCATTCCACCTTCCCCAGATACTGTAGCTTTTTTTTCCCCCTCTCTTTTTCTCACTTTCCTTTAATCCTTTTTAAATATATTTTGAAAATGTTTCCTCTTATTTATTGCATTTCTCTTCTTCTTTCCAATTGTTCCTGTTTGTTTATGTGGTTTGAATTGGTTTGTTCTCTTGTGTGTGTGTGTGTGTGTGCATGTGTCTTACTGAGTGGGAGACAGCAACCATTCCCACACAACCCAACCATACCTGCACCTTCTGCAACCCCACTCATTGAATGAAGGCCACCACTTGCTTTTGCACCAATTGACCAAGAATAGATGGCAGCCAATACCAGCTCAACTCATCCTCAACTGCTCTTTATGAACAGCTAACAGAGATTTGTACACACACTCTCGTTCTTTGTCACACCCACCAAGAGACAGGTGATGAGTGCGTAAGTGCTAACAACTAGCGAATAGAGGAGTGCAGTACATAACTCACACAGATGTATCAAAACAAAGTAAAAAAACAAAAACAAAAATTCCTGTACAAATAACAACACCATATAACCATAAATTAAACATAAATACAATAAGATCACAATGTCTTAGAGACAACAAACCATCATAGCCCACATTAAAAAAAAAGCTAGATAAAGTAGTAGAAACAAGAGACCAGGATGCAAACCCAAAAAACATCCCTAAGGAAGAAGCAGCATTGGAACTCCCTGATAAGGAATTCAAAAGAATTATATTTTGGTACTTTCAACAGATTGAGAGACAGATCAAGTTAAACACTGATAAAATTAAAGAAAACACAGACAAAACTCTAGAACAATTTAGGAAAACAATACAAGAACAAATTGACAAAATAGAAATGATACAAAAACAAGAAAGAGAAATCCAGAAGATTAATAGTAAGATTTCAGAAATAGATAACACATGGAATGTACAAAGGAGGAGAATCAAATCAATGGAAGACAGAATGAGATTGAAGACAAATACTTCAATACTATTTTGTTAAGGCATCAATCAGACAAAAGATCAAAACATAATGAAGAAAGTCTGAGTTTCTTGTGGGATACAATCAAGATGAACACCTACGTGTAATCAGAATTTCAGAATAGGAAGACAAAAATAAAACTACAGGGAAAATTGTCAAAGATTTGTTGGAAGAGAATTTTCCTGATATGATGAAAGATAAGAATATATCCATTCAAGAAGTTTGATGAACCCCAAACAGAATAGAGTCCAAAAGAAAATCACCAAGACATACATCATCAAGCTCACCCAACCCAAAGACAAAGAAAGATTCCTGAAAGTAGCATGGAGAAAACAAAAAGTTACCTACAAAGAGCAACTAATAAGATTAAGCTCTGATTTCTCAGCAGAAACCATGCAGGTGACAAGGCAATGGGATGATATATATATAAAACCCTGAAAGAAAATAATTTCCAATCAAGAGTTGTATACTGTCTATCAAATAGGAGGATGAAATTAGGATATTTCCAGATAAGCAGAAATTAAGGGAATTTGTTAAAACCAGACCAACTTTACAAAAGATGCTAACAAGAGTCCTTTGGACAGAGAACCAACAACAGTAAACAACAACTGATGATTAACACACATGATGACATAACTCAGAAACCAACCCAGTTATAGAAGTATCCAAAGTAAAATAAGCTTACAAGACTGTACCCAGGGAACCAAAGTCCTCATGGTAAATGAGGACAACTACAAACCAAAAAGAGGGAATAAATAGTGTAATCACAGAACTTCTAAATGGTGAGAAAGCCTAGAAAACAGTAAGATAGAACAGACTGTTTTATACTTGGGAAGAAAATAATAAATTTTAGGGTAACCTCAAAGAAAAAGAATAAACTATTGCATCAAAATAAAAAAGAGGACAAGTACAAATACTTAGCAAATACTAAAACAGCAGCAATGAAGAAGATGATTACATGACTCATAAACAAAATCAATTCAGCACAGGAAATTATATGGAACAAAGAAATCAGCAACACAACAAAAAACATATAACAAAATAACATCAATAAATTCATACTTGTTGATAATTACATTGAATATAAATGGATTAAATGAACCACTCAAGAGATGAATTTGCAGACTGGATAAGAAAACTTGACCCATCAATATGCTGTCTACAAGAAACTCACCTTAGACACAGAGACAAAAATAGACTACAAATCAAAGGTTGGAAAAAGATATACCAAGCAAATGGCAACCAAAAGAGAGCAGGAGTGGCAATTTTAATTTCTGGTAAAATAGACTTTAAGACAAAAACAACCATAAGAGACCAGGAAGGGCATTATATAATGATTAAACAATCAACTGAACAAGAGGACATAACCATAATAAATATCTATGACCCAATGAAAAAGCCCCAAAATACATAAAGCAGACTTTAACAGAATTGAAAAGACAAATAGAGGTCAGCACAGTAATAGTAGGAGACTATTCAATAAAAGATAGAACAGGAAAGAAACTCAACAAAGATACAAAACTAAGCAATACAATCCACCAGCTTGGACTTATAGACACATCTACAGAGCACTTCACCTAACAACAGGAAAATATACATTTGTTTCCAGCACACATGGGACATTCTCCAGGATCAACTATATGTTAGGTCACAAAGCAAGCCTCAATCAATTTAAAAATACTGAAATTTTGCAAAGCATTTTCTCAGATCACAATGGAATAAAATTAGAAATCAACAGTAGGAAGATCAACAGAAAAAGAGCAAACATATGGAAACTGAATAACACTTTCCTTAAAAATGACTGAGTAATAGAGGGAATAAAAAATGAAATAAAAACGTCCTTGAATCAACTGCGAATGAAAATGCAGCATACCAAAATCTTTGGGACACAGCAAAAGCAGTGATCAGAGGGCAATTTATAGCATTAAATGCACACATCATAAAAGAAGGAAGAGCCAAAATCAACATATGAACTCATCCAACATTTCCAACAACTAGAAAAGGAGCAGCAAAAAAAAAAAAAAAAAAAAGCCTACAGTTACCAGAAGAATAAAAATCATAAAGATTCGAGCAGAAATAAATGAAACAGAAAATAGAATATATCAACAAGACTAAAATCTGGTTCTTTGAAAATATTAATAAAATCAACAAATCTCTGTCAAACTTAAAGTAAAAGAGGAGGAAATGCAAATAACATGAACAAGATATGAAATGGGTGACACCACAACAGAACCAACAGAAATAAAAAGAAAAATACTAGGATAATATGAAGAACTGTACTCCAAAAAACTTGAAAACCTAGAAGAAATGGACAGATTTCCAGAAACACGCTACTTACCTAAACTAACATAGACTGAAGGGGAAAACTTGAAAAGATCCATAACAAAAGAAGAAATGCAATGGGTCATAAAAAACTACCAACAAAAAAATCCTGGCCCTGATGGTTTCACTGGAGAATTCCACCAATCATTCAAAGAAGAGTTGACACAAATCCTACTGAAAATATTCCAGAAAATAGAAAAAGATAGAATCCTCCCAAATTATTTTTATGAAGCAAGCATAATAATGATACCAAAACCAGGCAAAGGCACACTAGAGAGGAAAACCACAGATAAATATCTCTCTTGAACACAGATAAAAAAAATCTTCAACAAAATCCTAGCCAACAGACTCCAACAACATATCAAAAATATAACACATCATGACCAAGCCGGATTTATATCAAGCATGCAAAAGATGATTCAACATTAGAAAAACAATTAATGTAATCCATCACATAGTAAAATAAAGGAAAAGAATCACATGATCATATCAATAGATGCAGAAAAGACATTTGATAAAATCCAACATCCATTCCTGATTAAAACAAATGAACAAACAAACAAACAAACAAACAAACAAAAAAGAAAGAAAAATAGGAATAGAAGGGAAATTCCTCAACACAATATATGGCATATATGCAAAACCAACAACCAACATTATTCTCAATGGAGAGAGACTGAAACCATTACCCTTGCGAAACAGACAAGGATTCTCTCTATCTCCACTTCTATTCAACATTCTATAAGAAGTCCTAGCCAGGACAGTAAGGCAAGAGAGGGAAATCAAAGGCATCCAAATTGGTAAGGAAGAAGCATAACTACCCCTATTTGCAGATGATATGATCTTGTATATGAAAACCCAAAAGAGTCAGAAAGAAAACTTCTGGAACTTATTGGAAACCTATTGAGAACTTGTTG
The DNA here is from genome assembly GCF_000298275.1 of Orycteropus afer afer. Lineage (NCBI taxonomy): Eukaryota > Metazoa > Chordata > Mammalia > Tubulidentata > Orycteropodidae > Orycteropus > Orycteropus afer. The sequence goes on along the minus strand of NW_006921965.1, from coordinate 1,240,374 downwards.
TTAGGAGCTGCCAAGATGGCTCTGACTCAGAGCGACCCTGTGAACAACAGAACAACACACTGCTCATCCTGTGTCAGCCTCACAGTTCTTGCTATACCTGAAGCAATCATTGCAGCCACTGTGTTAATCCATCTCATTGAGGGTTTTGCCCTTTTTTTGTTGACCCTCCACTTTACCAAGCATGATATCCTTCTCCAGGGAATGGTCTCTTCTGACAACATGATCAAAGTGGGTGAGTTGAAGTCTGGTGATTCTTGCTTCCAAGGAGCATTCCAGCTGCACTTCATCCAGGACAGATTTGTTAGCTCTTTTAGCAGTTCATGGCATTTGTAGTATTCTTCACCAACATCACAACTCAAAAAGCATCAACTCTTCTTTGGTCTTCCTTTTTCATTGTTCAGCTCTCACATGCATATGAGGCAACTGAAAATATCATGGCTTGAATTAAACACATCTTAGTTTTCAAAAAGACATCTTTGCTCTTCAGCTCTCGAAAGAGGTCTTTTGCAGTAGATTAGCCCCGTGAAATACATTGTCTGATGTCTTGACTGCTGCTTCCATTGGTATTGACTGTGGAACCAAGTAATATGAAATCTTTGACAATTTTAGTCTTTTTGCCATTTATTGTGATGCTGCTTATTGGTCCAGTTGTGAGGATTTTTGTTCTCTTTATGTTGCGATGTAATCCATACTTCAGACTGTATTCTTCAACCTTCATCAGTAGGTGCCTTAAGTCATCCTCACTTTCAGCAAGTAAAGTTGTGTTGTCTGTTGTTAATGAGCCTTCCTCCAATCCTGATGCCACATTCTTCTTCATATAGTCCAGTTCTCAGATTATTTACTCAGTATACAGATTGAATAAGTATAGTGAAAGGATACAACCAAGACACACTCCCTTCCTAATTTTAAGTCATGTCATATCTACTGGTTCTGTTCCAATGACAGCATCCTGGTCTATGTACAAGTTCTTCATGAGCACAATTAAGTGTTCTGGAATTCCCATTCTTCTCAATGTTATTCATAATTTGTTATCATCCACACAGTCAAATGTTTTTGCACAGTCAATAAAACACAAGTAAACATCTTTATGGTATTCTTTGCTTTCAGCCAAGATCCATATGACATCCCTCATTCCACATCCTTTTCTGAACCCAGGTTGCATTTCTGGAAGTTCTTTGTCAATATACTGCTGCAACCATTTTTGAATTATCTTCAGCAAGATTTTACTTGTGTGTGGTATTAATGATATTGTTCAATAGTTTCCACATTCTGTGGGATCATCTTTCTTTAGAATGAGTACAAATATAGATCTCTTCTAGTCAGTTGACCAGGTAGCTGTCTTGCAATTTTTTTTGGCATAGATGAGTGAGCGCATCCAGTGCGGCATCCATTTGTTGAACCATCTCAATGTGTATTCTGTCAATTCTTGGAGAATTGTTTTTCACCAATTCCTTCAATGCAACTTTAACTTCTTCCTTCAATATCATTGGTTCCTGATCTCATGACACCTCCTGAAATGGATGAACATCGACCAATTCTTTTTGATACAGTCACTTTGGGTTTTCCTTCAACCTTCTTTTCATGTTTCCTGCATCATTCAATATTTTGCTCATAGAATCTTTCAATATTGCATTTCGAGGCCTGAATTTTTTCTTCAGTTCTTTCCGCTTGAGAAATGCCAAGTGTGTTCTTCCCTTTTGGTTTTCTAACTCCAGATCTTTGCACATTTCATTATAATAATTGACTCTGTGTTCTCCAGCTGCTCTTTGAAATCTTCTGTTCAGCTGTTTCCTGTTGTCACTTCTTCCATTTGCTTTAGCTACTCTCTGTTCAAGGACAAGTTTCACAGTCTCTTCTGACATCCGTTTTGGTCTTTTCTTCTTTTCCAGTCTTTTTAATGACCTTTTGCTTTCTTCATGGATGATGTTCTTGATATCATCCCACAATTCCTCTGGTTTTTGGTCACTGTTGTTCAATGCATCAACTCTATTCTTTAGGTGGTCTCTAAATCCAGGAGGGATATATTCAAGGTCACATTTTGGCTCTCGTGGACTTATCTTAATTGTCTTCAACTTCAACTTGAACTTGTATAGGATCAGTTGATGGTCTGTTCCACAGTCAGCCCCTGACCTTGTTTTGGCTGAAGATATTGAGCTTCTGCATTGTCTCTTTCCACAGATGTAGTCAGTCTGATTCCTGTGTACTCCATCTGGTGAAGTCCATGTGCATAACCACTGTTTATGTTGTTGAGAAAAGGTATTTGCAATGAATAAGTCATTGGTCTTGTGAAATTCTATCATACGATCTCCAGTGTTATTTCTATCATGAAGGCCATATTTTCCCACTATTGGTGATTCTTCTTTATTTACAATTTTTGCATTCCAATCAACAGTGATAATCAACACATCTTGATTGCATGTTCAGTCAATTTCAGACTGCAGAAGTTGATAAAAATCTTCAATTCCTTGTATATGGCTTTGGTAGTTGGTATGTAAATTTGAATAGTAGTAGTATTAACTGGTCTTCCTTGTAGGTGTATGAATGTCATTCTATCACTGACAGTATTGTACTTCAGGATAGATCTTGAAACATTCTTTGTGATGATGAATGCTACACCGTTCTTCTTCAATTTGTCATTCCTGGCATAGTAGATCATATGGTTGTCCGATTCAAAATGGCCAAAACCAGTCCATTTCAACTCACTAATGCCTAGGCTATCAATCTTTATGTGTTCCATTTCATTTTTGATAACTTCCAATTTTCCTAGATTCATATTTCATACAGTCCATGTTCTGATTATTAATGGATTTTTGAAGCTGTACCTTTTGAGTCATACCACATCAGTAAATGGAGGTACTGAAAGTTTTACTCCATCCATGTCATTAAGGTTCTTTCTACTCTGAGGAGACAGCTCTTCCCCAGTCATATTGTGAGTACCTTCCAACCTGAGGGGCTCATCTTCTGGCACTATATTGGACAATGTTGCAGGGCTATTCATAAAGTTTTCCACTAATATATCAGACAGTGTTTCACTGCTATTCATAAGATTTTTACTGGTCAATTCTTTGAAGTGAGTGGTCCCCTCCTTCTTCTGAGTCTGTCTTAGTCTGGAAATGCTGCTGAAACCAGTTTACCATGGGTGACACTACTGGTATTTGAAATACTGGTGGCATGGCCTCCAGCTTCACAGCAACACACAGGTTATCACAGTATGACAAAATGACAGACAAGTAGTTGACTGAGAACTTAGGTGCCCCTTGTTGAAAGATTTAGCATAGTGGCAGGATACAAGATCAATATACAAAAATCAGTTGGATTCCTCTACACCAGCAAAGAGTTATCTGAAAAGGAAATACAGAATCAATACCATTTAAAAAATACCATTTACCAAAAAGATAAGATACTTGGGAATAAATCTTACCAGGAACACAAATGACCTATAGAAGCAAAACTACAAATCACTACTTCAAGAAAGTATAAAAGATCTACATAAATGGAAACCATGCTTATGGATAGGAAGACTGAACATGGTGAATATGTCAATACTACTCAAAGCAATCTACATATTTAATGAAATCCATACACAGATTCCATCAACATTCTTTAAAAACATGGGAAATCCAATAATTAATTTTATATGGAAAAGGAAGAGACCTCAGATAAGCAAAACACTCCTGAAGAAGAACAACAAAGTAGGAGGTCTCACAGGTCCAGATCTCAAAATCTATTACACAGCCACAGTTGTCAAAACAGTCTGGCATTGGTACAATGACAGACACATAGATTGTGGAGCAGAATTCAGAACTCAAAAACCAGTCCATTAACCTATGGTTAGCTGATATTTGACAAAGGGCTGAAATCCATTAAAGGGGGAAGAGAGAGTGTATTTCAGAAATGGTGTTGGCAAAAATCCATTTGCAGAAAAATGGAACAAGATCTATACCTCACACCATACACAAGAAACAACTCCAGATGGATCAAAGACTTAATGTGAAACCTAAAACTATAAACCTCATCAAAGAAAAAATAGGGGAAACTTAAGGCCCCTAATTTATGGCATAAACAAACTATCAAGCATAACCCATGATACACAGACAGCAGAAGATAAACTAGATTATTGGGACCTTTTAAAAATTAAATTCTTATTTAGAAGTGAAAAGACTTCTCCAAAAGAGTGAAAAGAGAACCTACAGAATGGGAAAAAAATAGTTGGCAATGACATATTGGACAAAGGACTTATCTCTAAAATTTATAGAAAATTTCAAGACCTCAACATCAAAAAGACAAACAATCCAATTAGAAAACAGGCAGAAGATATGAACAGACACTTCACCGAAGAAGATGTTCAGGCAGTCAACAAATACATGATCATTAGCCATTGTTGCTGTTCTTGCTGTTGTGTGCCATCGAGTCGGACCTGACTCATAGCGACCCCTCCTTGAGTATCCGAGGCAGTATCACTACGGAAGTAGATTGCCCCATCTTCCTTTCAAGGAGTGGCTGGTGGGTTTGAACTGCCAGCCTTCTGGATAGCAGTCAAGTGTCTTAGGCACTGTGCTACCAGAGCTCCTTTAGCCATTAGGGAGATGCAAATCAGAAAACAATGAGATACCGTCTCACCCCAGCATTAATAGCAAAGTTCAACAAGACAGAAAAAAAATGCTGGCAAGAATGTGGAGAGATTGGGACTCTCATACACTACTGGTGGGACTATAAAATGATGTAGCCACTGTGGAAATCAGTAAGGCAATTCTTTAAAATATTGGAAATAGAAATACCATTTGATCCAGCAATCACATTACTAAGTATATATGCCAAAGAAGTAGGAGCCAGGACAAGAACAGATATATGCACATCCACGTTCATCACAGCACTATTCACAATAGCAAAGTGATGGAAACCGCCTAAGTACCCAGCAACTAAAGAATGGATAAACACGCTGTGGTACATACACACAATGGAATACTATGCAATCCTAAAGAATAATGTAGAATCTGAAAAACACTGCATAATATGGATGAACTTGGAGAACATTATGCTAAGTGAAATAAGTCAATCACAGAAGGAAAAATATTGTACTAGTCCACCATTTCAAAAAATCAAGGAAAGGTTTATACATAGAAGGAAATTTTCTTTGTTGGTCACCACAGATGGGAGTGGAGCAGAGGCTAAATTCCTAGATAGGTTGGGAAAAAAATATATACATATATACATACATACCAAAGATTATTAGTGGTGATCAGGAGTAGGAGGGAGTGGGGAAAGGGGAAGTTTTGTTTGTGGGGCATTGAGTTTATGCTAATGGTGATGGAATATTTTGGAAAGGTAATGATAGCATAACATGAAAAATGTCATCAATCTCCCTGAGCTGTAAATGAGGAAGTTGTTATTTTGCTATTTTGTTTCCTTTGACTGTTCTTGCCAGAGGCATCTCAGTTTTATTTTGAGTTTTGATATTTTAAGTTTATTTCTTTTTATTTGTCAATTTGTCTACCAAATGTCAGGCACTGTGCTTGCTGGAGATACAAAACCAAACAAACTCACTGCTGTCAAGTTGGATCTGACTCATAGTGACCGCTCCTTGGGTTTCTGAGGTAGTATCCCTACGGAAGTAGATTGCCCAATCTTCTTTCCGAGGAGTGGCTGGTGGGTTTGAACCACCAGCCTTCTGGTTATGAGTCAAATGCCTTAGGCACTAAGCCATCAGAGCTCCCACAAAGATGTTTAAGATTTCATATTTTCCCTCAAAGAATCTATTAAAGAGTCAACCATATAGATTTTCAATGAAGTTATCTCGTTCCTCTTTTCTGTACCATCAACTGACCATACAATTGCATTCAAGAGAGGCATGTTTGTAATACCAGGTATGGACAAAGTTATATGGCCCAACCTAGAGATTATTGTTCTTAGGTGCTATGAGTCACTTCCAACTCATACTGACTCTGTTTCTAATAGAATGAAACACTGCCCAGTCTTGCAACATCCTCATAATTGTTGCTATGCTTGAGACCATGATAAAAGTCACTATGTCAATCCATCTTGTTGAGAGTCTTTCACTTTTTCCTGACCCTTTACTTTACTAAGTTTGCCATCCTTCTCCAGGGATCAGTCCCTTCTGACAACATGACTAAAGTACAAGAGATGAAGTCCGGCCATTCTCACTTCCAAGGAACATTTGGGCTCTATTTCCTCCAAGACAGATGTATTTGTTTTACTAGCAGTCCAGGGTGCATTCAATATTCTTCACCAATACCACAAGTTGAATGCATCAATTCTTTTGTAGTCTTCCTTATTCATCTTCCAGCTCTCAAATGCAAAAGAGGCTGCTGAAAAGAGCACGACTTGGGTCAGGAGCACCTTAGTCTGCAGTGACCTCTTTACTTTTTAACACTTTAAAGAGGTCTTTTGCAGCATACTTGTCAAACACAATATTTCTTAACTGCTGCTTTCATGGGTGTTGATTATGGATCCAAGTAAAATGAAATCTTTGACAACTTCAGTCCTTTCTCCATTTATTATGATGATGCCTATTGGTCCAGTTGTGAGGATTTTTGTTTCTTCATGTTCAGGTGTAATCCTTACTGAAGGCAAGGCTGTATGTAGTCTTTGATCTTAATAGGTAAATATTTCATGTCTTCTTCACTTTCAGCTAGCAAGGTTGTGTCATATGTATATTGCAGGTTGTTAATGAATCTTCCTCCAATTCTGATGCTGTCTTCTTATTCATATAGTCCAGCTTCTTGGATTATTTGTTCAGTATACAGATTGAATTAGTATGGTGAAAGGACATAACACTGACACACAGCCTTCCTGATTTTAAACCATAGGGTACCCCCTTGTTTCGTTTAAACAACTGCTGTTTTGTCTATGTACAGGTTTCTTGTGAGCACAAGTAAGTGTTTTGGAATTCCCAATCTTTATAATGTCATTCACATCTGGTTATGATCCACACAGTTGAATGCCTTTGCATAGTCAATAAAACACAGATAAACAACTTTCTGGTATTCTTTGCTTTCAGCCATGATTCATTTCACCTCTGTCAGCAATGATATCCTTTGTTCCATGTCGTGTTCTGAATCCAGCTTGAATTGCAGGCAGTTCCTTGTCAATATACTGCTGCAAACATTTTTTAATTATCTTCAGCAAAATGTTATTTGTAGTCAATATACTGCTGCAAACATTTTTGTATTATCTTCAGCAAAATTTTATTTGTATGAAATAGTAATAATTTTTAATAAATTTTTCATTCTGTTGGATCACCTTTCTTTGGAATGGGCACAAATGTGGATCTAAATCCAGTAGGTTGGCCAGGTAGCTGTCTTCCAAATTTCTTCTTTTCTTTTTTTTTTTTTTTTTCTATTGTGATTTGAGTGAAGATTTACAGAGCAAATTCACTTTCCATACAGCAGTTCACATACACTTTGTCTCATGTCATTAACCACAGTTTATCACAATGCAACAGCTCCCCTCCCTCTTCCTCCCCATAGTGACCTCTTCCCAGTGTCCATCCCTCCATGGAGTCCTGCCCCCTGAGTTATCTCCCTGTGCATAAGCAGCCCTTCTTTCTCCCATGATTGTTCTCTCCAAGGAAAGTATCTACTTGAGGTAAATGTTCAACTCATATGGCTGTCTTTTGTTTGGCTGGAAACCACAGGTATGGGTTCAATTCCAGACCAGAAGGGCAGCTAGGGGCCATAGTCTCAGTGGTTCCACCAGGCTCTATCGGACCAGCAAACCTG
>NW_006921965.1:1215385-1227485 GCF_000298275.1 Orycteropus afer afer | reverse complement strand
CTTACTGGCTGTCCTTTGTAGGTAACTTTTTGTTTTTCCCATGCTGCTTTCAGGATTCTGTCTTTGTCTTTGGTTTTGGTGAGTTTGATGATGATGTGTCTTGGTGATTTTCTTTTGGGGTCTATCCTGTTTGGGGTTCCTTGGACTTCCTGAATGGATATATTCCCATCTTTCATTATTTCAGGGAAGTTCTCCTCCAGCAAATCTTGGAAAATTTTCTCAGTGGTTTTGTTTTTCTCTTCCTGTTCTTTTCAGTCTTGCAGGTCCCCAGTGTCCTTGAGGTTGCTGGAAAGCAGAACGTGGTCTTAAGCCCCAGGAATCTGTGAGAGCGCTGTCTCTTTAAATATCCAAAATAGTCAAGCTGCTTTTTAAACCTTCAACATCGGCACCCTCTGGACTGGCAAAAGTCCACAGTTCAGCCCACCTTTCTCTTCACCTTCTCCCTTTGTTCCCCAGCCACTCTGCACAGTCCTCCATGCAGTCCCTGGCAGGCAGGGTGATTTTTAGGTTAATTCTTAGGTCCTACCACCACTTAGGAATCTCCAAGCTGTCTATGTTCTCAGGATCACTCAGGATCGCTGCCAGACTACAGCTCCGTATGTCTCCTTTTTTGGTATTTTCACTCAAATTCTTCGCTAGTTGGGGTTTAATCGACTTCTATATCCTTCCCTTCAAGGCTCAGGGGTCCAACATTATCTTCTGTGTCTGTATTAATTCGTTTCCCTTTTCTTTGTCTGTGTTAGTTGGTTTCCCTTTTCTTTGTTGAAGAGGGTCTGTGCAGTCTTTCTGCCTAGTCCGCCATCTTGCCAGAATTCCTGTCTTCCAAATTTCTTGGCATAAATGATTAAGTACCTTGAGCACTGCATCTGTTTGTGGAAACATCTCGATGGATGTTCCATCAATTTCTGGAGCCTTGTATTTTGCCAATGCCTTCAGTGCAGCTCAGACCCTTCCTTCCATACTATTGTTTCTTGATCATATATTATCTTCTGAAATGATTGATCATCCACCAATTCTTTTTGGTACAGGGGCTCTGTTTATTCTTTTCTCCTTCTTTTGATGCTTCCTGCATCATTCAACATTTTGTCCATAGAATCCTTCAATATTGCAACCTGAGGCTGGAATTTTTTCTTTAGTTTTCTTTAGTTCTCTCAGCTTGAGAAATGTTGATTGTGTTTTTCCCTTTTGATTTTCGAACTCCAGGCCTTTGCATATTTTGTTACAATACTTTATTCTGTCTTCTCAAGCTGACCTTTATAATCTTCTGTTCAGCTCTTTTTCTTCATCATTTCTTTCATTGTTTTACCTACTCATTCAAGAACAAATTTCAGAGTCTCTTCTGATATCCATTTTGGTCTTTTCTTCCTTTCTTTTCAATAACCTTTCACTTTCTTCATATATGATGTATGATACCATCCCACAACTCATCTGGACTTGACCACATCCTTCTTTCTAGTCTGTCTTAGACTGGAAGCTCCACTGGACCTTATCTATTATTGTTCAGTGTGTCAAATCTATCCATCAGATGGCTATCTAAATCAGGTGGTTATACTTAAGATTCTACTTCTGCTCTTATGGAATTTTCAAATATTTTCTTCAGTTTCAACTCGCATTTGCATATGAGCAATGGATGGTCTGTTTCACAGTTGGCCCCTCCCCTTGTTGTAACCAATGATATTGTGCTCTCCATTGCTCTTTCCACAGATGTAGTCAACTTGATTCCAGGGTATTCCTTCTGGCAAAGTCCACATGAATAGTCACTGGATATACTGTTGAAAAAAGGCATTTGCAATGAATAAGTCATTGGTCTTGCAAAAATTCTGTCTTGTGACCTCCAGCATCATTTCTTTCACCAAGACCGTATTTTCTAACTTGATGCTTCTTTGTTTGCAACTTTCACGTTGTTGTTGTTAGATGCCTCTGAGTCATCTTCAATTCATAGCAACCCTGTGCACAGCAGAATGAAACATCACCCTGTTCTGTGCCAGATCTGTGATCCCTGCTATACTTGAGACCATACTCACAGCCACTGTGTCAATCCATCTCACTGAGGCCCTTCCCCTCCTTCATCTACCCTCCACCTTACCAAGCATGACATCCTTCTCCAGGGAACGGCCCCTTCTGATAACATGACCAAAGTAGGTGAGACAAAGTCTGGCCATTCTCGCTTCCAAGGAACATTCAAGCTGCATTTCCTCCAGGACAGATTTGTTAGTTCTTTTAGCAGTCCATGGTACTTTCAGTATTCTTCACCAACACCACAACTCAAAAGCATCAATTCTTCTTCAGTCTTTCTTATTCATTGTCCAGCTCTCACATGCATATGGAGCAATTGAAAAGTATCATGGCTTATATCAGGCACACCCTAGTCATCAAGGAGACATCTTTGCTCTTCAGCACTTGAAAGACGTCTTTCGCAGCTAACTTGCCCAGTGCTATACGTCTTCTGATGTCCTGATCTGCTTCCATTGGTGTTGACTGTAGAAACAAGCAATGTGAAGTCTTTGACAATCTCAATCTTTTCTCCATTTATTATGATGCTGCTTGTAGGTCAGTTTTGAGGTTTTTTTTTTTTTTTATTGATATGTAATCCATACTGCAGACTGTATTCTTGAATCTTTATCAGTAAGTGCTTCAAGTCATCCTCACTTTCAGCAAGCAAAGTTGTGTCATCAGCGTAGCACAGGTTGTTAATGATTTTTCCTCCAATCTTGATGTCACATTCTTCTTCATATAATCCAGCTTCTTGGATTATTTGCTCAGCATATAGATTGAATAAGTATGGTGAAAGGACACAACGCTGACACACTCCGTTCTTGATTCTAAACCATGCAGTGTCCCTTTGTTCCATTTGAATGACAGCCTCCTGGTTTATGTACAGGTTCCTTATGAGTACACTTATACTTTAATTAAGTGTTCTGGAATTCCCATTCTTCTCAATGTTATCCACAATTTGTTCTGATCCACACAATCAAATGCTTTTGCATACTCAGTAAAACACAAATAAATACCTTTTGGAATCCTTTGCTTTGAGCCAAGATCCATCTGACATCAGCAATGATATCCATCATTTCACATCCTCTTCTGAATCCAGCTTGCACTTCTGGAAGTTCTTTGTCAATATAGTGGTACAGTCGTTTTTGAATTATCTTCAGTAAGATTTCACTTGGTTGTGATATTAATGATAATGTTTGATAATTTCCACATTCTGTGGGATCATCTTTCTTTGCAATGTGTACAAATATGGATCTCTTCCAGTCAGTTGGCCAGGTAGCTGTCTTCCAAATTTCTTGGCATACTGAGTGCATGCCTCAAGCAAGACATCTGTTTGTTGAAACATCTCAATGGGTATTCCATCAATTCCTGGAGACTTGTTCTTCAGCAATTGCTTTAGTGAAGCTTTGACTTCTTCCTTCAATATCATTGGCTCTTGATCATAGGCCACCTCCTGAAATGGATGAAGAGGTATCAATTCTTTTTGGTACAGTGACTCTGTGTATTCCTTCCATCTTCTTTTGATGTTTCCTGCATTATTCAGTATTTTGCCCATAGAATCTTTCAATATTGCAAATTGAGGCTTAAATTTTTTCCTCAGTTCTTTCAGCTTGAGAAATGCTGAGCATGTTCTTCGCTTTTGGCTTTCCAACTCCAGGTCTTTACACACTTCATTATAGTAATTGGCTTTGTCTGCTTGACAAAGCCAATTTTTGAAATCTTCTGTTTAGCTTTTTTATCTTGTCAGTTCTTCCATTTGCTTTGGCTACTCTCCACTCAAGAGCAAGCTTCAAAGTGTCTTCTGTCATTCATTTTGGTCTTTTCTTTTCTTTTTTTTTTTCCTCATCTTTTTAATGACCTCCTGCTTTCTTCATAGATGATGTTCCTCATGTCATCCCACAGTTCTTCTGGTTTTGGGTCATTAGTGTTTAGTGCATCAAATCTATTATTTAGATGGTCTCTAAATTCAGGAGGGATATATTCAAGGTCATATTTTGGCTCTCATGGACTTGTTTTAATTGTCTTCAATTTCAAGTTGAACTTGCATATAAGCAGTTGATGGTCTGTTCCACAATCAGCTCCTGGTGTTGTTTTGGCTGAAGATTTTGATCTTTTCCATCTCCTCTTGTCACAAATGTAGTCAAACTGATTCCTGTGTGTTCCATCTGGTGAAGTGCATGTGTATAGCTGCCATTTGTGTTGTTGAAAAAAGGTATTTGCAATGAATAAGTCTTTGGTTTTGCAAAATTCTATCATGGATTCTCAAGTGTTAATTCTGTCACCATGGCCAAATTTTTCAACTACCGGGGATTCTTCCTTGTTTCCAACTTTTGGATTCCAATCACCAGTGATAAGCAACACATCTTGATTGCATGTTCCATCAATTTCAGACTGCAGAAATTGATAAAAATCTTCAATTTCCTCATCTTTGGCTTTGGTGGTTGGTGCATGAATTTGAATAATAATAGTATTAACAGGTCTTCCTTATAGGCATATGGATATTATCTTATCACTGACAGCATTGTACTTCAGGACAGATCTTGAAATATCCTTTGTAATGATGAATGCCACACTATTCCTCTTCAAATTGTCATTCCAGGCATAGTAGATCATATGGTTGTCTGATTCAAAATGGCCAAAACCGTCCACTTCAGCTCACTAATACCTAGGATGTCAATCTTTATGGGTTCCATTTCATTTTTGGCAACTTCCAATTTTCCTAGATTCATACTTCATACATTCCATGTTCCGATTATTAATGGATGTTTGCAGCTGTTTCTCCTCAATTTAGACATGTCATGTCAGCAAATGGAGGCCTTGAAAACTTTACTTTACACATATCAGTAAGGTTTTTTCTACTCTGATGATACAGCACTTTCCCAGTCCTATTTTGAGAGCCTTCCAACCTAAGTGGATTGTTGTCCTGAACTGTATCAGACAGTATTTCTGGCTGTTCATAAGGTTTTGCCTGGCCAATTCTTTGAGAAGTGGATGGCTCCTCCTTCTTCCTAGTCTGTCTCAGTCTGTAAGCTGCACTGAAACCTGTGCACCATGTGCAACCCCCCTGGCATTTGAAACATTGGTGGCACAGCCTCAAGCCTCACAGCAACGTGCCACCAGAGCATGACAAACTGATAGACAAATTTATCTCCCGTAGCTGTTCCAACCCTCTCTACCCTCCCCTTACCAGGATCCCTGCTGCTTGCTCACTCTGTCCTTGAAGCCCTGGCTTTCCTTTCCTTTCCCCTCTGCTCTTCCTGCCACTTGGGAGTTGGGACCTGGGTCCCTCCCCTTACGTGGATCCCTCTGCTGCTTGCTCTGTCCTGGATGCCCTGGTGTTCCTTTCCTTTTCCCTTCCCTTTTCACATTCTAATCAACAGCGATTAACAATTAATCATGAATGAGTATTTGGTCAATTTCTGACTGCACAAGTTGGTAAATATTTTCACCTTCTTCATCTTTGGCTTTAGTGATTGATGCATAAATTTGAATAATAATAGTATTAAATGGATTTCTTTGTAAGCTTATGGATATAATGCTATCCCTTGCATTTCAGGACAGATCTTAAAGTATTCTTTTTGATGATGAATGTGATGTCATTCCTCCTCAATTTGTCATTTCTTACATAGTAGACTATATGACTGTCCAATTTGAAATGGCCAATGCCAGTCTATTTCAGCTCACTAATGCCTAGGAGATTGATCTTTATGTGTTTCATTCATTTTTGACAGCTTCCAATTTTCCTAGATTCATACTTTATGCTTTCCACATTCCAATAATTCATGGATGTTTGCAGCTCTTCTTATTTTGAGCCATGCCCTGAAAGTTTACCCCATCTGCATCATTAAGCTTGACTCTACTTTGAGAAGGCAGCTCTTCCCCAGTTGTATTGAGTCCCTTCCAACTTGAGGGGCTCATTTTCTGGCACTATATTAGAGAATGGTTCACTGCTATTCAATGTTTTCAGTGGCCATTTTCTTCAGAAGTGGACCTGACCACATCCTTTTTCCTAGTTTTTCTTAGACTGGAAACTCCACTGAAACCTGTCCACCTAGTGACACTGCTGATATTTGAAATACTGGTGTCATAGCTTCCAACATCACAGCAACAAATTAGCCACTGTAGTATGACAAACTAACAGATGAGTAATGGATTAAGAGGTTACCCTTCTACAAAACAGATGTTAAAAATCCTCTGCATAAAACTTGGCCTCTCTTTTCAGAAGCACTATCCATCATATTCTCATTCTGAACTGAAAGTGAAGAGGAGCTATTTCTCTTGAAATTTGGCTGGAAAGACTTCAAGCAATTTCCTACCTCGTCTTTACAACTCATGAAAATAAGAAGGGAATGAATTGGGATTTTGTTATATAAGATTTGAGAGTGGGGATGACGTCTTACATTCACTCTTTGGTGTAGTTCTGCCTTGGTTTCCTCATCATCCCACAGGTCATCAGGAAGAGAGTTGAAATCAGCTTGCCAATGAGCTACAAAATCTTGCTTGTGATCTGGACGCATTAGAAAATGCTGGAAGCTTGTTCTGTAAGGCATTATGAAAAGATAGATCTTAAGCATTATACTTGTAAAATGTGAAATTCTAATTTTGGTAGCTTACTTACCTAACCTCATATAAGTAAGCAATCACATTATGCTGATTTTCTCTCAGATGCCTCAGCACTGTTTTGATGTTTTGTATATAAGAACTTTCAGTTAGTTCCCAGTAAGGTACTAAAAATGAAGGTATTTCCTGTTAAATAGTAAAGCACAGAAATAATTATCTCACAAATTTTTCCAAATAATTTAGTCAAAATAACAATACTTAACAAGAAGATCAAGATGCAGTGACAATTACTTAAAATTTCCTTGGTGAAATGTCTTGCCCCTCTTTCCTCTGTTTCCCCCAGTTAATTCCTATTCCAAGTAATTCTTCACATCTTAGCTTTGACATCTAATCCTAATTCTTTTTGACACCTTTCCCTAATATGACAAGTGATACAAATTCATTCTTATTTAAAGTTAAGGAAACTGAGGCAACATAGATTAAAGAACATGTACAAAGTCACACAGCTGATGTGACATAGCTGGGATTTGAACACAGGCAGACTGATTATCAGCTCATGTTTTTATACAATTCACTCTACTGCCTCACTGTTTTTAAAAAAATTTTAACAGCTTCTAACATGTTACTTCATTTCTGAAAAACTCCATGGCTTCCTACTCCTAGCAGGTAAAGACCAAATTCTTCAGCATTGCTTTTAAGGTATTTCTTAATCTGGCCCTTACATCTTTCCTCAAGATCTGTCCTCAAACCTTCTGCTCCTGAACACATGGAGCTCTCTGACTGGGAGTCACCCTCCCTGCATTCCCTATTCAATATACTTATACTTTAACAGATAATCTTCCAGCAAAGTCACATCTTACCTCTTTTTTTTGAATGTTTCAAACTAAATTTCCTTTATGTTCTAACATTTTAAGCACCAATTACAGGTGCAATTACAAAATTGTGTTATAATTAGTTATTTATGTGCTTATGTCTCACCACCAAGTGGACTATGTTCTTGGACACAGAAATTTTAATTTGCTTATTTTCTATTCCCAGTGCTTAATATACCACTTGAACATAATAGGTGTTGAATAAATGCTATTATGGATGTACACATACTCACTTGACTCCAGTTTCATCATCAGTTAAAATTTTAGGAGATTGGATGGCCCTATCTAGCTCTAAAATTCTACAATTTAATATCCAATCATACCTCAAGTATTCATTTAATATAAATTCATTTGTGCGAAGGAACATTTTTAATTGTGTCAATGTTCCCCTGACATTACTTTCACATCCTTTCCTGACATAATTCCTACCCTTTGGTTTCTAATTTGTCACAATCTCTCTTACAGGGTGTGGTGTCCATAATGGTACTAAAGATCATTTTACATAGGCACATTGCTAAAGTGCCCTCCTGGTTGGCTTTAATCCACTAAGCAACCTCTGGATATTGAGAGAGACCACAGACAATGGACCTAAGTGAATTAAGATCTTGCTCACAGCTCTCATTTATTTACTCAAAAGGACAATTGTCAAATGGTATTTTGAACTTGAGAGATACTATTTCTAAGATGTTTCCTTAATTTACCTGCCCAATCTTGTTATCAGGAAAAGGAATGGGCCAGTTCAGCAGGACTTAACTCTTATTTTCCTTTCTTTTTCTTTTTTACTTTATTTTCTTCACTATTAAACTTCCAAGACTCATTCTGACTCCCCATGATCATTTTTATACCTCAGAAATGCTCAGAAGTCATGTTTTAATAATTTGCTCTGGCATTTTCTCAGGAATAATGTATAGATTTACTTGCCTGTATTTTACTAAATTCCAACTGCTTTATCTTTATTGAGGCAATTCCCTTCATCTGGACACCTAGCTCATTGGACTCAACTCAATGGCAACAGATTTTTTTGTTGTTGTTGTATGTTTGTTTTTTTGTTCATTTGGTTACCTGGAATCCCTTGTATCCTCTGAGTTCTAGAGTTACTGTAGGTCCTTCTCATCCCTGGGATGTAATTTTTTGGATCTGAGGACTTGAATGGCTGTGATATGACTAGGTGTTCATATCCATCTTCTCCAATCAAATAGTCCTCTCTTTGATAGAGAAGACCTAAGTGTAAGAGGAATTTAGTAACCAAGGCCATGCTCTCCAAAGCTTCAAGGCCCCTCATTTTACACAGGCATCTTCCAAGGTCCTGAAAAAAGCCTAGCACTTTGTTCACTGTGTATTTTGTAAAATTTTCAAAAGTAAAATATATTTTTTAAGTGCAATACTGGTTAAGTCTGTCATCCTTTTCCAATCTGACTTCCCTTTTGTCATACTTCCCTTCATAAAGATACTTCCTCATGCCCTGTTGTTGTGTGTCATTGAGTTGATTCCAACTCATGGTAACCCTATAGAACAGAATACAACCACCTCACAGTGTTTCCTTGGCTGAAATCTTTATGGAAGTAGATCACTAGGACTTTTCACCTGCAGAGTGGCTGGTGAGTTTGAACCACTGACCTTTTGGTTAAAAGGTGAGTGCTTTAACCAAAGTGTTCCTTTCCATAATGCCATAATTGGGCTTCATAAATGAAGCTGAAAGAAAATTTTCTAGAGTGGGAGGAAAAATGTAGAACAAAACTCAAGAACACAAAAATGACCAGAATTATTAGTGGGATAGAGACTGGTGGAACTCCTGAAACTATGGCCCTGGGTTATCCTTCAGGCCTGGAAATGGACTCATTTCTATGGATTGGCTCTCAGTCCAACAGTAGAAAGACCTACAAGCAGAACACTTATCCCTGGGAGGTGTACCCACCTACCCCAGGGAGATGCACACCTTAGATCAATCAGCCATGAGACATCAGAGGGGCAGCATTCACATAGAGGGAAAGCTGGACAGACAGAAATGCATAGATAAGAAGGGCACAGAGAAGAGGTAGTCACAGGGAGGAGAGGGAAGGAGAATTTTTTATGCTTGGGGATTGCAATCAGGTCTGTGAAAGCAAATGTGCATGAACTTTGGGAGTAAAATGAATCTGCTTTGTAAATTTAGACCCAAATTATAACAACACCAACAAAAAAATAATAAAAACATAAATAAAAGAAAATGTTCCAAACTAACAATAATTAAAAAATAATAATAATTCAACTATGTTAGAGGGAAGTCTAGATTAACTTTCTATTCTCTCTAAAGTGTTGTCACAAAATCATTGTCATATATAAGGACAATCAAAGAATACATACCCACAGATGTAGGGAAAAGAGGATAAAGGTGTATGGAATAGCTGAAAAAAGAAGTGTCATGTTATTTGTCATTTGTGATGTTTGTAGTAGTTTTCAGTTTTCCAAGTTTATAAAAAGGAGTTCAAAGTGGTGCCTTGGCTAAGGCATTTGGCTGTTAATCAAATGGCCAGTGTTTGAACCCACAAGCTACTCTGGGAGAAAAGTGAAGCACTCTTCTTCTGTAAAGATTTACAGCCTTGGAACCTATGGAGCAGTTCTACTATGTCCTGTAGTGTCGCTATGAGTCAGAATTGAGTCAATGGCAGTGGGTTTGGTTTTGGTCTAAGTTTATAAAAATATTTAACTAAAGAAATAGTCACAAAGATATATTCACTTTCATACTTGAATTTGCATTTATATTTTGTGTTCTTTTCTTAAATCTTCAGGCCAAACCTATAGGTCTCACAAAAGCTGGGTCCTACTTCCATTAATTTCACATTATCTTATTTTATTTTCACTGTGTTAGGTAATTTAGCTACAAAGTCTGTTTTTTTTTTTTTTGTCTATGTCTTTTCAGCAAGGAGCTTTGTAAGTGTCCTTGATTCAGCATCTGAGAGCCTGTAATGGGCCATTCAATGAATTCCTGTCCTTCCATTATTTTTCCTGATTCTTTGGAGATCAGAGCTCTTCCCAACCCCTTCTTAGGTGACCTTAGTTTCTTTGACTCTTAATTGGGATTATTAGATCAGATTGTTGTTGTTGTTTTCTGAGCCTACCTATTTCTCCTACAGTCATATTCTCCTTTAGAGTTCAGGTTATGATGTGACTGTACTTTTGAAGTATTCTTTCTCTCTCAGTAACTAGGGTACCTATCTGCTTATGTTCTGTCAGTTTCTTATTTCACTTCATCTATGGCTTTCTCCTAGCTCATTGGTCACTTCCATTCACCTACCTGTTCATATTTCTTGCCTAATACTAAATTCAAAGTAGAAGCACTTAGAGTTCTAGATTTGGGGAGGTGAAACTGCCAGCAATGTCAGTCAACTGGTAGGAAGCTCTGCTTTAAACAGAGTTATGCTTTTGGCAGAAGAGTCTCGTGTTATGTGTGTCATCCTCCCAAGGAAAGAAGCACATGGTTTCCAAACGCAACAGCCTTGAGAAGGAGGAGCAGGAGGAGGTGGGGTGGTTGGTCAAGGGCAAGGGCATTGACTGAGCCATAAGGTTCGAGGCACAGCTTCCCCTTTCCGGAAATCTTGCCTCTGGGGAGTCTGTTCTCATGCTTCCACAGGCTGGAAAGCAAAGACCTCTAGCTCTGATTGCCTCCTTGGGTTCCCTCTGCATCTTCCAGGTGGCTGGCAAAGGGAGAGGCCTCAGGCTCTCCTTGCATTGCCTGGTCCTCTGCTGCAAAAAGACAAATGTGCAAGAATCTTTCTTCTCTCTTCCCCTCTGGGTGCCTGTTGAGGTGTGGGAGGTCTGGGGTCCTCAGAGGCCTGGAATTAGGGTCATCAGACAAAATATAGGATTCTCAGTTAAATTAGTTGTTATCTGAAATTAAAATTTAACTGGCTGTCCTGTATTTTTGCTAAATCTGGCAACTTTACCTGGAATGCAGTTACTGAGATGGCCTCTTTATTAAACCTGAGCTTTCTCCTGTGTGCCAGTGTTTCCTGCACACTTTGCTCTTCGGAGCAGGTAAGCTCTCCATCTCCAGTGTTGGGAAACATAGGGTGGGAACGTGGCTACACTGGGTCACATGCCCTTCTTGGTTTCTATGCTTGCAGCCACTTCTAGTAGTAGCAAAAGAAGTTCACATGGTCTTGTGTAAGTAACTAGAGGACTGTGTTGTATATCTTCTGTTGTCCCTCCAGACCAATTTTCTACACTTCTCCACCCAGTTCAGGACCTTGGGAGACTGATTTATGTGAAGTCCTAGCAGGAGAGATGTGTGCAGAAAGGATGTGAGGTTGGGTTATATTTTTCCTAGCTGCTCTCTCCTGGTCACTATGGGTGGTTGTTTTCCTCTGCTGAAAGTCACAGCTCCTATCAGATGACTCATTCAAGATCCAAGGGTCTGCTCCCTTTCCTTATCTCCTCAGGTTTATAATGGCTCCAGTTATCCCTAGTCTGGGGTAATTATTTAATCCTGTAGATCTCCTTAATTAGCACCTGTTTTGGTTACTTCACGGCATTCTAACAGAAAAATATACCACAAATGGGATGGCTTTAGCAAACAGGAATTTATTCTCTTACAGTTTGTTGTTGTTGTTGTTAAGTGCTGTCGAGTCGTTTCCGACTCATAGCAACCCCATGCACAGCAGAACGAAACACTGCCCAATCCCGCGCCAGCCCCA
>NW_006921965.1:1209685-1212230 GCF_000298275.1 Orycteropus afer afer | reverse complement strand
CTCCTCACCTAATCCCTTCGGCTGACTGCTCTTCTCTCTGGCTTCCTGGTTTTAATCCCCTTTCTCCTGCTCGTCCTGCTTGCTACTTCGGGCGTCCCTGAGTTGTCTCTCCTCACCTGTAAGCCTGGGGCTTTATTAAAGTTTAAACATTTATTTATTTAAATAAAGTTACAGTTTGGGAGGCTAGAAGTCCAAGTTCAGAGTGCCAGGCTCTATGGTCTGGACAAAGCCCCTTGACCTTGAGCTTCAGCTCTACCTCTTGCTCCTGGGACCTCTGGAGCTGGAGGCTTTCTTCACTTAAGCAGCTGTTAGCTGCTGAGGCTGACAAACCCAAGGTTGACAACTAAAAAGGCACAGTCCTTATATTACTAACCCACATGGCAGACCATTGATTCAAGTCCATTAAAAGTCCCAAGATTGGCAGAGCATGGCAGGCTGCTGAATAACTACTTGGCTACATGCAGGATTCAAGCAAAAAATGTAGACCATTTCCAAAGGTTCTCCTTATATGCATAAAACAGACCACATCCCTAAAGCAGCTACTCAGCTGCTTGAGGCAGATTCCACCATGTAGTTAATTGCCAGTCTCATTATGGAGAATAACTACCACCAGCTGCCCAGACACTCAGCACCAGGTTCAACCAAGTTGACACATAACCTTAACTACCACAGCACAATACCTTTGTATAGTCCTTTATTCAGGAATTCTAGTAGCGTAGTGCCTAAGGCACTTGACTGCTAACTAGAAGGCTGGTGGTTCAAATCCATCAGCCACTCCTCAGAAGGAAGGTTGGGCAATCTGCTTTCATAGTGATACTGCTGTGGAAACCCAAGGAGGGGTCGCTATAAGTCAGGTCTGACTCGATGGCATATAACAACAACAACAGTCTTTTATTTAGCTCTCCTCAAATTACCTTGTTTTCTGCTGGGATCCTGACTGCTAGATGATCTACCTCAGAACTAGTGTGCCATATCTTAGTGGTGATGTTTATTTACTTATTTTCACTCATCTCCTTCTTGTCCTTGATGGATTTATTTTTCTCAAGAGCTTCAAATGCTGGCATTAAGGATTAGATTTTGTTATTTGTTTGCCCTTCACTCCTTACCTCCTGCCAAGTAATACCATTTCATCTCATTGCCAATAACCACTTCTGTATCCTGCTTTTGTGACAGTTTTTCAGTATATTTATTTGAAAGAGTAGTCTCTTTTTGGCTGAGATTGTCACTTGTATTCATTCATCATAACTATTTAACTTGCTCATCTTTAAATATTTTCTGTTCTAATATTACCCTCATGGATAATTAATTAATTAATTAGGGACATGCTCTGCACTGTGTTCGGTGTTGAATAAAGTTAATTTTTCCATGTTGTCCCTACCCTCCCACAGAGTTTAGAATGTAGTGGAGGAGGTAAGACATATGCCCCAGGAAAGCTCAAGAGCAATGCCAACACCTCAATTGCCTAAATTCACTTTTGGGTCTCAGATGGTCAGTGTTGAGCTCCTAAGAGATCAAGGGGGACTGGCATGAAAAAGATAGGGATGGGGTATTTTATAAACTTTAAAGGAAGATATAGTTCTGTGTGATTTTTTTTTCCCCAAAAGTACTTTTCTATTAAATCAACCAGACCTGCCTAGGCATTAAATGGGCTTTTCAATTATCAGAGCAACAGAGAACTAGATGGAACTTTGAGGGCTCACCTGGGGAGTTCCTTGCCTTACACTAGACTAACCATTGAAAGTAGTTGTCTGTCTTCTGTGGGTTTAGTTTTAGGTTTTTTTTTTGTTTTTTTTTTTAATTCTCCTATTTCTAAAAAATCAGAGGTTAAACTTCATTTAAAAGCATTATGATGTGGGGATAAGAACATGGATGGAGGGCTGTAATTTGCTGGGTATGTGTTCTGGGGAACTGGCTCTTCCAGGAAACTGTATCTCTGCTTGTCCTCGAGGAAAATTGATTCTCACGGAACCTATTTGTTCCCTCAATTTTAACATGACTCAGAAACTCAAGTGAGTAGGAGAAAGTATGACACGTGGTTCAATGAGTAGTCTTTAACAAAATTATCTTGGCTATTTTGATGTGTGTATATATTACCAGCTATGATCTGCCTTCTGGTCCTTGCAAATAATGGTGTGAAATTTACTATGAACAGGAAAGAGAATGGATTCTACTAATGTGTGCCATACCTCAGGAATTGGTTCATTCACATAGACCCATTCTTCAGATCCTGGCTTAAGCAATGATGTTATTACTGGAGGAGGTGATGTGTCTATAGAGTCGGCAGGTGATTTCTTGACTGGTTGCTTCCCTCCTTGTGATTTTCCTTTAGGAGAACCTTAAACATGCACATTAAAGCATTCTTCGATAAGTAGATTGACAAGGCCACATTCTGGTATATGCATACATCTATGATTGTCATGGATTCAGAAAATATGTTAACTAATTTTAAGTTCCATTGGCAGCTTTACCAAATCCAAGCTCAAACACTTCATCCTCAAAAGCCCTCAAATTAACCAATTCTATATGTGTGTGTGTGTGTGTGTGT
>NW_006921965.1:1206132-1209325 GCF_000298275.1 Orycteropus afer afer | reverse complement strand
ATACTGCCTCGGAAACCCAAGGAAGAGTTGCTATGAGTCTGGCTGACTGGACGGCACATAACAACACACACACACACACATATTTAAAGTAATACAACCTCCTTCATCCAATTGGCAATGAAAAATATTTTGATATTTTATTTTCATCTTTCTTTGTTTCCACAATCAGTACATGACACTCATAAAATATAGGCCTTAGAGCAAAGGATATTTCATTCATTATTGAAAAAATATATAGTCTATTAAACTCTTCACCTTGTATGTGAAAGAAAAAGGAGTTATAATATGAATGGAGCTCTTGGTATCACTTGGAGGTCAGGGGAAGGGGCAGAGCTGTTGCTGTTAGGTGCCTTGGAGTTGATTCTGACTCATAGGGGCCCCATGTACAACAGAACAAAACAGTGCCCAAACCTGTACCATCCTCACAGTCATTGCTACATTTAAGCCCATTGTTGCAGCCACTGTGTCAATCCTTCCTGATGAGGAACTTTCCCCTTTCTGCTGACCCTCTTCTTTACCAAGCATGATATCCTTCTGTAGGGAATGGTCTCTCCTGATAACATGATGAAGTCTTGCTGTCCTCACTTCTAAGGAGTATTTTGGTTGCATTTCTTCCAAGACAGATTTGTTCATTCTTCTGGCAGTCCATGGTATATTCAGTAGTCTTCACCAACATCATAATTCAAATGCCTCAGTTCTTTGTTGATCTTCCTTATTCATTGTCCAACTTTCACATGCATATAAGGTGATTGAAAAATACCATTACTTGGGTCAGGCATAGCTTACTCTTCAAAGTGACATCTTTGCTCTTTAAAACTTTCCAGAGGTTTTTTGCAGCAGATTTGCCTGATACAATAAGTTGTTTTATTTCTTGACTGCTTTTTCCATGGGCATTGATTGTGCATGCAAGTGAAATGAAATCCTTGACAATTTCAATCATTTTTCCATTTATGATGAGGATGATTATTGGTCTAGTGAGGATTTTTGTTTTCTTAATATTGAGGTGTAATACATACTGGAAACTAGAGTCTTTGATCTTCATCAGTAAGTGCTTTGTCTTCTTTGCTTTCTGCAAGCAAGGTTATGTTATCTACATATCACAAATTGTTAATGTGTGTTCTTCCAATCCTGATGCCTTGCTCTTCTACATGTAGTCCAGCTTCTCAGATTATTTGCTCAGCATATCGACTGGATATATATGGTGAAAGGATACAACCCTGATGCACACTTTCCTGCAGCAGAGAGGTAGGAGGTTATTGTAACAGTCAGCTAGAATACATGAAGGATGTGGGACAGGAGAAAAATGGGCATTGTAGCTCCAAAATATTCCCACATTCCTTACACGAGGCACAGGGTGTCTGAAAGAGAAACCTTAATTTTTGTTACAATTGAAGAGTATGGGCAGAGGTGGTAGTTTTGGCATAAACCTGGCTGCATTAAAGCACAAGGAAGAGAAGAAAAACATGAAATAGAAGAGGCCTAATTGTCAATTCAGAATCCAAAAAGGCCAGAAACATCACCTTCTCTGGTAACATCAAGAGTAGGATCTATACCAGTCAAGTGACCCCCTTATTATGGTCTGAAAGACTTTGTGCACTGACCAAAATAACCTTAACTCAGAAAACATCAACTTTTCCTGAAATGATCAGAGCCATTATTATAGTTTAAAATTTCACTAAGTTTAAATTCTACTTATTGTCAGATTAATTATGGAGCTCTGGTGGTGTAGTGTCTAAGGCATTTGACTGCTATCCAGAAGGCTGGTGATTCAAACACTCTGGGGAAGGAACACTGGACAATCTACTTCTGTAAAGATTTACTGCCTCAGAAAGCCTAAGGGGATTGCTATGAGTCGGAATCAACTCAAAGGCAATGAGTTTGTTGTTTAATTATTTAGATTTCAGATGAAATTTACAGGTGACTATAAAACAAGGAACACTTTCTGCCCTGCCCCAAATTTATTTCTTTAAAGATGATTATTTAATGATAATGGTGTTTTGGAAAGTAAATATATCTTCCACTTTTATGCTTATTAAAAATACATGGATTATAAATGGAGGAGAAGTGGTCTATTATGTACCATAGGGAGTTTAGGCAACATCTACTTATACTTTAAAAATAGTATCAGTGGGCCTTAAATTGCATTTAAATTTTTGAAAATATAGAAGTTTAAGAAAATGTTTGTTCAGGCAGAAACTGAAAATTCTCATAATTTCATCTATTTTTCTGTATGATGAATTTCATCCTTTGATTTGAATCTCTGGTGAAGTAAAAGTGAGGATCCTATGGCCACTTGTTTCTAAGAATTCCTAAGAAGAACTGCCTAATTATAAGATTGGACCAATTTCCTTTTTTTCTCTTTTCTCAAATATCATGATCATTTAGTGAAAAGTAAGTGAGTTGGGGAATCAGTCTTGGACCATTGTGCTTTGATTCCATGTAACTTTTATCTAATTTTTAACAAGGAAAATGCTGAGGGGCAGGAGATTTGAATGAATAAAAATACATGAGTCATAGTGAATGATGCCATTTTCGCACAAAACCTTTATTGATATCTTAAATGTAATAAGGGACATTCTTTTAAAATACCACCATCCAAACATATGGAACACTCTCATTTCTAATAAGATATTTGATTTCACTTGTAAAGTTGGATCACTGAGTCCTGAGTGTATTGACTCTACTTGGATGAAGGAAACAAAATTATCTACTTTTTTTTTTTTTTTCAGTGACAACAGTCACACAGAAGCCAATGGAGCTAGAACAGATGCAAATAAGATAAAATAAGGTAAAGAGAAAAATGCAATTTTAGAACACGGGATTAATCTAATCAATGTCATCACTAATGAGGTGTTCAAAGGTGAAAAGATAGAGCAATAAATATCAGCAAAGAAAATAACGTATTAGGAGCTTAATAAAGTTCTGAGTAAATAGAAGACAAGACTTGCTGAAACTAAAATTTAAATGTAAGAAAGGAGTTAAATGTCAGAGTAAACTGCATCTCTGGATGAGCGGCACTAAGAAAACTACAATACTTTCAAATTAAACTGGAAATACTCAGGAGAGTGAGGGGATTGTAGGGAGAAGGAAAAATAAGTCTGAATATGTGTAAACTCGATTTACTTATCACTATTTATTTTTTGGGAGCTCTGGTAGCATAGTGCCAAAAGCACTTGACTGCTAACCAGAAGGC
>NW_006921965.1:1202687-1205452 GCF_000298275.1 Orycteropus afer afer | reverse complement strand
CTATTTCTGAAAAACTCATGGAGAGAAAGTTTTCTCTCTTCACTGTTCTAGAATTCATGTTGTTACTCTATGTGGACTTGGGAATATGTGCTCTGGACCGCTGTAAAGTAAAGAGGCTGGTTATCTGGGATTACTTGTGGCATCTAATTTTAGTGTAGTTGTATTTATGAGTGATAAGTGATGGAAACTCTCTAGCTTAATGCAAGATGGTCCCCTTTCATTCCATTGTCTTCAGTAATGCCTGAAAGATTATTTAGTCTGAGGTCATAATAATAAAACCAAACCAAACCCACTGCCATTGAGTGGATTCTGACTCATAGCCATACCAAAGGACAGAGTAGAACTGCCCCCATAGAGTTTCCAAGGCTATAAATCTTCATGGAAGTAGACTGTCTCATTGTTCTCCCATGGAGCAGCTGATGGGTTTGAACTGCCTACCTTTTGGTTAGCAGCCCAATGATGTTACCACAGCACCTCAAAAACAAAACAAAACAAAAACAAACTCACTGCCGTCAAGTCAGATCTGACTCATAGTGACCCCTCCTTGGGTTTCTGAGGCAGTATAACAATGGAAGTAGATTGCCCACCAGACTTCTGGTTAGTGGTCAAATGCCTTAGGCACTACGCCCACAGCAGAAGTGCTAATTTATTCAGTGTTACTTGAAGCCAGCCTCTGCTCTGTCTACTTTTTATATATTTACTACCTTATTCCTTACAATATCATGTAAGAAGGTACTTCTACTACCTCCTTGTACAGATGAGGAAACTGAAGTATACTAAGGCACTCGTATAGTAAAGGGCACAATTAGAATTTCAGCCTAAGCAGGCTGGCTCCAGATCCCATGCTTTGGATTATCATATTTCATTGCCTTTTAGTGTCTCGATGTAGTTAATATTCTTAAGTGTTTATTACATTGATATTGAGAAATTTCCAAACTTTATAGCAGTTCTTATAATACAATTTATTTGGCTCATAAATTGATTTTTAAGATTGCTTTCTATTTACATTTCTTGACAATTTTATTTTTCCACTTCTGGTGAAAGAAATAAAGAAAACAAGTTAGGAAATGGATTCATTAAAAACTCATAGTTAAAGAGCATAAATGGTATTATTCAATTCACTTAAAGTATGGTGACAGCATTAAGGCAAACTCCAGGAAAGCTATGAGCAATTTCAAATTGCAAGTTCATGTGATAGAGTATACACTTATCAAAGAGAAAAAAGGTTGTTACTATCCATTTTAGTAGGTTAATAGTGCCTAACAGAGCATTTCCTTATTTTGACTTTCAATTGCCTCATCTTTGAAATGGGAAAATGGTAGTTTTGACCTGATAGGTAGTTATGAAGACTCAATGAGAGTGCCTCCATAAATTATCTTGTATAGAGCCTGGCACTTAATAGGCACTCCATAAAGGGTACTTTGTTATTATGATTATGAACTATGTTATTATAAAAGGTGATTGTTGAGTTTTGCTACTGAACCATCATCATAAAATTAATTATCAACTTCAGAATGTGTGACATCAATCTTCAGAAAAAAGTGAATGTGTTTTGCACTTGCTGGAAAATCTATTAAGACCTTGTATATTGTACTAGGCCCCAGGTGATAAAAATCTATTTTAGATTTAATCCAGGAAAAGCTTGTTTTTGTTTTTCTCCTCCTTGTTGAATTGCTTTATGCCTCCTTCTGTCTGGGAATGTGAGTTCACCTTATGTGCCAAATTGTTCTGAGTATATTTAACAAGCCATTACAGCAAGCTTTGTATCTTTCAGTTAGACATACTAACTCCCTCATATCAAAGTTATGGATTTTCATTTCTATTGCAACAGCATTATTATACACATATTTCTTTATTCTAATCTAACTTAGATATTTTGGCGAGGGTATATATTATAAATAATACTTTAGAAATAATTGAATGTTTCTGCCATTTCAACAGCTACAAGAATATGCCTTGCTCATGCATTAGTGAGTATCAGAATCACCCGAAGTGGGGCGGGGCTTGTTAAAACACGGACTCCTGTACCTCACTCCTAGGGTTCAGTATCTGTAGGTCTGAGGTGTGGCCTCTATATGTGCACTTCTAATAAGTTCACAGGAGTCCCTGGGTGGTGCAAACAGTTAAACCTCCACCACTAACTGAAAGATGAGCAGTTCAAACCCATCCAGGGGCAATTGGAAGACAGGCATGATGACCTGCTTCTGAAAGGTCACAACCCTGAAAACCCTACGGAGCAGATCTACTTTGCACACATGGGTCACCATGAGTCAGAATTGACTTGATGGCAACTAACAGATCCCAAGGTGGTGTGGATCCTGCTGGTCTGGGGATCACACTTTAAGAATCACTACTTTAGTAAACTGATCAAATTATTTCAACCCCATTTTACCTTTACCTTTTCCTCTCTATCTTTTTATGTTCTTCCAATTCAATGTCATTCATGCTCATGCCATTGATATTTTTTAGTGTTAAGTGGACTGGTTGCAACTACAATAATGGAATCTCTACATAACATCAGAAGACAAATACTAAAGCAGTACACCAATTAGTAATGCTTAGTCATAGGATGGCCAGCAGGACTAAAGATGACATTATTTGCAGGAATTAGTTCCACAGGACTCTAGTACTAATGTTGTTGTTGTTGTTATTTGCCGTTGAGTCGCTCCCGACTCATAGTGACCCCTCCTTGGGTTTCCGAGGCAGTATCACTACGGAAGTAGGATTGCCCAACCTTCCTTCCGAGGAGTGGCTGGTGGGTTTGA
>NW_006921965.1:1201054-1202222 GCF_000298275.1 Orycteropus afer afer | reverse complement strand
AAAAAACTTTCTTCATTTAGCACCCAGTTAACATAAGCTAGGTAATTATATAAGGAGCCCTGGTGGAGCCGTGGTTAAGCACTCAGGTGTTATCCAAATGGTCAGCAATTTGAACCTACCAGCCACTCTGCTGGAGAAAGATACCACAGTCTGCTTCCCTAAAGATTTACATACAGCCTCGTAAACCCTATGGGGCAGTTCTACTCTGTCAGACAGTGTTGCTATGAGTTGAAATGGACTTGATGACAATGGGAGGTAAGGCTATGAGTTTGAAAAGCCATTATTTTATGAAGGAATAAAATAGGACATTGACATTTAGTTGAAGAGTATAAGGAATGGTTTATCAACACCAAAAGTGCAATTGCAAATGACATCTTTGAGTCAAGATTTTGATGGGGGCAGAGGGTAGGGATTGATGTAACATAGAAAGAAGAATATAAAGTAATGATAAGCTCTGAAAAAAGGAGAAAAGAGATGACTCCACAAATCATAAAAGACACTTTAACTATCATTGGTATTATATGGCCTGTGAAATAATGTCATGTTTTCAGATATATCCATCAGAGGTGTTCACCCTCAATGGTGCTATTGTCAATATTAAGAATTAAAATCATATAGCTTACTAATAATGAAGAAAATCTTGTTATAAGTGCCAAAACTCAACATTTTTTTTTTTTTTTTACCCTTTTAAGGGGTTTTTTTTTTACCAGCAGATTTACCCAATTCAATATACATCAGCTGAAAAGACTTCTAAATCTTGACCAAGATTTTACCTGTTTCATATATTATTTAACACAACAGAATTTCAGTATAATTGAAGGATGGATGTTTGAAAGTCCTGGGAGTTAGTTACATTGAGCTAATGATATGGCTCCTATATATATTTTCCTGTTTAACTTGTATATTCCCTTTTGGTTTGTTTGGAGTCTATATGTTTTTAATTATTGTGCCTATCTTGATGATCTAACACATAATATATATAGCTGTATTTAATTTAACCACTACTTGTCTGTCAGTTTGTCATACTGTGGTGGCCTGCATGTTGCTGCAAGGCTTGAGGCTGTGCCACTGGTATTTCAAACACCAGCAGGGTCACCCATGGTGGACAGGTTTCGATGGAGCTCCCAGACTAAAACAGACTCAGAAGAAGGAGTCCTACTTCTCAAAG
>NW_006921965.1:1175531-1199920 GCF_000298275.1 Orycteropus afer afer | reverse complement strand
TAATGACCCCTCCTTAGGTTTCCAAGGCAGTATCACTATGGAAGTAGATTGCCCAACTTTCCTTCCAAGGAGTGGCTGATGGGTTTGAACTCCAGCCTTCTGGTTAGCAGTCAAATGCCTTAGGCACTATGCTACCAGAGCTCCTGCAGAAAGCAAAAGGTCATTAAAAAGACAGGAAAGGAAGAAAAACCAAATGGATGTCAGAAGAGACTCTGAAACTTGCTCTTGAATGGAGAGTGGGTAAAGCAAATGGAAGAATCAATAAGATAAAAGAGCTGAACAGAAGATTTCAAAGAGCAGTTCGAAAAGACAAAGTCAATTATTACAATGAAATGTGCAAAGACCTAGAGTTAGAAAACCAAAAGTGAAGAACACGCTCAACATTTCTTAAGCTGAAAGAACTGAACAAAAAATTGAAGCCTTGAGTTGCAATACTGAAAGATTCTATGGACAAAATATTGACTGATGCAGGAAACATCAAAAGCAGATGGAAGAAATACACAGTCACTGTACCAAAAAAGAACTGGTTTATGTTCATCCATTTCAGGAGGTGCCAATATGATCAAGAACCAATACTGTTAAAGGAAGAAGTCGAAGCTGCACTGAAGGAACTGGTGAAAAACAAGGCTTCAGGAATTGACAGTATGTATACCCATTGAGATGTTTCAAGAAATGGATGCTGCTCTGTAGGCACTTACTCATCTATGCCAAGAGATTTGGAAGACAGTTACCTGGCCAACTGACTGGAAGAGATTCATATTTGTACCATTCCAAAGAAAGGTGATTCCCCAGAATGTGGACATTATCAAACAGGATCATTAATATCACATGCAAGTAAAATCTTCCTGAAGAAAATTAAAAAAATGGTTGCAGCAGTATATTGACAAAGAACTTCCAGAACAAGGGGATATTGCATGGTTTAAAATCAGGAAGGGAGTGTGTCAGTGATGTATCCTTTCACCATACTTATTCAATCTGTATGCTGAGCAAATCTGAGAAGCCAGACTAGAAGAAGAATGTGGAGGAAGACTTATTAACAACCTGTTATATGCAGATGACACAACCTTGCTTGCTGAAAGTGAACATGACCTAAACCACCTCCTGATAGAGATTAAAGATTACAGTCTGAAGTATGGGTTACACTTCAACATAAAGAAAATAAAAATCCTCACAACTGGACCAATAAACAGCATCATGATAAATGGAGAAAAGATTGAAGTTGTCAAAAATTTCATTTACTTGGTTCCAAAATCAACACCAATGAAAGTGACAGTCAAGAAATCAGATATCATATTGCACTGGGCAAATCTGCTGCAAAAGACCTCTTTAAAGTGCTGAAGAGCAAGCAAAGAAGTGTCTTTGAAGTTTAATGTGCCTAACCCAAGCCATAGTATTGTCCATTGCCTCATATGGATACAGAGTAAGAAAGACCAGAAAAGAGTTGATGCTTTTGAGTTGTGTTGAAGAATAATGCTAGAAGTACCATGAACTTCCAGAAAAATGAACATTTCTGTCCTGGAAGAAGTGCAGCAGGAATGCTCCTTGGAAGTGAGAATGGCCAGACTCTGTGTCACTTATTTTGGTCATGATGTCAAAAGGGACAATTACTTGGAGAAGGGTATCAAGCTTGGTAAAGTTGAGGGTCAGCAGAAAAGGGGAAGACCCTCCATGAGATGGATTGACACAGTGGATGCAATGATGGGCTCAGGTATAGCAAGGATTGCAAGGGTGGCAGAGGATCAGGCAATGTTTTGTTCTGTTGTCCATGGGGTCACTATGAGTTGGAGCTGACTCAATGACACCTAACAACAACAACAACCACAATCAGTGCCCATGGAAGCTGCAGTCAAGATATCAAATGGTATATATTACATTGTGTTAACATGCTAGAAAAGACCTCTTTAAAATGTTAAATAGCAAAGGTGTTATTTTGAAGACTAACATGGACCTGACTCAAGACATGGTATTTTCAATCACCTAATATACATGCAAAACTAGATAATTCAGAAGGAAGACCTAACAAGAATTCATGCCTTTGAATTATGGCATTGGTGAAGGCTATTGAATTTACCATAGACTGTCAGAAGAACAAACAAATCTGTCTTGGAAATATAGTAAGGATGGTCCTTGGAAGCAAGAATGGTGAGAGTTTGTCTCATATGCTTTGGGCATGTTATTTGGAGGGAGCAGTCGCTGGAGAGTATCATGCTTGGTAAAGTAGATGAAGACCCTCAACAAGATAGATTGACATCATGGCTGAAACAATGGGCTCAAACACAGCAACGATTGTGAGGATCGCACAGACTGGGCAGAGTTTTGTTCTGTGGTTCATGGGGTCACTGTTAGTTGGAACCAACTTGATGGAACCTAACAGCAACAGTAGCATTCAATTGCCCCTTTTTTCACAAGAGGTGAAAAATATAAAATGAGAAAATTATTCTCATATTAAGAAACAGGTGAGAGCTAAACATGAATTGCAGCCCTTACATTTTTTTCCTAAATTTTCATTATCAGTGTTAACTCATCAAATAGGTCTTGTTATATAAACATATCATCTTGTACAATCAGAGTAGAAGGATAGAATGAGTCAAGACTCATGGTTATGTAAAATGCCAAAACAAAGATCTTTGACAGCATGTTGTTTGTGAATATTGTACATTCTTATGCTGCAAATGCACTGGTAATTTGTGATGAAAAGCTAAACAAAGACAGCTACTTATAATCGTATCATTTGAATGTACCCTAGACAAAGTCAAATGTATGCATCAATAACTACATCTTAAATTTGAATTAATGGTAATGAGTTGCTATAGCATCTTCTGGGAGTTCTGGTAGCATAGTGCCTAAGACACTTGACTGCTAACCAGAAGGCTGGTGGTTCAAACCCATCAGCCACTCCTTGGAAGGAAGATGGGGCAATCTACTTCCGTAGTGATACTGCCTCGGAAACCCAAGGAGGGGTTGCTGTGAGTCGAGTCCAACTCGATGGCACATAACATCAACAACAACATAGCAGCTTCTGGTGGCATAGTGCCTAAGGGATTTGACTGTTAACCGGAGGCTGGCAGTTCAAACCCACCAGGCACTCCTTGGAAGGAAGTCTGGGCAATCTACTTATCTACTTCCATAGAGATACTGCCTTGGAAACTGTGGGTCGGAATAGACTAGAATCCATGGCAGTTTTATTTATTTGTTTGTTTGTTTGTTTATTTAATAGCAGCTTCAAAGGAGCTCTGGGGGCATAGTGCATAAGGAATTTGACTGCTATCCAGAAGGTTGGCAGGTCAAACCCACCAGCTCTTCCACAGAAGGAAGATGCGGCAATCTACTTCTGTAAAGATTTACCACTTTGGAAACCCAATGGGGGTCACTGTGAATTGGTATTGAGTGATACTGCCTCGGAAACCCAAGGAGGGGTCGCTATGAGTCGGGTCTGACTCGATGACACATAATAACAACAACGATTGCAGTGGCTTTTTTTTTTTTTCCCCCTTTATAGCGACTTTAAGGAGCTCTGATGGCACAGTGGTTAAAAGCACTTGACTGCTAAGCAAAAGTTCAATAATTTGAACCTACGACTCCCTTGGTGGGAAAAAGCTTTGGCAGTCTGTTTCTGTAAAGATTATAGCCTTGGAAACTCTAATGGGTCAATTCTATCCTCTCCTATAGGGTTTCTGTGAGTCGGAATCAACTCAAAGGCAGTGGGTTTGGTATAGCAGCTTCAACATAAAATTTAACATAAATTTTAAATGTAAGCTTTAAAAATTATAATACTTTTATTTCACAGGAATAACTGAAATAATATATGCTAAAAATAAAAATAAATGAAATCAAGGTGAGAAAAAATATAAATGACAGTGGAAGGTCAAAATCAGGAGAGGAATTATAAGGCAGAAATTGAGGTAGAGGTCCTTGTAGAAGTACTAAATATGAACCACTTTTTTTCAGAATTTGGTTCTGAAGTTCCAGAAGATAAACAGAAAAAGAAATACTATCATCTAAAGGTGCACATTATCTAATCACTCATGAAGAGTTTTTTGTCCTTTGATTCTGAAAAAAAGTTTTTTATCTGGTATTTCATGTGATGGCAATTGAACGATATAGGGGCACACTATGTGTTTAGAAAATAAATAGCAGCTGACTGTTGGTGTAGTTGAAGTCCTACCTCTTATGTTGTGAAAGAAGTTGAGGACTTAGAGCAACATGCTTATCGTGAAAGCCATTCCAAGAAAATAGGGTCTATTATGAAGCTTTCTGAAAGCAAAGAATACCAGAAAGATGTTTACCTGTGTTTTATTGACTATGCAAAGGCATTCAACTGTGTGGATCATAACAAATTTTAGATAATATTGTGAAGAATGGAAATTCCAGAACACTTAATTGTGCTCATGGGGAATCTGTACATAGATCAGGAGGCTGTCATTTGAACAGAATAAGGGGATACTGCATGGTTTAAAATGAGGAAGGGTGTATGTCAGGGTTGTATCCTTTCACCATACTTATTCAGTCTGTATGCTGAGAAAATAATCTGAGAAGCTGGACTATATGAAGAAGAATGAGACATCAGGATTGGAGGAAGACTCATCAACCTGTGATATGCAGATGATGCAATCTTGCTTGCTGAAAGTGAAGATGGCATGAAGCAGTTACTGATGACTATCAAAAAATACAGTCTTCAGTATGGATTACATCTCAACATAAAGAAAACAAAAATTCTCACAAGTGGACTAATACACAACATCACAATAAATGGAGAAAAGAATGAGGTTGTTGAGGAATTCATTTTACTTGGATCTGCAATCAACTCCCATGGAAGTAGCAGTCAAGAAATAAAAAGTCAAACTGCACTGAACAAGTCTGCTGCAAAAGACCTCTTGTGTTAAGGAGTAAAGGTGTTACTTTGAAGATAAAGATGTTCCTGATCCAAGTCATCATATTTTCAGTAGCCTCATATGCATGTGAAAGCTAGACAATGAATAAGGAAGACCTAAGAAGAGTTGATGTCTTTGAATTGTGATGCTGGCAAAGAATACTGAAAATATCATGGACTGCCAGAAGAATGAACAAATCTGTCCTGGAGGAAATGCAGCCAGAATGCTCCTTAGAAGCAAGAATGGCCAGACTTCTTCTCATCTACTTTGGTCTTATTGTAAGAAGGGACCAGTCTTTGCAGAAGAATATCATGCTTGGTGAAGTAGAGGGTCAGCAAAAAAGGGGAAGACCCTCAACAAGATGGACTGATACAGTGGCTGCAAACGTAGCAAGGATTGTGACAGTGGCACAGGACAGGGCAGTGTTTTCTTCTACTGTGCACAGAGTCACTAGGACACAGAGCTGACTCAACAGTCCCTAACAACCTAACAACATGCAGCTTTCTGATAGTATGGCTCAGTGAAGGATAAGACCTGAAATATATCTAATGAAGGGATAGTCTGCTTATTCTTAAAGTTCTTCCTTACAAGTATCACTTTTCTCAGTAGGGCCTTTGCTAAGGGTTAGGCAGCAGAAGGTAAGAGGTTATATTCTTTGGGAAGGGCTTATGATTTGCATATGTTTGAGAGCTGTATTCAAGGTATCCTACTATTGAAGTCTAGCTATTTTCACTGAGACAGTTACAAAATGCAGAAATTAATTTCATTACATCTTATCTGCTGTACCTGTTGAATGAAGTGTCACCTTTCTTGCCATTTCCTTCCTGAAGAATTTCATGCTTATCCTGTTGGCATTCTAAACAAAATTCAACATACAAATAACAACAACAACAACACAACACATGACTTGTAAGCAATCAACTACCATTTCTCACAAATCAACATATTTCTGTACAGCGTGAAATGCTCAAGCCTTTACTGTGATTAAAATTAATTAGAAAATAGACTATGGATTGAAACTTCTTGAATACATGGCAGCACTAATGGTACTATGCTAGCTTGCCACACTGTGAAGTTAAATTCTAAATATATCATCAACATTTGGTAATGAATTTGAATGCACACTCTTTAATGAAGTATATGGGTCTATTTGGATTTATTTCAATTGAATGATGCTTGTGCAATAGGATAAATGACCTATAAGGGGAATGATGCCATTTATCCCATTGCACAAATAAATCCAATTACATCCATACGCTTCAAGTGGACATCTAAATTTGAAAAAAACTTCACAGTTACGTTCCATTAAAGAGTGTACAGTCAAATTCATTATCAAATGTTGACAATAAATTTAGAATCAAACTTCTCTTGACTACACACTTGGTTGCCTTGTGACATCCATGTTTCCACTGTGTATGTAACTTGCAAAGGATAACCTGAGTATACTTATCTTGGATTTCCTGGGATCTAGTTCAAAATAGATATTGGGGAACTGATGATAGTCAATAAACTGTCCCAAATAATAAATTAGCTCTTTGAAAAAAAAAACAAACTGCTATGTCTCTCATTATTCAACAGGTTCAACTATTTTGCTTTTTTTTGTTCCGGCTAGTTTTTGTTTTTGTTTTCTTTCATTGAGAGGACTTTAAGTGTGACAAGGTAAATGCCTTTGGTATGAGATCCTATCTGTCTTATTCTTTGTATTCAGAAGTGAGAGTGATGAGTGTGTGTGAATGCATAGCACCTATCACTTACATTTAAGGATCTCAGACCCAACAACCAAAATTCCACATAAATAAAAGCACTGAATGGCATAGAAGGATATACCCTTGAAATATTTGCTAACCTCTTTTATAAAAGGACTTATCAACCATCCAAATAGTTGGCTATCAAACAAATAAATATGACCCAAATGATTTAATTCTTTTTTTCTCAATATATTTACTAATCTAGATAACATTCTGGGAAACCCATTGTTTTAACTAGCTCTAAATTCTAGCACAAAGTGACATAGCTAAGTAAGAAGAGAGATACCTCAAGCAATGAACCTATAAAGTATGAGGGCGGGTCTCATTTCTGCTGGGGCAGCACATACTCTGCCTAGGTTTTATCAGTTCTAAAACATCAGGTTCTAAGGAACCCTGATGGCACAATAGTTTAAGTACTGGGTAGCTAACCAAAAGGTTGGAGTTCAAATACATTCTAAGATCACAGAAAATCAATACAAAAACATTATAAAATGCAAAGCTATATTTGGGCAAAATGATTGATAGGGCTCAGTGTGCTATGCCTCATTCTGAACCCCATTCGCACCCTGATTTTTCTTTTAGTAAATAATTCCTCTTTTCAAACTTCTAAAGATTAGAATTGGGTGTTTGTGTTAGGCATGTTCTGAAGCCCCAGGCTTTAAATTCTGACAATTTTTTCTTTTGACAAACATTTTAAAATTATTTGTATAAAAATAAACAATCCTACTAGAAACTTCCTTCTCTATTATGATCACTTAACCAAGCACCCCTGACCTGCTGGGCAGGGCTTTGGGCTCTATGCCCCACCAATGTCCTTGAGCCATGGGATTTTCCATTGTTGGAAGGCAATAGTCAGGTCCTTGCAGATTAACCCTTCTATACATTTTTGAAAAAGGAGCACTGTTGGTGTAGTGGTTAAGGCATTCAGCTACTAACCAAAAGGTTAATGGTTTGAACATCCGAGCCACTCCGTGGAAGAAAGATGAGGCAGTCTGCTTCCATAAAGATTTACAGCCTTGGAAACTCAACCAGGGTCACTATGAGTCAGAATCAACTACATGTCAGTGATACATTTTCAAAGATCAGGCACTAGTCCTGTCCTTGGTGGAAAAAAGAGACAGGTACAACCACTCTTTGAAGCAACAATAGATTTATTATTCCTCCAATGCACAGTATTCAAGAATACAATTTTGAAATTGCAGGCAAACTTAGGAAGCTTAAAGATTGAACTGTGTCATAAACAGAAACAACTAGAGATCGGTTTCAGGTAATGGCTCAAACACATAGATATTCCTGATTGTGAGCAGGCCTGGTGGGGAGGAGGTGGGCAGAACTGTTATCCAATACTGGATAACTCCATGCTCATGGATATAAGCCACTGGGGAAAACTATCCCAGTTCTCAACGCATTTTAAAGATTTCCAATTTTTCTCAAGAATTCTGAATTGTTTTTCTTCCTAATTCTTTTCCTATGGGAAAAGAATATATATTTAATTCATAGATTTATGTTTTTTGCTCATAAGATAAAAGCATTTTTTTTTTTTTTTTTAGGGTTTGTGTGTTTTGCCCTTCATTAAGTTTATTTTATTGGAGTAAAATGGTCTTCCATGCACCACAGTAAATGCTATTAAATGATTCAAATTTAGTTTTTTACTATAGTTTTTTTAAAAATTCAGACCTATTCCAAGTAAGGCAGAAAAATAATGGAGCTGAGAAATACTATCAAGAATATCTAGGCAATATTGTGTAACAGCCAGTTGCTTATAAAGCTGAAACCAGAAACAAGAGACATACTTGTTTCACGAATATAGGACCTAAGTGATACTCACATTCTAACAATATCATGCTTTACAAAAGGTGAGCACTTTACTTTTGATAAGCAAAGATATTCATTTTCTACCACTTAGTGCTATGCTCATGTTCCTTAGTGGTTAAAGATCTGGAAAGAACATCAGATTAAAAACTACTCTCTACACAGGTTCTTGATCTATACATCCATAAATACACCATTGTACTGAGAGGTCAGGTACTTCTTTCATTCCTTTTACAATCATGTAGCACTATAGCTTTACAGTTAAATATGAATTCTAGTCACTAGGGAGTGCTGGCGATTTGTTCCCTCATTCTTGTGGACACTAGCTAAGCTACTTCGCATTTTCTTATGTTCCCCCTCATTACAAAAACATAACTCTATACTTCAGCAAACAGATGCTTGTCCCCTTATTCTGCTTTAGGTTACTTGTTATTGCCTTCCCACTTCTGTGGGGTTGTATTCTGAATATGGCAACTCCACATTCCTTCCTACATTGTAAAGTGCCTGGCCTTTGGGACAATTACCTTCTTTGCTACTTGGAAGACTTTTCTACATCTTTCTGAATGAACAGCTTTGTTTTATACAATTGATGCTGACTAAAAGCTGCCTAAAATCTAATAAATGGCACTGCAATTTATAATTCTTCTCTATGTGAAAATAAGAACCTGGCAAACATGATTATAAATCATGCTGTCAATCACCTGATTGTGGTTTTCCTTTCGCAGGATGCGTTTTTGAAGCCTCTCTCTGAAGCGTAATTTCTTTCTCTTTTTCTGGCTCAGGATGGGGAGGAGAAGCTGGAGGAGTAGGAGGTGCAGCCTCAGCTAGGGAAGCTTCTTTTTTCTTGGCTTCCTTTTCTTCTAATTTCTTATTAACTTCAAAAGGAAAATAAGAACAGACTTTCGTTAGGAACTCCAAACCAAAAAACCAAACTCACTGCCATCAAGTCTATCTGATTCACAGCGACCTTATAGGAAAGAGTAGAACTGCTCCATAGTGTTTCCAAGGCCATAATCTTTATGGAAGCAGATCTACCACATCTTTCTCCTGTGGAGCAGGTGGTGGGTTTGAACCACCAACCTTTTGATTACCAGCTGAGTGTTTGTCCATAGCATTACCAGGGCTTTTTCATTTAAACTAAGATAAATCTAAATTAACATTAAATTGTTCTTATTGGTTTAACACTAAATTCATGTTTTAGGGCTTTCTGGGAAATCATCCAGTACATAAAGCAAAGATTTTAAGACTTCTCTGTCTGGTAGGAAATATAATTTCCCTTGCCTCTTGGTGAGGATCCCAAGTGGTGCAGTGGTTAAGTACTTGGTTGCTAACTGAAAGGTCAGCAGTTCAAACCTACCAGCTGTTCCATGGGAGAAAGATATGGCAGTCTGCTCCTGTAAAAATTACAGCCTTGGGTGAGAAGATGGTGTCATACCTATAGCCCACACTTTTGTTCCCTTTAGCATCTTAATTCCTGAAAGATTAGGTGTAGCGGGCAGAAGCAAGGATTCTGGAGTTGTGAACAACTGAGTAAGAGATAGGGTGCCAAATTTTAGTGGAGGCAGAGAAAAAGAGCAGATTAAACAGCCAGGAAAAAAACAAATGAACTTGTCTGGCCAGCAGGGACACAGAGAGGTGGAAAACTCATTAGCAATACAGGGGAGAGCCACAGAGAGAAGGAAGGGGAAAAATAGGGAGGAGCACCATGCGACCTCTGGAGGCTTCAAGGACTCAGAATACCCACACTGTGATCTTCTGGTGGTAACTTTGGGACCTGTGCTGAGTGAGTGAAAAATCTTGCTGAGAAACAGAGCAGAAATCCCCTTGGCTTGGGCTCCTGCAGAGTTCAGAGTGGAGACGGGGAAGGGAGGAAACTTGCCACAAGTAGGGGGCCCTGGTGTGAGCTCACAGCAGAAGGCTGGGATTCAACTCTTCCACACTGCTTTTTAGCACAGAGTAGGGTGGACCAGAGTATGGGGTTTTTGTGGCTTTCCAACCCAAGTGGAAAATAGCAGCCCTCTAACCACTGGGGTCTCTGTCGACTTTGAATGACAGGTCTGTGATTGACAGCAAAGCACTTTTCCTGGTAGCCATCCCAAGCAGACTCAAAACAAACCCCTGGAGCCAGCAGCAACTGCAGAAATACACAAAATGGGGACTCGCTACTGGTGCTTTTATTTTCTTTCTCTTTCTCTTTTTTTCCCTTCTCCACTGCCTTATCCAATAGAAGAAACACATTAACCTTTCACAATACTTGCTCGACCTAACTCCAAATCCCCTTCATGATGAACAGAGACCTGCATCCACATTCCCAATAGTGATTCCATCAATGCAAAGAAAACTGGAGAGTAACACAGTACATCTGAATTAATAACCAAAAAAGTACACTTGCGAATATATTTAAACATAAAATCAGGGTGAAACAAATCAATACATAACTAACAGTTAAAGATTACAACTTCAAAATGTCTAGGAAACAGCAGACTACCTCAAATCAAACAAAAACACCTGACAAGACAAGAAATAAATCCCCAGGCTAAAGATTTATCTATCATGTAAGAAGAACAGGCAATAGAATTATCTGACAAGGAATTTAGAAGATATGTATATAGAACTCTACAAGAGCTCAAGAAATCACAAACAGAATCAAGGAGAACACAGACAGTACCCTGGAAGAATTCAGGAAAATGATTCAAGAACAAAAAACAAGATAAATACACAATCATAATTCATACAAAAACAGCAATTAGAAATACATAAGATAAACACTAAAATTACATAGGTAGACAACACAGTGGATGGACAAAAAGTAGAATAGAACTGGCTGAAGAACTCATTTCCCAAGCAGAAGATAAATCTCTTGATGCCAGCCTGTATGAAGAAAAATCAAAACAAAGATTTAAGAGAAATAAAGAGAAGCTAAGAGTAATATGAGATGACATGAAAAGAAGCATCATATTATATGCCTCACTGGAATACCAGAACGAGGGGGAAAAAAAAAAAAAAAAACCTGAGAAAATTGTGGAAGACTTGCTAACAGAAAATTTATATCATGAAGGAAGAAAAGATGTCTGTCCAAGAGGTTCAAGGAACCCCATACAGGATAGATCCCAAGAGAAAGTCACTAAGATATATCATAATCAAACTCTCAAAAACCAAAGACAAAGAATCTTCTGAGCATCTCAGGAAAAAAGAAATGTCCCTACAATGGACAAGCAATAAGACTGAGTTCTGATTACTGGGCAGAAACCATGCAGGCAAGAAGGCAATGGGACAGCACATATAAAATATTGAAGGAAAAGAACTTCCAACCAAGAATTCTATATCTAGCCAAATTGTCCATCACATATGAGGGTGAAATCAAGACATTCTCAGACAAACAGAAATTAAAGGAATTTGTGAAAATCAGATCAATCCTACATGAAATGCTAATGGGAATCCATCTAATAGTGAACCAGAATCAGAGAATAACAAATTAAAATTGACCTCAACATTTAAAAATTAAAAATAGATGCTCAAAATAAGCTCATAAAACGTTGTACACAAAAAATGAGAGTCAATTTGCAGATGAAACCAGCAACAAAGCAAATAGAGGGAATAAAAGTCCTAATTACAAAACTTCCAAATGGAGAGGAAGACAGGACAAAGTCTTTATAGAACAGACTGTTCCAAAATTAAAGAGATAAGAATTAATTTCAGGGTAACCACAAAAAAAATTAAAAATCCACCTAAGCAAACCCAGAAAGAAGAAAAACATATGGGCTTAGTAAGCACAAAACCACCAATAAAGAAGAGAAGAAACACATGATAACAAAATGAGCTCAGTTCAGAAAAATATGTGGACCAAGGAAATCACCAATAACACAACAAAAAACACAACAGAATGACAACAACAAATTCATACCTATCATTAATTACAATCAAAGTGAATAGACTAAATGCACCAGCCAAGATAAAAAGAGTGGCAGATTGGATAGAAAAATAAGACCCGTCAATATGCTGCCTATAAAACACCCACCTTAGACATAAAGATAAAAACAAATTAAAAATTAAGTGGTGGAATAAAATATTCCAA
This sequence comes from Orycteropus afer afer, assembly GCF_000298275.1. Taxonomy (NCBI): domain Eukaryota; kingdom Metazoa; phylum Chordata; class Mammalia; order Tubulidentata; family Orycteropodidae; genus Orycteropus; species Orycteropus afer. The sequence continues at coordinate 1,187,414 of NW_006921965.1, read as the reverse complement.
GCTACTGGTAACCAAAACAGAGCAGGAATGGCAATATTAATTTCTGATAAAATAGACTTCAAGGTGAAAAAATGGAATAAAGGACAAAATCCTAACTCACTGCTGTTGAGTCAAATCTGACTCATAGCAACCCCTCCTTGGGCTTATGAGGAAGTATCTCTATGGAAGTAGATTGCCTGGTCTTTCTTGCCAATAAGGGACAAAGAAGGACACTATATGATGTTAAAAGGGTCAACTGACCAAGAACACATTACTATAATAAAGTCTATGCACTCAATGAAAGTTCTCCAAAATACATGTAGCAAATATTAACTGAATTGAAAGGAAAAGCAGACAACTCAGCAACAGTAGTAGAAGAATTTAACACACCACTTTCAAGGAGGGACAAAACAACTAGAAAAAAACTCAACAAAGATACAGAAGAACTCAACAACACAATCAACCAACTAGACCTCATAGACATGCACAGAGCACTCCACCCAACAAAAGCACAATTCACATTTTTCTCCAGTGCACATTGATCATTCTCCAGGATATATCATATGTTAGGACATAAAACAAGCCTCAGTTAATTCAAAAATACTGAAATACTACAAAGCATCTTTTTGGACCACAGTACTATAAAGTTAGAAATCAATAATAGGAAGAGTAAGGGGAAAATATCAAACATGTGGAGGTTGAACAAACACTGCTCAAAAACTACTGGGTAACAGAAGAAATAAAGTGTGAAATAAAAAGAAAAAAATCCTAAAAACAAACAAGAATGAAGATATATCTTACCAAAACCTATAGGACTCAGCAAAAGCAGTACTCAAAGGTCAATTTATAGCAATAAATGCACATATCAAAAAAGAGGAAAGAAACAAAATCAACACTCTAACAACTCCAACAATTAGAAAAAAAGCAACAAAAGAAATCTACAGTATCCAGAAGTAAGGAAATAATAAAGATCATAGCAGAAATAAATGAAACAGAAAACAAAAAGACAACAGAGAGACTAAACAAAACAAGAAGCTGGTTCTTTGAAAAGATTAACCAAATTGACAAACCATTGGCAAATCTAACAAAAGAAAAGTAGGAGAAGATGCAAATAACAAAAAGGGCGACATCACAATGGAACCAACTGAAATAAAAAAAAAGATATTGACAGAAAATTATGAAGAACTGTACTCCAATAGATTCGAGAACCTAGAAGAGATGAACAAGTCTCTAGAAACATAAGACCTACCTAAACTATCCCAGCCAGAGATAGAAGACTTGAACAGACCCATAACAAAAGAAGAAATTGAGCAGGTCATAAAAAAACTTCCCACAAGAAGTCCTTGCTCAGATGGCTTCACTGGATAATTTTACCAAACATTCAGGGAAGAGTTAACACCTATACTGCTTAAACTATCCCAGATCATAGAAAAAAATGGAATATTACCAAATTCATTTTATGAAGCAAGCATAACACTGATACCAAAATCCTGGAAAGACACCACTAAAAAGGAAAAATACAGACCAATATCCCTCAAAAATCTTCAACAAAATCCTAGACAACAGAATCCAACAACATATCAGAAAAATAATACATCCTGACCACGTGGGATTCATACCTGATATGCAAAGTTAGTTCAACATCAGAAAAACAATCAATGTAATCCACCAAATACATAAAACAAAAGAAAAGAACCATACGATCACGTCAATTGACACAGAAAAGTCACTTGATAATATCCATCACCCATTCCTGTTCAGAACTCTCAGCAAAATAGGGATAGAAGGGAAATTCCTCAACATACTAAAGAACATATATGCAAACCCAACAGTCAACATTATTGTTAATGGAGAAAGACTCAAAGCATTCCCCCTACAAATGGGAATCAGACAAGGATGCTCTCTATCACCACTTCTATTTAACATTGTATTAGAAGTCTTAGCCAGGACAATAAGGCAAGAAAGAGAAATAAAATGCATCCAAATTGGCAAAGAGGAAGTAAAGCAATCTCTATTTGTGGATGACATGATCTTATACAAAGAAAACCCAAGAGACTCAGCAAAACAATTACTGGAACTAATAGAGAGGTTTAGCAAGTGACAGGATATAAGGTCAACATACAAAAATCAGTTGGATTCTTCTACATCAACAAAGAGGTCTCTGAAAAGGAAATAAGGAAGTCAATACCATTTACAATAGCTACTAAAAAGATAAAATATCTAGGAATAAATTTTAACAGAGACACAAAAGACCTATACAAAGAAAACTATAAAACACTAACATAAGAAACTACAAGGGATCTAGATAAATGAAAGAACCTGTCTTGTTCATGGATAGGAAGACTGAATATTATGAAAACGTTAATATTTCCCAAAGCAGTGTACATATTCAATGCAATCCTGATACAGATACCATCAGCATTTTTTAAGGATATGGAAAAACCAATTATTAACTTCATATGGAAAGGACAGAGATCTCAGATAAGGAAAACACTGCTGAAGAAGAAAAATAAAGTGGGAGGTCTCACACTCCTGGATCTCAAAACCTACTATTTAGCCACAGTAGTTAAAATAGTGTGGTACTATGATAGATAGATAGACCAATGGAACAGAATTGAAAACCCAGAAATAGAGCCATCCATCTAGGGACAGCTATCTTTGACAAAGAACCAAAACCCATTAAATGGGGGAGAGATAACCTCTTTAACAAATGGTGCTGGCAAAATTGGATATCTATTTGCAGAAAAATGAAACAAGACCCATACCACACACCATATACAAAAACAAACTGAAGCCGGACCAAAGAATTAAATGTAAAACCCAAAACTATAAAGTTCATCAAAGATAAAATAGAGGCAAATCTAGGGGCTCTAATTTACAGCATAAATAGACTATCAAGCATAACCCAGAATGCACAGGCAGTGGAAAAGAAGCTAGATGACTGGGACCTTTTAAAATATTCTTATGCACATCAAAAGACTTCTCCAAAAGGGTAAAAAGAGAACCTCCAGATTGGGAGAAAATATTTGCCTATGACATATCTGACAATAGATTACCTCTAAAATTTATAGAAAACTTCAACATCTCAATGCAAAAAAGACAAACAATCCAATTCAAAAATGGGTGAGGGACATGAACAGACCTTTCACTAAAGATGATATACTGGTGGCCAACAAACACATGAGGAAATGCTCACGATCATTAGCCATTAGAGAGATACAAAAAAAAAAAAAAAAAAAAAAAAAAAAAAAAAACAACCCACAATAATGAGATATTATCTCACCCCAGCAATGATAGCCAAGTTTAACCAAACAGAAATTAACAAATGGTGGTGAGGATGTAGAGAGATTGGAATTCTCATACACTGCTAGTGGATTGGAAAATGGTACAACCATTGTGGAAAATGGTATGGCATTTCCTTAAAAAACTGAACATAGAAATACCATTTGAACCAGAAATTCCATTACTAGGAATACAGCCTAAAGAGTTGAGAGACAGGACATGAACAGACATGCACACCCATGTTCATTGCGACACAATTCACTATAGCAGAGAGATGGAAAGAACTAAATCTGTGAACAGATGAATGGATGACCAAATTATGGTACATTCATACAATTGAATACTCCAAAAAGAAAACCAAACCCTCTGCCATAGAGTTGGTTCCAACTCATAGTGACCCCTCCTTTGGTTTCTGAGACATTATCTCTAGGAAGTAGATTGTCTAGCCTTCCTTCTGAGGGATGGCTGGTGGGTTTGACCGCCAACCTTATGGTTAGCAGTCAAATGCCTTAGGCACTACTGTCAGAGCTCCCAATGTGATAATATGCTACATTAAAGAATAATGAAGAATATATGAATCATCTCACAATGTGTATGAATCTAGAGGACATTATACTGAGTAAAATAAGTTAATCACAGAAAGACAAACATTGTATGAGCCCGTTATCGTAAAAAGTTAAGGAAGTGTTTGCTTAGGGTAAGGAACTCATTTTGTAGGTTACCAGGGATGAGAGGGGAGGTGAGTGGAAATTTCAGACTAGCTGGGGACCACATGCTGATCGGGTAAGGGAAGGGATGGTATGGAAAGAGTCTGTGACCAGCATGATAACATTGGGGAAAGGGAGGACACTGAAACATCCACACAAGGTATAGACAACAGAGGCGAATACTAGTATATGCACAATACTGCATTATCACTAACACCAAACACCAGGCTACAGATAAATTCATAGACAACTGAGAAGATCAGATGGTTCTTGGTGAACAGGAATGTACCCAAGACCAATGATAAATTTAGCTGAAGATAATATTGTATAGATACTAGAGATGCAAAATTATTACAGAAGCAACAGAAGACAGACTTGGAGTAATCCCCTAGAGACAGCCAAGCACCTTTGGAGAGAGAACTACCAGGCCTGCCGACTCAGGACCATAGTATTGGGGGACACCAGGATCAATTGGCACAACATAGTACATAAAATCTTGTTCTACAACCCACTTTGGTGAGTAGTGACTGGGGTCTTAAAGGTTTTTGAGTGGCCACTCCTCAGAAGGAAGATTAGGCAACCTACTTCTGTAGTGACACTGTCCTTGGAAACCTAAGGAGGGGACACTATGTTTCAGATCCAACTTGACAGCAGTGAGGTTTTTTTTTTTTTTTTTTTTTTTTATCTAAGATGCAGCTAATGGTCTCCTTTCATATGAAGTGAATAAGAGTGAAGAAGAGTAAAGGCATTTGGAAACATTTAGTCCAAGAATATGATGGGCTTCAAGATCAGAAGAACTATATGGTGCTGACTACCAATGCCAACCACCAGGATCAAAAACTGGATCAAAACTGGAGATCATGGATAGAGTGGGAGGAAAAATGTGGGAAAAAACTAAAAAATACAATAATGACCAGAACTACTGGTCAGATGGAGTCTAGTGGGGTCCCCAAGACTATGGCCCCGGGATACCCTTCAGGCCTGGGATAGGACTTACTTCCAAGGACTGACCCAGAGCCCAACAGTAGAAGACTTATATGCAGAACACTCAACTCAGAGTGATGCAGCCACCTACTCTATGGAGATACACCCATTGGAGCAATAGGACATGGGGTACCAGAGCAGCAGCATCCACATGGAGGGAAAGCTGGACAAACCAGAGTGCATATTTAAGAAGGGCAGGGCGGCATCACAGGGAAGGGAGGGGAAGAGAGTGGGCTAGGGTTGGAGATGGTAATTGGGGCATGAAATCAAATGTATGGGAACTGTTGAATGTAAAACAAATTTTGCTCTCTAAATTTGCACCCAAAGCACAATTTAAAAAAAAAAAAATTACAGCCTTGGCGACCCAATAGGGTACTTCTGCTCTGTTGACAGGGTCTTTATGAGTAGGAATCAACATTATGGTAAGAAATTTACCTTTTGGTGGTGGTGGTACGTGTGTGTGTGTGTGTGTGTGTGGCAATTAGTAAGGGCTGGGAGTGGATGCCAAATGTCAAATCACCTAGGAGTACCTAATAAATAGGAAATAGGAAAACGAAAAAGGATGACTTCAAAATGTCCAATAGATAAACAAAACAAAATATTTAAAAAGAGGTTAACAGTAATGTGACAGAGGAGGTGGGATGAGGAGATAGAGAAGGGGAAAGGAAGGTGTGGCACTACCTTCAGTGAGCAGACAGGTGCCCCATACACACATCACCACAACCTCTGCCACTGCCAAGAGGCAAGGGAAACAGTAAAGCACTTAGAACAGTGCACAACACTGAGGTGTTCAATGAGCATTAACCATTCATTCATTCATATAATAAACACTGAAACTGAACTGTGCCCTGAAGGAAAGGAATGACCACAATAATAAGATAAAATTGCTACTATTACTACCACTACATATAACACTAGCCACAACTCTGGTTGCCAGGGGTCTAACAGTAATACAAAAAAAGAAAAAAAAAAATCATTGGCTTTGTGAAGTCTGAGTCTTAATGATGGCAAACAAACCATAAACCTGATGAATACGTAAATTTATGTAAGATGTTGGAAGGAGAAATGCTCTGGAGAAAAGAGGAGAGACTAAGGGGATTGGGAAGGCTGTGGGGCAGCTTTTCAAGTTTTAAACGGAGTGCCCAGTAGGGTAGGCCCAGTGAGAAGGTGACTTGTTGAAGGCAGAAGGCGAGGGAGTGAGCCTTGTGGCTATCTGACGGAAGAGTGTTCAGCCAGTGAAAACCCTTTGCCTCACAATAGTAAGATGTGCCACCATCATGGGGATGGTGTGGGACCAGACAGTATCTTGTTCAGTGGTGCATGGTGTTGCCATTTGTCAAGGGCTGACTCTGGGGCAGTGAAAAACAATTCTTGTTTTGGCCATCACCTTTCTTCCAGGTTTGTTTCAGGTTCATCTTTCCAGTCTGCCCCACATCTTTCCAGCTTGGCTTCCCCAGTTACACTAAATGCCTGTTCTCCTTTTTACCTAGGCTCCCTTTGGGGTTCCTGGGTGGTACACTCAGTTAAGTTCTTGGCTATTAACTGAAGGGTTGAAGATTCAAATCTACCCAGAGGCACCTTGGAAGAACGGACTGGAGATCTCCTTCTGAAAGATCACAGTCGCTGAAAACCCTGTGGGGTCCGCTTCTGCTCTGACACCATGGGGTCGCCGTGAGTCAGAACCAACTCGAGGGCAACTGTATTCTTTTTTTTGGCCTTAGATTACTATTCGCAGTTCAGCAAGCAGGGAAGCTTTCTATCTGTTAGATGTTTTATTAAAGAGGAAATTATAATTTTTTTCTGGATATAATTATTGTTAAAAAAAAAAAAAAAACCAAGACATTAGATGAATAAGTGGGAAGGAAAATTGCTGATTAAATCATTTAGTGCTTATCCTCTGCCCACCATTAAGAATATTGTAGATACTGCCAGACTCTTTTCTGTGCTTATGTATTTTATACACACACACACACATACATACACACACTTTTTTTTTTTTTTAACTTTATCTGGATGTTTAGTACTGAATACTAGGCTAGGTAAACATTTGTTGTTTTAATGATAAAACATTTTTGTTAGAGTTATTAAATAATTGGAATTGTTGTTATGTGCTATCGAGTCAGACCCGACTCATAGCGACCCCCTCCTTGGGTTTCCGAGGCAGTATCACTATGGAAGTAGATTGCCCAACCTTCCTTCCGAGGAGTGGCTGGTGGGTTTGAACCGCCAGCCTTCTGGTTAGCAGTGAAGTGCCTTAGGCACTATGCTACCAGAGCTCCTAATGATTGGAATATAAATCTTAAATAAGTGGCAATTGAGTCTGTTAATGTGATTAGCGACTACAAAGCAAGACCTTCCAGAAAATGTTGAAGTTTAGTCTAAACTAATTCTAACGTGTAGCTTTAAGCATATTTCAGAAGTTCTTCACAAATAAAAAAAATAAAGAAGCCGAATTTAACTACCTGAGCCTCAGAACAAGACTCTTCTGTAAGACTGCTGTGGGAGGTTTCCTTGGCCCTCTCAATGTAGTTACTGTCTAATGATATGTTAGTCCTAAAATAGTTTGGTTTGGCTTTTGCTTTGTTCGGAAGCTTTGCATGAGTGTGTCTTTGGAAGGAGACATTTAGATGTAGGAGCTTATCTTTTTAAGGCTGAGTATCTAGATCTCCACAAAGACTGGAGCTTATAACCACGGGCTCTTTGGGTGTCAGTTAACAGATACATTAGGGTAGGTAGGTTATGAATCTAGTGATGGGAGATGGCATTTATCCAGGCAATTCTGGAATCCTTATGATATGAAAAACTAATGCTTCTTTCATATACCAATAATCTGCAATTGCCAATATGAGCAGCGTTGCGTGATAAACAAAAGGGAAAAGATTTTTTTCCAAATAATTTCTCATATGTAAAATCCAAATGGAAGCCTGGTATTGACAGCATATGAGGCTAACATCCTCTCCAATAATAAGTTCCAATAAGACTATGAAAATTTAATGGCAATTATTATTGGTTGAGTGAAGCAGGAAGGGGTCAGGATAGTTCAACAGGGATGAGACATACCCCACAAGTAGAAAAATGAATAAGCAATTAATAATCATTACGTTAACCAACACAGGAATATTAAGGGTGAAAGAAATTCCCTAGTATTTCTTTCCAAGAATTCGCTCACTGTATGTGTATGTCCCTTGTATGCTGCAGTTAATGAATTTAAATCTCTATAACATTCTTAATACTAACTCTGGTATTTCTTGTTTGGTTTTGTTTCACACTAAAATCATTGTTTCAGTGAGATGAACACTTTTTATTAAATTGAAAGGAAGAGAGAAAAAGATTTTTTATGCAGAAACATATGCATCAGAAAGTGAAAATCAGAAGTAGAACAAAACCTTGTAGACAGTAATAATCCAGGGTAAGACAAAACTCTGCGGTCACACTGTAATTTTCTCCTAACTCATTAAAAACATATTTTTGTGACATAAGCTCAAAATCATAAAGAAATATAATTACCTTTATTCTTTTTTTTCTGCATTTCAGTCACAAAAATTTCTTTTACTTTTTGGTATAAAGACTCTTTATCTATGTCAGCATTGACTTTTATCAAAATATTTTCCGGCTCTGAAAACCATTGCTCCAAGAAGGGCCAGTTGTCCAAGAAGCCTATGATTCTGTAAAATCAAAATATGTATTATATGAGTATCACATATGACTGAAACATTGGAATGACATTAACCCATTAACCATGGTTCATGTGCACAACTAAACAGGAGATTGTCAAAATAGCTGAATTTAACAAAGCAACTTTAGGAAACCTATAGGCAATGAGTTATCACTCACTTTAAATTCAAGAAGAAATATTTAATGCCATCAACACACAATCTTTTGAGAAATATGAGAGTAAAAGAATATATAAAGATACCACAATTTCAGGAAAACATTAATGTAAGGTGAGTTTCTTTAAGAGAAGATCTAAGCAAACATGATGGAGTGACGCCACCAGTGCTCACAGTAAAATAACTCTGAGAGATCTCCTGATGGGTAACTGCAGCCTTATCTGCCATCTATCATCCACTTTTTCTTCTTAAGGTAGAAATTGAAAAGATCTTTGAGTAAGAATATATGGCTCAGACTTACTATGTTTATTCAAAAGTATTGTTGGAATGATTCTTGAACCTTTTTTTTTTTTTTTAATTCCTTGAGAGTAGGCAGCCTAAACACAGCTCAAATGATTCTTCCCTTGCTCACTTCATATTTTTAGACTTCTCCTCATGGTTCATGAAATTGTCTAATTTTGTCTAAATCTTCTTATCCATTGGGTGAATAGCATACATACAAGAACATGAATTAAACTTCATTGTAACAAAATAGAAATGGTTTTAGAACTAACTAAGCCTTGCAGTCTGATACTTGTTGTTATTGTGTGCAGTCAAGTTGATTCCAACTTATGGTGACCCTATACAACACAGTAGACATCCCCATAGGATTTTCTAGGCTGTATTTTTTATAGGAGCAGATGGCCAGGTGTTTTTCTCATGGAGCCAGTGTGGGTTTGAACTGCTGACATTTCTATTAGCAGCTGTTCTTAACAATTGCACCACCAGGGCTCCTAGTCTATGTATAAATCCATTCCCACTGAGTTGATTCTGACTCATAGTGACTAGAGCTGAATTGATTTGTAGGGTTTGCAAGGCTATGATCTTTACAGAAGCAAGTCGCCAAATCTTTCTCCAGTGGAGCAGCTGGTGGGTTTGAAATATTGACCTTTTTGGTTAGCAGCTGAGTGCTTAACCACTTTGGAATCCCATGGTCCTCACTTATAATTATTTTGTTAAATAAGAATTACGTAAGAATTTGTAAGTTAATGCAACCATGAATAGCAGTTTGCTTGATGATTTAATTTCCCCCTCCACTGCATAATGACTTGTTCTCTGAATCCAAGTTAGCACATAAATATTTCACTTGATATCAAAACTCAGTAGTTTTGTTTTACCTGTAAAAGAAGACTGCTAGGAAATATGTCTCTTTTTTTTCTAGTTCTGATGATTTCTAAGTGACTAATAGTCAGTCTGTTCAAAGGACAAGAAACAAGAAGCAGACATTTAGATTCCAACTAACCTGTGTTGTATCTGGTCTTTTAAAATCTGGTTCTCATCTTGATCTTTGTTTTCAGCTGCTACATGTAGACTGATGTCTTCAGGAGAAGTTTTACATAAAAATGCTTCAGCTAAGGTATGAAAATTACTTAATCAGATAATTTGTTAAACCAGTCAAAGTCACTAATAACTGCCAAAATGTGCTGTTGCAAGAATGCCACAAAGTCCTATCTTTGATCCAATATTATTTAAAACTTTTAACAACATGGTGAAAGAGTATACTTTTGGGATCAGAATTCAAACTTTCCTTGACAATTGTGGAAAGCATGGTCTAATGCAACATTATTCAGAAGCTGTAGTTTCAGTGCAGAGGATCCTAGGATTGGTTATGAACAGATGAGAATGAAAACTCATGGGTCATCAGGAATACCAAGCTTGGAAAAAATTAGCAAAATCAACAGTGTTGTAAAAAATAAAGAATGAATTAACAGGGCAGCCCTAATGTAAAATAACCATAGTTAATAGTTAATTGCCATAAAATACAATAACTTACTTTTGTTTCCAGCTTTTATGGTCTCTTCATACAATACACATAAAGGAGTTGAATACAAGAGCACAAAGACAAAAAAACAAAAAACAAAACAAAACAAAAAAACAATCTCAGTGGCTCTGACTGGGTCTTATTCTGGATTAATGGTACAAAGTTCAGAAAATTATGAACTTAGAATAAATGGAAAATCAGAAGATGGCAGACTAGGCAGAAAGACTGCACAGACCCTCTTCAACAAAGGAAAGGGAAACCAATTAACACAGACACAGAAGATGATCCTGGACCCTTGTGCCTTGAAGGGAAGGATATAGAAGTGGACTAAACCCCAATTAGCAGAGGAATTTGTGTGAAAATACCAAAAAGGGGGACAGATGGAGCAGTGGTCTGGCAGCGATCTTGTACAATCCTGATGGCACACCAGCTTGGAGATTCCCGAGTGGTGGTAGGACCTAAGAATTAACCAAAAAATCAGCCCTGCTAGGCAGGGACTGCATGGAGGACTGTGCATGGTGGCTGGGGAATAAACGGAGAACGTGAAGAGAAAGGTGGGCTGAGCTGTGGACTTTTGCCAGTCTGGAGATGCTGCCATTTTGAAGCTTTAAAAGCGGCTTGACTATTTTGGATATTTAAAGAGACAGCACTCTAGCAGATTCCTGGGGCTTAAGAACATGTTCTGCTTTCCAGCAACCCCAAGGACACTCCAGACCCACAAGACTGAAAAGTTTTTTGATAGTTATTCAATTATAATTTGTGTCTAAATGAGTGGGAGACAACAGTCCCCATAAGACACAACTACACCCACACCTCCTGCAACTTCACCTACTGAGCGACAGCCACTTCCTCCCTCTCCACCAATGGGCCAACGATGAAAAAACACCAAGAAGAGCCTGAATCACCCTTGGCTGCTCTTCACAAACAGTTAACAGAGATATAAATACAACAATGCCATGATGCGTCAGAGACAACAGACCATCAGAGCCCACACAAAGAAACAGGATAAAGTGGTAGAACAAGGGAACAGGATACAGACCCAGAATACATCCCTGAGGAAGAAGCAGCATTGGAACTCTATGATAAGGAATGCAAAAGAATTATCTTTAGGTGTTTTCAAAGGATTGAGAGAGAGACCAAAGAAAACAGAAAAAATATTACAAGAATTTTGGAAGAAAATACAAGAACAAAATGACAAAATAAATGAAAAATTACAAATGATTCTAAATCTACAGATAGAAATCCAGAAGATTAATACTAAATTGTCAGAAATAGATAACACATTGGAAGGGCAAAGGAG
>NW_006921965.1:1157558-1168531 GCF_000298275.1 Orycteropus afer afer | reverse complement strand
GGATTAATAGTGTTCTGGAAAATGAAGGACTCTCACAGGGTTCAGTAATCAGTTGTTCTCCATCTACATTCATGACAGAACAAGAGGATATGAATTTAGAATACAGAATAATACTTTTATGTTATTCATGAAACCCAAGGATGATTGACATTAGAATGGGTGATTGAAGAAGACTGTGGAAGCTCTTCTTGGGAGATGCTATCATGTACTACCTGAGGGTCATATCTCACATTGGTCAAAGACTTCAGCACATGGTCTAGCATTCCTCCCACCCCAAAACCTGCCCAGGCATCTGCCTATTCCTCTTCTCCCTACTTCTGCACTCACTCCCATGGTTACATGCTGATTTTGTGATCATCCTGAGAGTGCCTATCTCTGAAACCCTAATGATCTATACTTACCTCATATTCTTGTCCTCCCACCACTCCCATACAGCCAATGAATCTCTTCAACATCATTCAGTTCTTAAATTCTGACCTTTTCTCTAAATTTGCCTGACTTCATTTTATTTTGTAGCAAATGTAAATTGTATAGTTGAACACTTCAATTTCTCTCCCTACCCAACAAAATCAATTTCTTTGTCTCCTTGTCCTTCTGCAGCACCTGCAACAGCCTGGAAAATGATCATCTTAGATGAATGTATTTATCTCTTTTCTCTAAGATTACACTTGCACTGGTTGTTGTTGTTGTTGTTGTTATGTGCCTTTGAGTCGGACCCGACTCATAGCGACCCATCCTTGGGTTTCCGAGGCAGTATCACTATGGAAGTAGATTGCCCTATCTTCCTTGCAAGGAGTGGCTGGAGGGTTTGAACCACCAGCCTTCTGGTTAGCAGTCAAGTGCCTTAGGCACTATGCTACCAGTGCTCCCACTTGTACTGGTAGGTATCTTTAAAGTAAAATAGATAACCTTGTGACTTATAATCTCACTAGTTCCCTGGCTGAAAAATCAACTGAATGTTTAGCTCCATATATGCTCCCTTTCTTAAAAATAAAGAAGTAAATAAATAAAAATGAAAGAAATTTTAAGACATCCTCTCACCATGGCTCTTTCCTTTCTTCCATAGCCAAGTTTCTTACACACTATCTCCACTAAGTCTTCACTACTTCACCTCCCATTCATGCCTCAGTCCACTGTAGTGCATCCTTCCCCCATCACTACATTGAAACAGCTTTCATTCCATTCACCAAAACTCCAAAGCCAATGGGCACGTTTCAATCCTTACCTTACTCGGTTCTCTGTAGCATTTAGAGCTAAAATTTAGCACACAATTCTTAAGAGTTTTTATACATACTATGTTGTTTTATGCTCACAACAAAACATGCAAAGTAGAATTGAGATTCTATAACTTTGTCCAGATCACACAACTCATAAATGATAGAGAAGGGATTTGATTCCACTCTTGACTCCAGACTCTACAATTCTTTTCAATTTTAAAACTTTTTATTGAATTTTACCTGCCAAAAAGTATGCAGGTGCAGTTCTTTGAATCCACAAACTAAAATAGCCAGCACTCAGATCCCAAAACAAACATGCTTAGCCCAGGAATCCTCTCACAAGGGAAGCCTCCAGAGCCCGAGCTCTCTGAATCTCACCGTTATGACCATTTCTGCTCCCTCTCAGGCTAGTGATGCCCCAGTGCATTGAATAAAAAGCAGTGGCAGCCACTTCCTCTTCCATCCGGACAGTCTTTTACCCCCACATTGGACAGTTTTCCCTCCCTGTAGGTTACTCTTGTCTCTTGCCTTTAGGCTTTAGTCTAGACCATTCCTCTCTGCTGGACTGATGTTCATCTTTGCAACCAGCCTTGCATGGATGCAATGTGGTTCTCTGCCACATTGCTATCTAGGGCTCTTCATGGGTCCCTGGTATGGCAGGGTAGATGCTGCCCCCCCATCCCCCACCGCACACACAGTTGCTAGGCTCCCATAACTTGGCCTGGCTGTAGAACTCCAATAAAGTCTGAAATCTTAGCATGGTGAAGCAGCTGGGCCTGCATACTCTCCAGGTTCATTTCTACCACTCCTCCATACCTTGATTCCCTGAGCCCTACTGAAGCATTTTGTGTTCTCCAGATGTGCCATTTGGATTCACCTCCTGTCTTAGTTCTCTAGTGCTGATATAACAAACACACCACAAGTGGATGACTTTAACAAAAAGGAATTTATTCTTTTACAATTTAGGAGGCTAGAAGTCCAAATTCGGAGTGACAGCTCTAAGGGCTGGGTGAAGGCTCCTCGACCTTGAGCTTTAGATCTGCTCTTGTTACAGGCTGCAGCTAGAGGTGTCTCCTAACTCAGGCAGCTGCTGGCTGCTGAGGTTGACAAGCCCAAAGTTGGGTGGTAAAATGGTACAATCCCAAGATCAGCAGGCAACTCAGCAGGAATTGGAGTTCAAGTTCAGGAACTGGAGAAGACTTGCCAAGTTCAGGACCCAGAATGTGCCAAAAAGCTAGAAACCTTTCTCCATACATACTGCAAGCAGCCCACATCCTGAAGGCAACTTCCTTTCCACTGATTAACGTCTTACAGCAGATTCCACAATGGAGTTGATTACAACCTTATCATGGGGAGTAGATTCATCCAGCTGCCAAATCATTCAAAACCACAGCCCAGCCAAGTTGACAAACAATCTTAACTACCACAAGTTCCAAACCATGAAAAGGTTTTTCTTTCTCTCATCCTGCCTTTCTCAACCCGGCTGACCTCTTCTTGTGCTGAGCATACCTATTATAGCACATAACAGACTGTATTATAATCATCAGCTTACTTCTGCTTATCTTCACACTATACTGTAATTACTTCAGGATGGGCACTTGCTCTTCATTTTTGTATTATCAGTGTCCAGCATAGTATATATGCTAAGAAAATATTTAGCAGTGGTGCTATCATTCTGTTCCAATGCTGTCCAGCAGAACTTTCTGCTATGATGCAAGCGTTCTGTATCTAGGGTATATTCTACACACTAGGATAGCCACTTGTCTCATGAAATGCAGCCAGTGTGACTGAGGAACTAAATTTTTAATTTATTTAATTTTAATTTCTATACCTGTATGCAACTCATGGCTACTATATTGAACAGCGCAACTCTATACTGTAATTATTTGTTTCCTTATTTGCAATTTCTTTGAAGACAGTGTTCATTTCTTCTATATCACTCTGCATTAGTGCCTAGTATAGTGTCTGACACTTAGCAAGCATGGCCAAATATAGGAATACATGGATGAACCAGATATTTCAGAAGGATAGCTTCATCTACCCAAAATAAGTAGAGTCTTGCTTAAGATGAGGAGAGTAAATTGGCAAATGACCTTTCAAGGGCCATTGTAATCTTATATCCTAAGAAAAAAAAAAAGTAAGACATGAAAGAGACCTTTTCTTAAGTTAAAATCCTTGAATATGAAAGTGGTAGCTCGATTTTCAAAGTTGTGGACATCTTTAAAATTTAGAGTACTCAGTTTTAAACAAAAGTAAGAACTATAAAATTAATGACCTCATACTACTTCTACTTTCTAAGGCTCAGATTGCCCTAATCCAGTATTTGATTCAATGGACCTCAAACCAGGAAATGTACAATCGTATCATAAATATATGACAACAAGGAAAAAAAAATCACATTGTGCTTTAAGGCCCATTTCTGAAGGGAGATGAATACAATTATTTAGGTATATGTGTGTGAAAACAGGACAAAAGATAAATTCTCCCTGGAGTAGTAGAGAAAGGATATTTTTTAAGCTCACTCTAGAATTATCAAGGGTCTAGAATGAAGAAATTAAACTGCTTAGATCTTTGTTATTGTTGGGTGTCGCCAAGTCAGTTTCAACCCATAGTAACCCTATGTATTATAGAGTAGAACTGTTCCATGGGGTTTTCTTGGCTGTAATTTTAATGGAAGCAGATGGCCAGGTCTTTCTCCTGAGGAGTTGCTGGGTGGATTCAGACCAACCTTTTGATTAGCGGATGAGGACTTAGCATTTGTACCACCAGGTCCCCTTATTTAGCTGCAAAGATCAGCTTTATCGCATTTTCCAGAATCATTCATCATGCCATTTTTATAGAGAATTGAGAGAACTCAAACTGGATTGAGTTGGTTTTCCTAAAATATGCTTACTAATTAATTTCCTTACATTTTTAAAACATGCTACAACATGCTTTATATGTAGTCTCAAACCAAAAAAACCAAACTCACTGCCATTGAGTTGGATCCGACTCATAGTGACATTCCCCTCCTTGGGTTTCTGATGTTGTATCACTATGGAAGTAGACTGCCCAACCTTCCCTTTTAGGGTTATAACAACCATATTTCAGGAAACATCTTGCCCATGGTTTACACTAACTTGTCATATCCAGTTTCAAATTAGATTGGTCTTGACAATCAATGCCCTATTCTATAACCAGATGGCCACAGATTGACCGTATTCTTAGCCAATCCTCCACTATACCCATAACAGGAATGGGAGACTGGCCGAATAAGCAGAATCATCATCAATATCAGCACGACTTCTACTCCCTTGTATGGAGATAAAGTCTTTCCTTTGTGATTTGATAGACACAATTCAGTTTAAACAACAGGGCTCAATGGGTTAAGTAATATCTAGCAGTTCTGTCATTTCTACCAAGTCAACTACTCATGCTTTAAATTCCCACCTATAAGTAAAAAGATAGGGCTAAATAATCACTTAGGTGTCTTTTAGCTGTTAGCATTATTGCATTAGTGTTAGTAACAGAAATAATAAAGTAATGCTGTCATTTGTGAAAGGTTAGTTTCTTTTTTAAGGGGGAAATTATGAATCTCAAATAAAAATAAAATGAGCACATGTCAAAGACATTGCTTAACACTTCAGTAATGAGGGAGCCAGTAAGATGTTACATCCAGTTCAAATGAGAATCTGAATAATAGACACATTTACAAGCAATAAAGAATGCTAAAGTGAATCTGGTAATACATGAAAAATTGATTATTATTTATAAAGCAATATAATATTTGGAAATATCATATCTACAAGGTGGAACCAGGAGCTCTGGTAGTGTAGTGCCTAAGGCACTTGACTGCTAACCAGAAGGCTGGAGGTTCAAACCCACCAACCACTCCTCGGAAGGAAGGTTGGGCAATCCTACTTCTGTAGTGATACTGCCTCGGAAACCCAAGGAGGGGTCGCTATGAGTCGGGTCCAACTCGATGGCACATAACAACAACAACAACACAAGGTGGAACCACCACCTGTCTGTCAGTTTGTCGTATTGTGGTGGCTTGCATATTCCTGTGATGCTGGAAGCTATGTCACCAGTATTTCAAATACCAGCAGGGTCATCCACAGTAGACAAGTTTCAGTGGAGCTTCCAGACTAAGACAAACTGGACAGAAGGAATGAGCCATCATTTCTGAAAAAATTGGCCACTGAATACTTATGAATAGCAGTGAAACACTGTCTGATATATTACTGGAAAGCTTTATGAATAGCAATGAAACATTATCTGACATAGTGCTGGAAGATAAGCCCCTCAGGTTGAAAAGCCTTCAAAATATGACTGGGGAAGCACTGCCTCCTCAAGGTAGAGTCAACCTTAATGATGTGGATGGAGTAAAGCTTCCAGGACCTTCATTTGTTGATGTGGCACAACACAAAATTAAAAGAAACAGCTGAAAATATGCATTAATAATCAGAATTCATGAGACATGAAGCTAGGAAAGTTAAAATTTCTCAAAAGTAAAATGGAGCATGTAAAGATTGATATCCTAAAACTTAGTGAGCTGAAATGAAATGATATTGGTGGTTTTGAATGAGACAATGGTCTGGTCTACTGTGCTGGGAATAACAAACTGAAGAGGAATGGTGTTGCATTCATTGTCGAAAAGGAACACTGCAAGATCTATCCTGAAACACAATGCTGTCAGTGATGGGATAAAATGTGTAGGCTTACAAGGAAGTCCACTTAATACTACAATTTTTCAAATTAACACAAAACACTAAAGCCAAAGATGAAGAAACTGAAGATTGTTTTTAACACCTTCTGCAGTCTGAAATTGACCAAACATGCAATCAAGATTTATTGATAAATACTGATGATTGGAATGCAAAAGTTGGAAACCAAGAAGATGCATCCACTGTTGGAAAACATAGCCTTGGTGAAAGAAATGATATATGATAGAATATTGCAAGACCAATGACTTATTCATTGCAAATGACTTTTTCAACAACATAAATGGTGACTATACACATTGTTGTTGTTGTTGTTGTTGTTATGTGCCGTCGAGTCGGCCCCGACTCATAGCGACCCCTCCTTGGGTTTCCGAGGCAGTATCACTACAGAAGTAGGATTGCCCAACCTTCCTTCCGAGGAGTGGCTGGTGGGTTTGAACCGCCAGCCTTCTGGTTAGCAGTCAAGTGCTTTTAGCCACTATGCTACCAGAGCTCCTAAATGCTAAATGGAATATACAGGAATCAAATTGACTACATCTGTGGAAAGAGGTGATAAGGAAACTGAATACCATCATCAGAACAAGGCCAGGAGCTGACTGTGGAACAGGCCATCAATTGCTCATCTGCAAGTTCAAGTTGAAGCTGAAGAAAATTAAAACAAGAGCCAAGTATGACTTTGAATGTATCCCACCTGAATTTACAGACCATGTAAAAAATAGATTTGATGTGTTGAACACCAGTGACCAAAGGCCAGACAAGTTGTGGGATGAAATCAAGAACACCATATATGAAGAAAGCAAAAGGTCACTAAAAAGACAGGAAAGGAAGTAAAAACCAAAATGGATGTTAGAAGAGACTCTGAAACTTGCTGTTGAATGTAGAGTAGCTAAAGTGAATAGAGGAAATTATGGAATAAAAGAGCTGAATAGAAGATTTCAAAGAGCAGCTCTAGAAGACAAGGTAAAGTATGATAATGAAATGTGTGGAGACCTGGAGTTAGAAAACCCAAAGAGAAGAAAACACTTGGTATTTCTCAAGCTAAAAGAACTGAAAAAAAAAATTCAAGCCTCGAGGTGTAATGTTGAAGGATTCTATAAGCAAAATATTGAATGATACAGGAAGCATCAAAAGAATATGGAAGAAATACAGAATACTGTACCAAAAAGAATTGGTTGATGCTCAACCATTTCAAGAGGTAGCATATGATCAAGGACCGATGGTATCAAAAGAAGAAATCCAAGCTGCAATGAAAGAACTGGCATAAAACAAGGCTATAGAAATTGACGGAATAACCAGTAAGACATTTCAACAAATGGATGCAGGGCTGTAGGTGCTCACTTGTTTATGCCACGGAATTTGGAAGACAGCTACCCAGCTAACTGACTGGGCAAGATCCATAATTGTGCCCATTCCAAAGAAAGGAGCTGCAACAGAATGTGGAAATTATCAAACAATATTATTAATATCACATGCAAGTAAAATTCTGCTGAATAAAATTAAAAAATAGTTGTAGAAGTATATTCACAGGGAACTGCCAGAAATTCAAGCCAGATTCTGAAGGGGTCATGAAACCAGGGAAATCACTGCTGATGTCATATGGATCTTGGGTGAAGGCCAAGAATACCAGAAAGATGTTTACCTGCATGTTATTGACTATGCAAATGCATTCAGTTGTGTTGATCATAACAAATTATGGATAACATTGAGAAGAAGTGGAATTCCAGAACACTTAATTGTGCTCATGAGGAAGCAGTACATATACTAAGAGGTACTCATTCAAACAGAACAAGGGAATAGTGCATGATTTAAAAGAAGAAAAGGTGTCATCATGTTGTATCCTTTCACCATACTTATTCAATCTGTATGCCGAGCAAACAATCTGAGAAGCTGGACTATATGGAGAAGAACGTGGCATCAGGATTGGAGGAAGACTCATGAACAACTTGTGATATGCAGATGACACAACCTTGCTTGGTGAAAGTGAAGATGACCTGAAGCACTCACTGATGAGGATAAAAGACTACAGCCTTCAGTATGGATTACATCTTGACATAAAGAAAATAAAAATCCTCTCAATGGACCAATAAGCAAGAGGAAAGTAAAAGGAGGAAAGACTGAAGTTGTCAAGGATTTCATTCTACTTAGAACCATACTCAATGCCCATGGAAGCAGCAGTCAAGAAATCAGAAGGTGTATGGCACTGGTCAAAACTGCTGCAAAAAACCTCTTTAAAGTGTTAAAGAGCAATGATGACACTACAAACACTAAGGTGCACTTGACCGTAGCCATGGTATTTTCAATAGGCTCATATGCCTGTGTAAGCTGGACAATGAATAAGGAATATTGATGAAGAATTGATGCACTTGAAATGTGTTATTAGCAAAAAATACTGAAAATACCATGATTGCCAGATGAAGGAACCAATCTGTCCTGGAAGAAGTACAGCCAGAATACTCCTTAGAAGTGAGAATGACCAGAATTCATCTCACATACTTTGGTCATGTTGTCAGAAGGGATCAATCCCTGGAGAAGAATGTGATGCTTGGTAAAGTAGAGGGTCAAAGAAAAAGGGTAAAACCCTTATTGTTGTTGTTATGTGCTGTCAAGTCAGCCCCGACTCATAGCAACCCCTCCTTGGTAGTATCACTACAGAAGTAGGATTGCCCATCCTTCCTTCCGAGCAGTGACTGGTGGCTTTGAACCGCCAGCCTTCTGGTTAGCAGTCAAGTGCCTTAGACACTATGCTACCAGAGCTCCTAAGACCCTTAATGAGATGAATTTATACAGTGACTGTAATGATAGGTTCAAGCATAGCAATGATTGTGAGGATGACACAGGACCATGCAGAGTTTTGTTCTATTGTACATAGGCTCTCTATGAGTTGGAAGTGACATGAAGGCACTTAAAAACAATAGCCAAGGTGGAATTTAATTTTATCACAAATGAACAGAAGTAGTTTGTATTTCTATGGAGTAGAATCATCTCTATTAATATCAGTTTCCTACAGTTCACAGAGTTGCAGAAAAGCTAAGTCAAAGCCAATGAAAGGCTTGGACTCCTGTAGAATCAGACAACCATGAAGGGTTCATCAGACAATACTGTGCCTTCCACTGAAAGGATGTTAGGCAATGTTTTGTTCGTTTCAAAGTTTTTGATAATTGTTCCTGATGTATTCACTTTATTTTTATGCACCAGGTTCTATGCTAACACATATTTCAGTTAATCCCCATTACAATACAATGAGGCAACCTAGTACAGTGATTGTGAAACTAAGGCTTAGAATAATGAACTAACTTTCCTAAGGTCAACAGTACATGATTTCAACCACAGGTATTTGATTTGTAGAATAAATAAACACTTTCATTTTAAGGATGAAATGTTGTTAAATAAACCATGAATTTAAGAGTTTTCCCAAGAATATTAAACCCTACCTTGTGAGAATGTCAGGCTACTGATACCTGCCCCTCAGAGTTAATATCTGTTGCAGTTGAGTCAATTCCAAATCACAAAAACCCTATAGGATAGAGTAGAACTGCTTCAGTGCTTCCAAGGCTATAATCTTTATAGGATCAGACAGCCATGTCTTTCCCCTGTGGAGAGGCTGGTGGGTTTGAACCACTGATGTTTTGGTTAGCAGCAGAAGGTTTACCAGCTGTGCCACCAGGGCTCTTCAGAGATAACTCAAAATGTAGTAAAATCAATGGATGAGTGTGCCCAGATCTTTGCCTGCAGCACAGATATAGTTCATAAACTTCACTAGGGTGACCCACCAAGATGAACTAGAAAGCTTCAAAGACCTCCTCCATGCATTCAAGCCTGTGCCAAGCGAGCTGTGAAGCTGATGAGCTATGTTCAGAGAGATGTGTGCTGTTGGTGTAGAATTCTCTGCCAGCCCAGGCTTAGCCTGCAGTGCTGAACACTGACAATCAAAATGGGACAGATGGAGCCTTGGAGGCTGGATGAAGCCTTGAAGTTATTGTCCTAAGATAATCTTTAAACCATGAATCAAAAATATCCCTTGAAGTCTTCTTAAAACCAAGCAATAGTTTAGCTTAACTAATAAAGAAAGTCTGTCTTGAGCATTGTGCTCTTTCAAGATCTATCTGTAGGGGATCAAATTGACAACAGTAACTCAAAAGATTAGATAGGAACCTTCAGAGCAGTGATTTTACGTTAATGGTGAAGGAACAACTCAGAAATGGTGGGTGATAAAAAATGTACAATTTGAAAAATGCAATCAGTGTCACTGAATTATATATGTAGAAACTGCTGAATTCGTGTATGTTTTGTTGTGTACAATCTCCACAACAACAAAACAATAACAATGACCAAACAAAATGAGAAAACAGGATAGAACTCTGTTCAGCTAGATAATTCTTTGAAAGGTGAAAAGGCATTCTTTGTTGCTGACTTAAAATTGTAAATGTGAATATTTACTGACTCAGTCAATGACCAAATAAAACAAAGAGTTCTCAATTTTATCTCAAAGTGTCAAAAAAAAAAAGTGTCCAACTTACCCATGATGTCATTTATGCGATTCAGTGATGAAATATCTGAAATATCTAACAACATGGCAAAATCAAGTGCAGAAGGGGGGACAGGTACTTCTTTGGAAGCTGAAGGATCAATAGCCAACGTGGATATTTGTGTTCTCTTGGCCTCCAATTCTATTTGTTCTCTGTTACATCCTGTGAGAGCTTCTTCAAGCAGCTTTGCTTGGTTTAAGGTCATTGGAAAACCATCAAGGATCCAGCTTTGATCCACAGGCACCTGACTAAATTGAAAAAGAAGCAACTATTAATATTTTTATAGACAGATGCACTTTGGACATAATACAACGAATTTTATCTTTATCTTTCAATTCCACAATAATCTAGTATACAAATTTCATTACTTTACAGGTAAAAGATAAGGTTTACTCATGCACCACAAACACTCCTTGTTTAAACCCTTCAGTGATTGCTTGCTGCTCACCAAGTCCATTCCAGTAGCCTTCATGTGGTATTGAAACTAACTGGCCACAACTCACTTATCTCAGAATTTTGAACCACTG
>NW_006921965.1:1152241-1153121 GCF_000298275.1 Orycteropus afer afer | reverse complement strand
TATATACTTATATGGGAGCTCTGATTTTGCTCCTCTAGAGAAACAGCCCAGGACATTTGAGACTGAGAATGGTCCTAGAAGAACAAAATATTAAGGATGAGTTTTCTGCCATGTGGACAGGAGAGTGTCCTTGGGGTAAAATCTGGACTAGCAAGCCTCTCACCTAGTGAAATTCAGTTCTTTCAATGGTCGAATTCCATACATCTTCTGTCTGTGTTTGGCCTTCACATAATTAGCTTTTACATTTTGTCCAATGTTTACAGTTGTTATGTATAGGAGGGTTAGTCCAATGCAAGCTGCTCTAGTCACTAGGACAGGAACTCCCCCAGGGTCTATGCTTAACTCAGCCCCCAAAGTGGACATTTAGTAAGTCAGAAGAGACTAGATCTCTCCTCAAACCCTGTACAGGCTTCCATTTAAATGCCAATGTTCTAATCATTGCAGAAAAAGCCTCGCTGGCCTAATTCTTCTTCTTGCCCCTCTTCTCTCTAACCTCATCTATTACTACTCTGATGCTCTGCTGGCCAGGCACCTGTTTACCTCAATGGCCTTTCTCCAGCTAGGGGATACTTGCTCCAGATCTGATAGTTGATTATTTCCTTTGTTTCCATCTGCTTGTATCTCACTTTCTCAGGAGGCCTATGCCATGTAATATCACTACCTCCCCTGTTCTGCCTGCCCCCACGGCCTGTATTCCTGATGCCCCTTAATTCACTTCTTCTTTCCTCATGGCACATATTAGCTTGAAACACACTACATAATTCATTTCTGTGTCTGGTTTACTATCTGTCTCCCTTTATGAGAATGGAAACTCCATAAGAGTGGAGAACTCTGTTTTTCTGTTTATTGAAAGTATCCCCAATATTTAAAGCAGTGCACA
>NW_006921965.1:1151636-1152141 GCF_000298275.1 Orycteropus afer afer | reverse complement strand
CCCTTTATCTCTTTCCCTATATTACTTACTTACCTATCAGTCAGGTGTATAGTCTAAAGTAAATCCTTCTTAATCTTTTGTCTATCATTAAGCAGCTTTTAAATTTAAAATATTATAAAATTGTTTTCTATGATGAAATAGATAATGGAAATAATTAAATACAATAATAAAGTAAATGAAATCCCACTTCTTTAATCTGATCATTATATTTGAGGACTCAAAAAATGTTTCCATACACAGTAAAGAAATAGTGAGGGAATTGCTGTATACATAGTCCAGGGATGAATAAAAAAAATCTATAGAGTCACCAGTAAGGCTAACAATAAATTCTGGGGGGCTATCTTTGAAGATAAAAGTGTGTGGAAGGAAATAAAAATCAAAAGTCAAATGATAAAAGAAAACATGGAAGTCCCTGGGTAGAGCAAATGGCTAAGGAGCTTGGACAGTAACCCAAAGGTTGGAGGCTTGAGTCCAGGTAAAGTTGCCTCCAGAGAAAGGCCTGATA
>NW_006921965.1:1138563-1150431 GCF_000298275.1 Orycteropus afer afer | reverse complement strand
AGAAGGGAAAGATAATCTCCCTCTAAAAGATGAAAAACCAACCCCTCTGGTAGAATTGTGAGTGCATACTAAATCTACACATTATCTGGCAGTGATGACAATAATGTCATCACAGGAGGAGCTGAGTTTATGCTGGAATACAAGGAAACTAATATGGTAAACCATTGCCACAAGTAGAAAAGACTTCAAGATTTAACACTGTTTTCCTTTAATGGTTCTACAAAGGACCTAAAGGAGAAAAGCCCAGATCCCAAGGGAGATCATTTTTCATGAGGTTTGGGAAGCTTCTGTCTATTTGCCTTGTTCAAGGCTGGAATACACATAGCTTCATCTAAGGAACTTAGGATCTTAGCTTCATTCTGGTGGGTTGAAGAGACCAGACCCTGCAGCATCCTTCAACACAGTGAACACAGTACTCACACAGACCTGCATAGTGAAAACAAACAAGATAATTGTACCTCCCTGTAAAGCCAGGAAGAGTGAGAGTGATTCATTCTGGCTATTTTCATAACAACAAAAAAACTTCTCGGTGTAGGAGCATGAAAAGATTTCTTGGCAATTTCCTCTCTTATTCTATGGTTGTAGGCAAGGTTTTTAGGGAACTCTGTGCTTGTTTTGGTCCTCTGCCAAAAGCACCATGTAGACAAGTAGGCATCACGTCCCCAACATATGTTTGTGCTCACGTACGTGTATTCTGCCTGTCTGTGTCTCCAGTGTAAATGATGGATGACTTGTTTTTCCATCATGTGTACTAGGTATAGCTTTACCTTCTGACTCCGGTAATGCATCACTTGAAACTGGACCAGCTGAAGATACACTTCCTTGAACCTTTGAGGGAGAAAACACACACACACACACACACACACAGACAGATCTTAACATTCTTTTATTTTAACATTTCCAATCTTATTTCTATAAGTAAAAGTTTGAGAAAAATAACATCATATACATAACATCCATTACCACTCACTGCCGTTGAGTTGGATCCAACTCATAGTGACCCCTCCTTTGGTTTCCGAGGCAGTATCACTATAGAAGTAGATTCCCCAACCTTCCTTCCAAGGAGTGGCTGGTGGGTTTGAACCATCAGCCTTCTGGTTAGCAGTCAGATACCTTAGGTATTATGCCACTAGAGTTACCATACATAATTATGAAAAAAAAATTATATAAAATTATAAATTATACAACTATAATTGCAAAAAACAGTTATGAAAACATTATATACATAATGTAATTATAATTATATATATAACACATATAATATTAGTGATATCAAAGACTGATGTTTTGATCCTAAATGATGATTTTTGAGAAAGAAACAAAAATTAATGATAATTTTACTTTTAGGAACACCAGTAAATTGTGGTGTCATCTCCCTTTCAAAAGGCCTTCAGTTTCTATGCAAATGTATAGCAACTGCAATTTTGGTTATACAATGGATACTGAGAAAGAGGTAGGTTTATGAAAAAGCACCTTAGGAAGAACAATTATATAAACAACACATAGAAGTGTCAGTCTTAGCCTAATCTAATACCTTGTTGAACTGAAAGAAGAGATACAACATGATGAAGTAAACTTTTCCCAGTTGTTTTCACAATTCATGATTAAATGGTAGATGTTTACATATTTTGCAGCCCATGTAAATGATCTGCTAATTTATCCAATTGCAGCGACAGTATAAGGCAGGGGATAGAGTACAAAAGAAAAAAAAAAAATCCATGAAGTCACTGCCATCGTGTTGATTCCGACTCATAGCAACCCCCTTTGGGTTTCTGAGGTGGTAAATTTTTATGGAAGTAGATTGCCCAGTCTTCCTTCCATGGAGTACCTGGTGTGTTTGAACTGCCAACCTTCTGGTTAGCAGTCAAATACCTTAGGCACTGCATGACCAGAGCTCCTTAGGGAAAAGATTATTGAGTTGAAAATCTGGAATACCAGGTTCCAACCACAGTGTAGCCACCAGCATGCAATATGACCCTGAGCAAACCAAGTCATGCTTAGGGTCTCTATTACCTCCTCTGTAAAAGGAGAGGCTGAAGTGCATCAATGATTCTCAAGGTGGGGCCACATTGCCTATTTATCTGCTAGAATCATCATGCAATAATATTACAGAATGCAATACTTAAGAGACTGTGTTATGCATATAATCGTACAGAGACCAAAAGGGGAGAAAAAAAATCTTAGCATACTAGTCTAGATCACATAGGAGCGAACTATAATGTTGTGGGTCAAATGTGGCCTCCAGCTGACTGGGCTAACACTGTGAGCCTGTGAGTCAAGAGAGAATGAGCCAAATGTCCCCTTCCACTTCTGTTCTCCTCCACTCCAGTACCTGCCTCTGTAGTCACTGCCCAAGGCCAGCACCTGTCACATGTTGGGGACTCCGTTGTTGGCAACTGCAAAGCCTTGAGTGGTGGAATCTCAGACCAGAAGTTGACAACTTAGTAAGTTCCTCCTAACCTTCCTACCCTCCACCCCCCACCATTACATATACACTCCAGTTTCCTTACACCCCTTTGGTCCCAGTGACTCTTTCAGCAGGATAATGTCTCCAACTGACCAAAACTGGGCACAATGAGGTCCCATGACCCTGGACTGCCTACTGCAAAGCAAAACAGGTGAGAGGGGTTGGACAGGAGCTTCTCTCTTCTCGTATAAGTACCTACATGATATCCTCGATTTTGCATCTTGACCACCCAAACCTAAAATATTTCTTTTCTCTCCTTTACAGAAAAAGTTTCCAAATTCCTGGTCTAAATGTCTTGTTGATTCCATTCAGCTTCAAATCTCTACTGTAAATGAGCAAAAAGTCCCACTTGCCTGGCTTTCTTTATTACTGTGTTTCAAACCTGGAACATCTTTCTCTTTAGCTTCTTGCTGATCCAGTAGGGTCTCACTGGCTTCTTCCTTGTCATGAAAGGCTTGGATAGCTTCTTGGACAAGAGTGTCAATAGAGAGTATCTGAATAGGAAAGTCTAAAGTATGAAAGTTGATTTTATTAATAACTTTTCATTTAGGAAATCAACATCATTGTCCTTATGTGCTAGACTCCCCTATAGAACTGTCTTTAGTTTCCCCTAGCCCTGTCTTGCATCAAGCTACCTTTTCTTTTTTAAATTATGGTAAAATTCATGTAACACAGAATTCACCATTACCCGGTTTCAAGTGTACAATTCAGTGGCATTTAGTACATTTAACAGTGTTCTGCACCCATCATCACCATCCAGTTCTAGAATATCATCATCAACTCAAAAGAAATTGCACACCCATGAAACAGTGTTTCCCCACCCTACACTTTGTCTGACCTACTTTGGTCATGTTGTCAGAAGGGACCATTTCCTGGAGAAGGCTATCATGCTTGGTAAAGTGGAGGGTCAGTAAGAAAGAGGAAGACCCTCAACAAGATGCATTGATACAGTGGCTACAATGATGGGCTCAAGTATAGCAAGGATTGTGGGGCTGGCACACGACCGGGCAGTGTTTTGTTCTGCTACACATGGGGTTGCTATGAGTCGGAGCTGACTTGACGCCATCTAACAAAAACAAAAACAACAATTACCTCAGCCTGACCCTGGCAACCACTAATCTGTTTTCTGTCTCTATGCATTTTCCTATTCTGGATATTTCACATAAGTGGAATTGTATAAGCTGTGGCCTTTTCTATCTGGCTGCTTTCACATAGTATAATGTTCTCAAGTTTCATCCACCTTGTAGCTTAGATCAGTACTTCTTCCTTTTTCATTGATGAATATTATTCATTGTGTGGATACATCAGTTGTGTATTCATTCATCAGCTGAAGTGCATTTGGATTGTTTCTATCTTTTGGCTATTGTGAATAATGCTGCTATGAACACTACTGTACATACTATTCTGTGAGTATCTGTGTTCACCTCTTTTGATAAACATATGTCAGAGTAGAAGAGTTGGACCATATGGTAACTCTATGTTTAACTTATTCAGGAACTACCAACTGTCTTCTACAGTGACTATACCATTTTACATTCCCACCAGGAATACATGAGAGTCCCAATTTCTCTACATCCTTGCCAACCCTTATTCTTTTTTTTTGTTTCTTTCTTTCTTTGTTTGACTATACCTATCCTGAAGTGGTATTTCATTTTAGTTTTGTCAAACTGCTTTTTAAGGAAGTCCTTTCAGCACTCCAAGAATGACCTAACCCTCCTGCCTTGGAATGGGTACAAGATGAACTTGTATTAGTGAAAACTTTTTTCCAGTGGAAACAGTAATCAGTAAGTGTTATTGAATTTGTTGTTGTTGTTGTTAAGTGCTGTCGAGTCATTTCCAACTCATAGCGACCCCACGCACAGCAGAACGAAACACTGCCCGATCCCGTGCCAGCCCCACAATCCCTGCTATACTTGAGCCCATCATCGCAGCCACCATATCAATCCATCTCGTTGAAGGCCTCCCCCTCTTTCTTCGACCCTCCACCCTACCAAGCATGACATCCTTCTCCAGGGAATGGTCCCTTCTTACAACATGACCAAAACAGGTGAGACGAAGTCTGGCCATTCTTGCTTCCAAGGAGCATTCCGGCTGCACTTCCTCCAGGACAGATCTGTTAGTTCTTTTAGCAGTCCATGGTACTTTCAGCATTCTCCGCCAGCACCACAACTCAAAAGCATCAACTCTTTTTTGGTCTTCCTTATTCATTGTCCAGCTCTCACATGCATACCAGGCGATTGGAAATATCATGGCTTGTGTCAGGCGCACCTTAGTACTCAAGGAGATATCCTTGCTCCTCAGCACTTGAAACAGTTCCTTCGCAGTTGACTTTCCCAATGCTACATGTCGTCTAATGTCCTGACTGCTGCTTCCATTGGCATCGATTGTAGAACCAAGCAACGTGAATTCTTTGACAACCTCAATCTTCTCTCCATTGATTGTGATGCTGCTCATTGGTCCAGTTGTGAGGATTTTTGTTTTCTTTATGTTGAGATGTAATCCATACTGCAGACTGTATTCTTCAACTTTCATCAGTAGGTGCCTTAAGTCATCCTCGCTTTCAGCAAGCAAAGTTGTATCATCTGCATATCTCAGGTTGTTAATGATTCTTCCTCCAATCCTGATACCACGTTTTTCTTTATATAGTCCAGCTTCTCGGATTATTTGCTCAGCATATAGATTGAATAAGTGTGGAGAAAGAATACAACCCTGACGCACTCCCTTCTTGATTTTAAACCATGTAGTGTCCCCTTGTTCTGTTCGAACGACAGCCTCCTGGTCAAGGTACAGATTCCTCAGGAGTACAATCAAGTGCTCGGGGATTCCCATTCTTCTCAATGTTGTCCATAATTTGTCATGATCCACACAATCAAATGCCTTTGCATAGTCAATAAAACACAAGGAAACATCTTTCTGGTATTCCCTGCCTTGAGCCAAGATCCATCTGACAACAGCTATGATATCCCTTGTTCCACGTCCTCTTCTGAATCTGGCTTGAACCTCTGGAAGTTCTCTGTCAATATACTGCTGCAAACGTTTCTGAATTATCTTCAGTAAGATCTTACTTGCATGTGATATTAATGATATTGTTCTATAATTTCTACATTCTGTGGGATCACCTTTCTTTGGAATGGGCACAAATATGGATCTCTTCCAGTCAGTTGGCCAGGTAGCTGTCCTCCAAATCTCTTGGCATAACTGAATGAGTGTTATTGAATAAAAGCTAGTAAAACAGATGAAGAACTGTAATGTTGCTTCTAATGGAAAAAGCCAAAGACTCATTAAAGACAGGGAGATAAGAAATTAATACATGTTAAAGAATTAAAACATTTACTATTTTAAGTGGGTTAATATTTGTGACAAATTATTAACTACCCATTTTATTGCTAAAGTAAATAAAAACTGCAAGGAAAAATTAAAGACTTGTTATTTCTGTTTATACTATGTATAATGATACATAGATACATAGGGTGACTATATGACCAGGTTTGGGGGACAGTCTCAGTTGACAACGCTATACTCTCTGAAGTGCTCTGGGTTGGACAATAAATGTCATCTTTTTGATGACAGAGATTTCTCAATATATCAGCATACTTTCTACAGACATACCTAGCTACTTGCAGCTACTAAACCCATGCCATCGAGTCGGATCCGACTCATAGCAACCCCTCCTTGGGTTTCTGAGGCAGCATCACTACAGAAGTAGATTGTTCCATCTTCCTTCCAAGGAGTGGAAAGTGGGTTTGAACCGCCAGCATCCTGGTTAGCAGTCAAATGTCTTAGGCACTATGCTACCAGTGTAAATAGAATGCAATAAATAAAATTTTTAAAAAAGGAATTTTACCTTTTTGTAGAGACTTTAGACTGGTAGTTTTTCCACTAAATGTTTTCCCCAGTATGCACCCTTTAATAGCAAATGAAGATACATCAGGTATTGTTGATTCAACTGGAGGAGGAAGAGTTTTTTCAAGCAGTCTGTGAAGCACATGGCCCAGTATGTTATTGTTGGAGGGTGGTAAATTATCAACCATCTCTTCTGGTAAGGACCACTCTCCAACCATGTTCTGTGAAAATAACAAACAAAACTGAAACATCCTTACAAATGGAATTGAGGCATATAAGAAATCTGAATATTAAAAGTAAACCCAAATTATTACCAAATAAAAAGAAATGAATACTTTAAATAATTATTATTTTTATTGATGATTTGCTACAACTTATTATATGAATGAAGCATGACAATAAATTTACTATTAGTTCTGCACAAAGGTAAAGAATAGCAACTATCAATGTTGTTACATAATAGGAAAGGAGGTAACAAGAGATAGTAGTAATAAAACTTAAAAATTTTTAACATAATATGGAGGAGTCTATTATAGTAACATTACAGTTATTGTAATGAATAATAAGGAGCTCTGGTGGTGTAGTGGATAAGGCATTTGGCTGCTAACCAGAAATTCAATGGTTGAACCCACCAGCTGCTCGGTGGAGATAAGATGGGCCAATCAACTTTATCTATAAAGATTTACAGCCTCAGAAACCCAATGGGAGTCACTATGAGTTGGAAAAGACACAATGGAGGTGAGATTTTTTTTTTTTTTTTTGATAAATATATTCTAAGAAATCACAGATGATTAAAATGAATTTAATTGGTTGAAGATATGAATAGCCATGAAAGAAATGAAAATCATGTCTTGAAAACACTGATGGTTTATATACATTTCTAGTTTGGGCAATCTATTTCCATAGCGATCCTGCCTTGGAAACCCAAGGAGGGGTAGCTATGAGTTGGATCCAGTTTGATGGCAGTGAGGTTTTTTTTTTTTTTTAAATTACTTCATTAAACAGAAATTTAGATGTTATTTAAAGTTTTCTAGAGTATGGAAGAAGGCTTCCCAGGCCACTTGATAAGACTAATACAACCCTGATACCAAAAAGTATCAAAAGTAATTAACAAAACAGCATCTGCAAAGAAAAACACAAGTCAATCTCACTTGGAAATATTTTGCAAGAATCATGCATACTCTACTAACAAAATCAACATTATATTGTTGTTGTTGTTGTTATGTGCTGTTGAGTCAGACCTGACTCATAGCGACCCCTCCTTGCGTTTCCAAGGCAGTATCACTACAGAAGTAGATTGCCCAACCTTCCTTCTGAGGACTGGTGGGTTTGAATCCAGCCTCTGGTAAGCAGTTAAGTGCCTTAGGCACTATGCTACCAGAGCTCCCAACATTATGTTAACATACAATAAAGATTCTTACATTTTTTTAGGTGATATTTTGTTTCTGGTGAAGGTCTATACAGCAAGCTAGATTCCCATTTGACAATGTCCACACAAATTGTTCACTGACATTAGTTACATTGAATATAGCGTCAAAATTCTCTTTGTGTTCTGTTTATTCTCTTTTCAATACAATAGTTTCCCTGTCCCCTTATCTTCCCATCTCCGTTTTTAAGGAATTGTTGACTTTTCAGTCTTATACTGTTAGTTTTTAAGAAGGGCACCAATATTTCCTCTAGTTTGCTAAAAGGTGATCTCAGGGATTGGTTCAGTTTTAGGTTTAAAGACTATCTCAGGAGATAGTCTCAGGAGGTCATCTGTACTGTTTTAGTTTGTTTGATTTTTTTTTTTCCTTTGGCTATTCACAGTTTGTCTGTTTAATTTCCAATAGGAATTTGAGTTTTCTTCCATATTTTTCTCTCATTCTGTCCAGGAACAACTATTGTGGCCCTGGTCAGATGATCAGAGGTGGTAGCCCGGCATGATCTAGTGCTTCTGGCCTGAGGGTAAATGAGGTTATGGCTCATGTAGACTTCCTTCTTCACTGAGTTCTTGGTTACCTTCTTACTGTTTTGCTACTGATGATTTGAGAATAGTAGTTGTAGCCTAGAAGACTATTCACAAATTTTTAAGACTCCAGACAGTACTCTAGTGAGTACCTAGTGAAGTGATGCTGATCATGATTTTTGTCTGGTGGCAGACAAAAGCTCTGGTGGCATAGTGATTAAAGAATTTGGCTGCTAACCAAAAGGTCAGTTGTTCAAACCCACCAGCTGTTCCATGGGAGAAAGATGAGGCAATCTGCTTCTGTAACGATTTACAACCTTAGAAACCCTATGAGGCAGTTCTACTCTGTCCTATAGAGTTGCTTTGAGTCGGGATTGAGTTGATGACAGTAGGGTTTTTGTGGGTTATGTTATGCCAATTGACTGAGTTGTATCGTGAAACTATGACTATGGTCCTATGCCTTCAAATTCAGAAGACTAAGGATGCAAAGTGCTTGGTTATACCTAACGCATATCTTTATTTTTATCTTCAGTAAACATGTGCCTGTACCCACATATTTGTATATACACTTAACTATAAGGAAGTCTGGTAGTGTAATGCCTAAGGCATTTGACTGCTAACCAGAAGGCTGGCGGTTCAAACCCACCAGCCACTCCTCAGAAGGAAGGTTGGGCAATCTACTTCCATAGTGATACTGACTCGGAAACCCAAGGAGGGGTCATTATGGGTTGGATCCAACTCAACGACACACAACAATAACATAAGGAAGTCTGGTGGCATAGTGGGTAAGGCATTTGACTGCTAACCAGAAGGTTAGCAACCCACCAGCAGTTCAAACCCACCAGCTGCTCCATGGGAGGAAAATGAGGCAACCTACTTCCATAATGATTTATAGCCTTGAAAACTCAGTGGAGGTTGCTATGAGTCAGACTCAACTCTATGGCAGTGGGTTTGTTTTTTTGGCTATCGATACATCTATCTGTTCCTCCTTATGTACACATCTGTACTTACCCATATTGCAACTGGCCTATACCCATTCATATGTGCTTAACCATCTGTTATTACTTTGATTGTGCTGTGCTTACTAAATCCACAATCGGTGTCACTTTTCCCATTATAAAAAAATAACTAGTCTATGCTGTATAAACTACTTTCCCCACCCACCTTCTTCTTACTAACCATCAATGTCTGACTGACATTTAATGCACATTCACTAGGTGTTACACATGGTGTTTGAATGAATTTTCTGAAACGATTCTCTCATACTCTGATATATATATATATTATTACTATCTTCCCAAATTAAGTTATTTGTCCATAGTCATAATAAGTAGTAATGGTACAGCCTAGATTGAAATCCAGGCAGTCAGATTCCAGAACATGAGTTCATAGCCTATATGTTAAACAGTTTTTTTATAACTGAATAAATGTTATGTATGAATCTATAATGCATTAATAGGTTAAATTTTTTTTTTTAAAGCATATGGTTATCTTGGACCAAGAAACATGACAAAATTTCAAATTCATTCTCAATTAAAAAAAAATACTGGTAAAATGAAAATTAAACAAATCTCTCTTTCTTTTTTAATGGGATAAGCACCTACTCAGCTATGATTTATTAATACCAAGCCAAAATTCAGGCTATATTGTTGGTGTTGTTGTTAGGTGCCATTGAGTCAAGTTTTGACTCAAACCAATCCTATGTGACAGAAATGCCCCATAAAATTTCTTAATAAACTAAGACTTTAAGATGACTTCCTTAATATCTTCTGTGCCAATACCTAAAGGTGAGCCATTAAACACATTTTTAAGTCAGGAACAAGATAAAGATGTTTATCAT
The DNA here is from genome assembly GCF_000298275.1 of Orycteropus afer afer. NCBI lineage: Eukaryota > Metazoa > Chordata > Mammalia > Tubulidentata > Orycteropodidae > Orycteropus > Orycteropus afer. Next base: position 1,140,333 of record NW_006921965.1, on the reverse strand, counting down.
TAATGCTATTAGTCACTTTGGTCTTTATGTTCTTTCCAGTGCAAAAAAAGAAGTGGCATTGTCCCTGGAGCAGTGGTGGCTGCTGTAAAATTGATTTCTTGGTGCAGAATTGACTGCTATAACATGAACTTCTAGTGCCTGTGGTGGTTGTAGTGGTGATTTTTCTCCTCAGACCTTGCTTGGATGTCATTTTCTTTGGAACCGTAGCCTTGAGCCCGTTTCCCAAGGCCACTACTGATTCTTTAAACTATTTAACATATTTTGAATACATGTTTCTGCTTAACCAGCAAGAATCAGCTTTTGTAGTTTGCAATTAAAAATGTTGACAAATCAGACCCTCTACAACAAAGAAAAGAGGAACCAATTAACACAGATACAGAAGATAATCCTAGAGCCCGGAGCTTTGAAAGGAATGATACAGGAGTGGACTAAACTCCAACTAGCAGAAGAACCTACATGAAAACAGCAAAAAAGGAGACATACAGAGCTGCGGACCCTCAGCGATCCTGAAAGCACGGACACTTTTGGTATTGTCAAGTGGTGTTGTATCCTTTCACCATACTTATTCAATCTGTTTGCTAAGCAAATAATATGAAACGCCGGACTATATGAAGAAGAACATGGCATCAGGATTGGAGGAAGGCTTGTTAACAACCTGAGATATGCAGACAACATAACTTTTCTTACTGAAAGTAAGGATGACTTGGAGCACTTACTGATGAAGATTATAGACTGCAATCTGCAGTATGGATTACACCTCAATATAAAGAAAACAAAAATCCTCACAAATGGACCAATGAGCAGCACCATGATAGATAAAGAGACTGAAGTTGTCAAAGACTTCATATTACTTGGTTCTACAACTAACACCAATGGAAGCAGCAGTTAAGACACCAAAAGATGTATTGCATTGGGCAAATTTGTTGCAAAAGACCTTTCAAGTGCTGAAAAGTAAAGATATCTCCTGAAGACTAAGATGTGCCTAACCCAACCCATATTTTCAATCGCCTCATATGTATGTGGGAGATGGACAATGAGTAAGGAAGACAGAAGAAGAGCTGATGCTTTTTAGTTATGATATTAGTGAAGAATACTGAAAGTACCATGGACTGCCAAAAGAATGAACAAATCTGTTTTGGAAGAAGTGTAACAGGAAGGCTACTTGGAAACAAGAATGGGCACACTGTCTCACCTGCTTTGGTCATGTTGTCAGAAGGGACCATTCTCTGGAGAAGAATGTCATGCTTGGCAAAGCAGAGGGTCAACAAGAGAGGGGAAGGTCCTGAACTAGATTTATTGACATGGTGGCTGCAGTGATGGGCTCAGGTATAGTAGGGATCATGAGGCTGGCACTGGACAGGGCAGTGTTTCATTCTGTAGCACATAAGGTCACTAGGAGTCAGAGACAACTTAACTGCACATAACAACAACAAGTTGGTATTAAGACCTAAGAATTAACCTAAAAATTGGTCCTTCTAGCCAGGTGCTGCACAGAGGACTGCTCTGGTGGCTGATGAATAAAAGGGGAAAGAGCAAACAAGGAGACAAAATGAGCTGTGGACTTTTGGCTGTCTGGAGGGTGCAGCCATTTTGAATGTTTACAAGCATTTTGACTGTTCTCTCAACTTCCAGGGACCTAAGAATAGGCTCCACTTGCTGGGGACAGCAAGGACATACCAGACACTGAAAACTAAAAAGGTGTGATATTCCCCTTATTGCTCTTATACCCCACATCCTCTTGATGAACAGAGGTGCAGCCATCCCTCACTC